>NC_081216.1:12232482-12603732 GCF_902713425.1 Acipenser ruthenus | reverse complement strand
TAATAATAATAATAATAATAATAACTGTGTCCAGGCATACTCAAACCACTGTCACCTCTCATCGGCTGCTACTGCCAGTGCAATACCTGGGGAGGCTCATCAGCTGTTACTGCCAGTGCAATACCTGAGGGAGGCTAAGCAGCTGTCTGTTTTGCTTCAGTCCAAGGGGACCTTGGGTCTGCTGGACATCAGCCAGAAGAAGTACAGGAGGTCAACACCCTTCAAATGTGACAGAGGCTGGACTTTTATGACTGGTTAGCATTGTGAGCTGAAGAGCCCAAGAAAGAAGCTGCTTGTCTGAACACAGCATACATCTAAAAATCACAGATAGCTGAAGAACCACGGATCTGTTCCCATACAGGTCCACGATTGTGTTTATTATTCATACAGACATGTAGGCTATTCATATACTTTCGAATTCCATCTGTTAGGTAGTCCTTATAGAGTGCAATCCCTTAGATTGGAATATATTCAGTTGTTTGTACACCTCCTTATCAGCTGTGCTCCCAAAAGCACTCCCTCCAGGCTAACTTGCTATGTCTAATGTGAATGGCAGCACATTTGCGACAGTCAAATGCAGAAAAGCATTAATCATGAAGAAAATCCTTTTTTAAAGAAGATTACATTCAAAGTGAGTGATGATGCAATTCTCAAATCTATTCATATTAAAAAATTAGAAGACTCAAAATTAAAGTCAATAAATAGAATTGTAGAGTGCTGGTAAAATGAATATCTATTGAAATGAATGCCGTAACAAAATGATTAACATACATGGTGCAATCACAGCTTTCATCATAACTGATTAAAACTACATTTTGGGAAATTATTAAAACAAAAAATGTATTTATTTTAATGTTAAAGTATGTCAATTATAAAGAAGTATCACCTAAGTATGGATAAGAATTACTAAAAACTACACATTACTTAAATATCCTAAATTGCTTTCTAGAAGTAAGTTATTTCATTACATTAAGAACAAATAATGATTTTCAATTAGTAGAAATGACTTTAAGAATGGGCACATTCTTTTCAGCAAGTCGCACAGCCCCTGGCACCAGGCAGTGCTCTCAATTGGAGCAGCGCAGGAAGTTCCTCAGTATTTCCCTGTGAGTGTTTGTTCTGTGCTTCACGGTCCCTGGAACGCTGCAGAGACTGTTGTTAATGATCTTTTAAAAAACAAATGTAGCAGAGGCTTGCAGCCAAATTAAGCGTGCTTTTCAGATTAATGTCAATGCCATGTGTTTTTACCTTAGGAGCTATTTTAATGATCCTGTCTAAGAGTAATCCATTGTTCCTGAATACAAAACGGAAAGACATTAGTGCCTCCTGTGCAAGAGCTGTGATGCAGTTTTTAGGAGTCAGCAGCGGGGATCGGTGGCTGCAAATGTTAGTAATGACCTGCCGAGATAAAGAAAGGGGTCCTAATCCTGCCTGGGCTCTCACTGGGATGCCTTTTGTTGTCAGGGGTCCTACCCTTACACTAAACACCCAGGCTAATGTACATGAGCTAATAAACTGCTGACAGCAGATAAATCAACACATACAACATGACTGTTCACCATTGAAGACTTGGACTATACTAATTAAAACATGGTCGGCTTCTTGTGCACAACATATTGGCCTATGTTTTATACGTGCTCTGTTGTATCTATGCACTCCTGTACAGTAACATAAAGTCACTGCTACCTGCAAAAAATGTAAAGTGTGACTCACAGATTGCAGACTTTTGTTATGTTGAATAAAACATTGTTGACTTGTACACAACATGTATGTTTAATATGTATGGCAAGCCAAATTATCATTTAGAGATATCTCAAATTAATTTATAGATATATCTAACTATTTAAAGATATCTCTAAATCATTTAGGATATCAAATCAAAAGGTTTTCCAGATATCTTAAAATAGATGGACACACAAGATGTATCTAATTAATGACTTCCTATTCATTTACTGTAAAGGTGTCTCTAAATGACAGATATCTACATATTAAAGATATCTGTAAATCAATTTGAGATGTCTTATAAACTGCACAATGCAGATATCTCAAAATGTTTTAAAGATATTTGTAATTCAATTTGATATATCTCACAGTGTTTTGCTAATATTTTACATTGCATTTTAAGATCTCTAAATTATAATTTGGCTTGCCATAAATATGTGCTCAGTGGAATCCATGTAAGATAACTGCGGTGGGTAATAATGTTGTCCCTTTCTGTGAAGAGGTTTTATAACTCATTGCAATGTCGTTGAATATTGAGTTATTGTCACACTCTACATGGTCACACTCAGCATTGTAGCACTTAACAATCACTATAGCTACATTTACTATTTGAAATGAAAAATGGAGACAATGAAATTCTATATAACGTTTTTCTTTTGAGGTTGCAATGAAAATCTTGCAATTCCCGTAAAAATACATGTGAGTAGAAAGAGCCCTAGAGAATCTGCAAGATGTGTGCCATCTGTAGCAGGGTTTGACAGATTGGTTTGCTTCCAACATCTTTCACTGAATCTTTGCTAAGGTGTTTTACAAATCCCTGTGCAAAAAAAACAGCCCTAGCATCAGGTCTTCTTCTGATTGTAGAATATATATATACATATATATATATATATATATATATACATATATATATATATATATATATATATATATATATATATATATATATATATATATATATATATATACACACTCACACACACATACAGTACAGTATTGACAGAAACTATGAGAAAGATCAACGCATAAAAATACACATACACGCAAACACTCATTATCATATAAGTAATAGACTTACCCCCCTCAACTAAATGCCACATGACCATCATGATAGTAAAAATCGACATAATGAAGCGTTCTTACCTTTGTATAAGATAGTGATCAGCAAATTTGTCAGCTGCATGAAGAGCAGAACGTGTGTTTTTCACTAACTCTGCTGCGCAGAATAAATTAATATTTTTTACTCCACTGCTGTACAAAACCGTTAGTTCACTTTTAAGTTTTTCTTTGCATAGCACTGGGTAACACTTCACTGCCATGTCCAGATGTTCATTGGGAAAATCCACATTAAATTGATGGAAGCGTTCTGAATCAATAAGATCAAATGACATCAAGTGATTTACTTTGTTGAAGCGTTCTTTTCCTGCAGAATCCTAATGTTACATGCTTCCTTCGCTACATTGATTGATCGGATTCTTCTCTTTGGTGGTTCAGTTTCGCTTGGGTTTTCGGTTTCTTCTGCGGGAAGGTTTTCTTTCAATGCTGTGACAGATTTAGCGAATTTGTCCAGAGAGTGTTTAATTGTACTGCAGTCGAATTTCAATTTTGTAAGATATTGTAAAGAATGTCCACGTGAAGCATGGCAGAATGAAAAATACTTTTATCTCCCAGAAGCTTTGCCAGTCCATGAGATTGTTGAACTGATCCATCACCCCAACTGTCCTCGTTCTGAATTTTCTCAAAGCACTCGTGCAGAGCCTTTTGATTTTCATACTTTACTGTTCTGCTTTTAAAGTTCCACCGTGTTGCCCCAGAACTTGGAATCCGACTTCTGCACAAGTCGTCAAGAACAGCTGTTTGTTTCGGAGCTGTTGAGAAAAACACTGAAAAGGCTAAAAAATGTTCAAAGAAAACTCTGATTGGTTTGACAACTGAGCAGACTTGTCGCATAATAATATTTAGCTGGTGAGTATAACCATGGACAAAGTCTTGCTTTGACACCATTTAATGCACCACTCATTACAGCTGCTGTCATATGTCTGTGCGATAAGTTTCATTTTTAAATGGTAAGGCTGCAGTTCTTGCTTCAAAAGAGTTGTTAATCCTTCAGCCATTCGGTCCCGAACTTCCAAAAACCCATGAAACCCCTCAACTACAGAGCCCTCAGTGATATACCTCAGCACAATCACTACTTGAGTTGTACATGACACATCTGTCGTTTCGTTGGCTTGTACTGACACAAAGCTTGCATTTTAAACTTCAGTTTTAGTTTTCTTCTTGTACACTTCCAGCATACAATCTAGAAGTTCGTTCTGTGTGGTCTTCAATGTATTTTTAGACACAGCTGCATTTGCAAGGTGATCAGCTAACTGATTGTCTAGTTGAGAAAACGCATCTACCAAATCTAGAAACACTCCCCGATTTAAAGAAGACTCTCTCTCATCATGACCTCTGAGTGGCAACTCATGACTTCAACAGAACCTAAGGCAGTCAATTATCCAGGAAAGAACAGACATATTCTTCTGTACAAGCTCATTATGCCTTTGCACAGAAATACGATAACCTTCATCAATCTGAGTAGCAATATTAATGTTTCCCGTCATTTTCATTTTAACGCAGTTCCTGATATGATAAGCATTGCACTCGTGTTCCTTAACTTTCTCTGACAGGTGTTTTAACTCATTGATTCCGGTTTTGGTCCAAACTGCATCCCCTCCAAACAAGATTCATGGAAAACAAAACAATGTTTTTTTTCTTCCGTCAGCCAATCCTTCCTGTCAAACCATGACACACAAAAACTTTTGTTTTGTTTCTTGTGATTTTGTGTAATTTTAATATCACGAAGCTGGTGTACACAGAAAAAAGGCTTCTGAAGCAAATTATCGACGTAATTCATTGTATACTAGCCGTTTACCTTCGTCACTCACCAAATAACTGGTAAACTGGTGGGCTGAAGGGTTACATCGGTAGTTTCTGTAAATACTTGGATAAATCTTGGGCTGTCGGAGATTAGCCCCATTTTATTCCCAGCATGCTTCGCGTCAACTGTAGGGAGTCCCTGTCAGCCCCGACTGATGAAGTGATGAACACACAACAACTCAAACAAAGCCGAGGGCTAACGAAATTTAACCCTCTCCGGTCTGATAACGATGCAAGTCAAGGAATGTCAACAACGTCCTAACACAAGAGCACCTTAGCTGTAAATTTAAACAAGGGACTGAATTGAATTAATGGACGATAAGAGAAACTAACCATGAATATTAGCGCTGTAGGTTAACGTGTTGGAGTAATATGTCCCTGGAGGGGCTTAGCACTTTCAGCCCTTAATGACCAGCCGCCACTGCATCAAATCATATTGCCTCAGCAGTCACGAAAGAATCGGCTTTTCCAATATGACTGGATATGACATATGTCAATAAACTGAGATCTCATCATGTGAACACAATCCCTGCCACACAGTGCACGGAGGGTCAGCAGCCATTAAAGAGAAATAAAAAAAAAAAAACAGAATGGATGCGAGAGCGAACGCCCTAGAACGGTGAAGAATTTCCAAGGATAAATATCGGGACTTTCTTCCTCTGCATTAGGACACGGGACATTTGCTAGGAAATTGTGACTGTTCTAACCATATAAGGACTGTTGGCATGTATGTTGACCACAGTATTAATCAATATGATTCAAATGATGGATTTTCCTCTGCTTATATCCATAATAGTATGCGCTCTTTTCCCAATAAAAATGCTAGTACCTGTGGCTACAGTGTACTTATTAACAAATTATTATTTTAAGAATAGTGTCACGAAACTGCACCAGATGTCACTTGTAACATGCAGAAAATAAGAGGCTGAGAGCAGTGCTTTCTGTAAAACCTACCAAAAGTCAAGGAAAGCACAGGCCGAGTTCCTGTCCATTCTATGAGTGGCCCTCATGCAGGAGCCCCAAACCACATTTAAATCAGCCCTTGCTTCTCAGTGAGGCTCTCCGCAGCCAGTTCTCCCTCCCTCTCTCTCTATCTCTCTCTCACTCTCTCTCTCTCTCACTAACTCCTGGCTCCAGTATTTATGTATTTATCCTCACCTAACCTATGACCAACATCACGGCCCAGCCACCAATGACGTTTGGTCCTAAACCCTGTGTGGAAACTGGGTTTGAAGAATACACAAGGAGGCTGTGTGGTTCAGTGGTTAAAGAAAAGGGCTTGTAACCAGGAGGTCCCCGGTTCAAATCCCACCTCAGCCACTGGCTCATTGTGTGACCCTGAGCAAGTCACTTAACCTCCTTGTGCTCCGTCTTTTGGGTGAGACGTAATTGTAAGTGACTCTGCAGCTGATGCATAGTTCACACACCCTAGTCTCTGTAAGTCGTAGCATGTAGCCACCTTATATCAAGGGGCTATAGACATACGCAACAGTTACCTTAACATTTACCTCAGGTCTACAAGCACCAGAACAAGAACACCCCATAAACACACATAACATTTTATAACACTGTGTAACAAATTATTTATTTATTTTTGTTCCTGGGTAGTAAGTGTTATTTTCTAATTGCATATGCCTCAAAAGTATAGAAAATGGCTATTATTCCCCACAAACTTTGCTTTTGTGACCAGGACAGCGATATTTTGAAATGTACCTATTTTCCAGAACATTCCAGATAGATTCAATGCTGAGTAAACTTGGAGTAACTTCTAGAACTTTCTAGAACTTTCCAGTAATATAAATAGTAGTATAAATAGAGGGGCCTTAAGCCCACCAGTTCAGTTTAGTTCCAGCTGCCTAAGTGGATACATATCTGCATTTTTCTGAGATGGCATCAAGGTCATAGGAGACTTCAAAATGGTGGCATTCCTGATGGGTCTCCAAGGTGGTTTTACCAAGTTTCCCTGCTATCTTTGCCTTTGGGACAGCAGGGACACCAAGGCGCACTACCACAGGCGGGACTGGCCACAGCGGACCGAGTTCTCTGTGGGGAGGAACAACGTCAAGTGGGAGCCACTGGTGGACCCCCGGAAGGTGCTGATGCCACCACTGCACATCAAATTGGGCCTTATGAAACAATTTGTCAGAGCTCTAGATAAGGAGTCGGCAGCCTTCAAGTACCTTCAACACTTCTTCCCTAAGCTGTCTGAGGCAAAGGTTAAAGCCGATGTCTTCGTCGGACCACAGATAAAGAAGATCCTGGAGTGCAATGAATTCCCCAAGAAGCTCACTAGTAAGGAGAAAGCGGCTTGGAACAGCGTTGTCGCAGTGGTTCGGGGCTTCCTGGGCAATCACAAGGCCGAAAACTATGTGGAGCTGGTTGAGACTCTGGTGAAGAACTACGGCACAATGGGCTGTAGGATGTCCCTCAAAGTCCATATCCTTGATGCTCATCTTGATAAATTCAAGGAGAACATGGGAGCGTACTCGGAGGAGCAAGGCGAGCGCTTCCACCAGGATATACTGGACTTTGAACGCCGCTACCAAGGACAGTATAACGAGAACATGATGGGAGACTACATTTGGGGGCTGATTCGTGAAAGTGATTTACAGTATAATCGTAAATCTCGAAAAACTACTCACTTCTAAATCTTCTGTAGTCATTTTTGTATTACTTTAGTATAAATACATGTTAATTTGGATTCATATGTTGTTTTTTCTGATGAAAAGACACAAATTCACCCGTTTTCTCATTGGAAATCGGTAAATTTCAAAATATCACTGTCCTGGTCACAAAAGCAAAGTTTGTGGGGAATAATAGCCATTTTCTATACTTTTGAGGCATAAGCAATTAGGAAATAACACTTACTACCCAGGAACAAAAATTGTGTTACATAGTGTAATCAGAACAGGAGTCCCAGAATGCATTGCTCAAGCTCCCAACAAACACCCCACCCTTAGAAAAAAGTGTGGCAGAAAGGGGCCCAGAAAACAGTAATTAAGTATGTTAAGGCAACAGGAAAGATGTATATTATTTAAGATTTATTAAAATAAATATTAAATAATACTCTTGTGGCATTATTAAGTGCTGTTGATGGACTTAATGTGCCAACAAAAAACCTGCCCTTTAGCCAGCACTACCCATCATCCCCCAGCTCCAGCAGCTGGGAAACAGAGGCCTAGCAACAGGGCTGCTTCTGGAAGGAACAGGATAAAAATAAAGGGAACATTTCATAGGTGATATATGCAACAGAAATATGTGACAGTGACTTTTATATCCCCTTCAGTCACTGTGTGCACAATTGTACCATGTTAAGTTTCCTCTCTATGTATCTATTTATAATGCATATATATATATATATATATATATATATATATATATATATATATATATATATATATACAGTATATATATATATATATATATATATATATATATATATATATATATATATATACAGTATATATATATATATATATATATATATATATATATATATATATATATATATATACAAGGCGATATAAAACAAGAAACAGGTCAGAAAGCATTTGCAGTAGGTAATTCTTTAGAAAGAAAACAAGCCCAATATCAATGCTAGAATTAGTGAATAATATGGATGGCTACTTTGTGAGCACACAAATTTCGACACATTTCATGTACATTTAATTATTTTTAATCTGATGTTCTTAGTTTTTTGTTTTTAATGTGTCCAGTGTTTAAAATGTGCTACTCTGTATTGTAGCAAAAGCTAATTTACAACGATTTCCTATGCAGTATATGTGCTTTTCTCTGAGAAAATTATTATTAAAAAACTCTGCTACAGAAAGGGTTTCTTCATAAATAGCCCATGTTGTAATCTACCATAAAACTGATCAATGTATATCTTAAGGAGGGAACGACATACATGTGCACTTTAAAGTTCCTTATTAACACACAAGCTTTTATTAATAGACACTTTTGATCATACACTTTTGATCGAGTGTCACTGACCACATTCCCTGGTCCACACATGTACTCTAACCAAGCCACATTGTTTCCCATCAGCACTTTATCGCATATCCAGCAAAGTTTGGCACAATTTCATTATAAGAGAAAAAATTTTCTTTCCTTATTTTAAGTACTGGTATAAAACTATGCTTGTTTGCTTACTCATGCATTTCATATTTTTGTAGGGGTTTCAAATGCAACAGATACTCAATGCTGCAGATACTCAAATATCCACCTCAGGGATAAATCCACATCCATAAAGCCATCTCATAATGGGTCTATTGATCTCACCCTGACATGGCAATCACCTTCCCTCCCGATGAGTACATTCTCCAACTAGTGCTAAATTACTGTCACTAACGATATGAAAGATTTAATCAATATAGACCAATTAAATATCGGTGCATTTGGTGCTAGTTTTCTAGCAGGTGTGAATCAGAGTGCATTGGCTGAACACAGTGTGACAGGCATGATGCTTGTGACAATAAAGAATATTCGCATAGTTTCATTTTGGAAATTGATTACCTTTAACGGTGTTATGGGCTTCATTAAAATAAGCCAGCAATTGAAAGAGTGCTGCGCCTGAATAAAAATGTACTTTCAAGTATGCTTTTAAGCTAGCAGTAATTTAAATTGTTCTGCTTTTGTAATGATTGTTTTAACACGGTCCAAGGTACACATAATGCATTTTATGTCTTGATTGGTTCCCTATTCCTACTTTCAAATGGCTTTTTGTGCATACTGAAATGGTAGGATTAATGCTAGACTATGCTGATCTTTCAAACTAAGCCTGTTACAATCAGGAACTGGAGATCCTACTTTGTCCTATTTATTTCTTTGCCATGTACAGAGTGTGCCTTCATCTTTTAAAACAGGTATTCACAATTGTTTTCTGTCCTGTATTTATATGTTACTATGTGCAGTTGAACCTGTGTTTATGGTATAAGTGCATGTTCTATTATTATTATTATTATTATTATTATTATTATTATTATTATTATTATTATTATTTCATAAAGGTTGAACATTTAACCTTTATATTATTAAGGTTGCTCTCCTATTGAAATCTGAAATGATGCTCCTGATGGGAAATATAAATTAATAATACATACTAATACATTAATAATGTATTGTTGTTTGCCCAGCATTGGAAACAGTTCAGTATCCATCACTCCAGACAGAATTCTTCTTTGACATCATTACAAACAAATTATTCAAATAAATCTGCACCGCTTATTTTGTCTCAACAGACTTTACTTTTCCAGGCAGGCAAATACACATTTGTGCTTACAAATGCTGAGCCAATCTGTAAAGAAAATCACTTCAATACAGGTAAGTGTATAATCTATCTAGGCAATGTTTATTTGTGGCTCAACTTGAGTACAGAGAAAATCGATAATATAGTTCTGAAAAGAGGTACTTGAGCAAATATGTTTAAAAGTTGGAAGCTGCAAAAGTAGCTGTACTCGGAATATGATGAATGATGAATGCATAATGCAAAATAAAGCACACAACAGCTGCACCATGGCTCATCTGCAAAACCACTATCTACCATTACAGCATTTTACTATAAAACTACATATAAAACAAAGTAAAGCACACAACTACTGCACCATGGCTTACCTGCAAAACCACAATCTACCATTACAGCATTTTACTATAAAACTACATATAAAACTAGAGATGTCTTTGTGTTGAACTTGAACCTAAAGTATGTGTGTGTGTGGGTGAGGGATTGTGTAGCATGCAGGGATAAGGAGATAAGGGCCGTCAGTCAACACACAATCCTCTTTCTAGGTGGGCTAAAGGATAAGAATACAGGCAAGAACAAATAGTTAAATGAATCTGAGTTGTTATCATGCTTAGTAACCAGTAGCTGCATGTATAAACATGCACACCAAAATAGTTAGAAGAAAGTGAAAATGTGGAGTGATGAACTGGAGCACTCGCTCGTTCAGGATTGTCTAACTGGCAGAATCTGGTGCAATAAAAATGTACTAGAGGAAGGAAAGTGTTAAGCTCACCCTGAACTTTTCAATTGCACTCGGGTTATGCTGATGTTCTCCCCCTGCCTGGATAGCTAGCAGACACTTATTCTCTTCCTTGATTAAATGTTGTTATTAATTGGTTCAAGTAATTTTAGACACCAATATGAAATTATTGGGTTAGCATGTATTTTGAATAATTGCAGCACTTCACTTAGCAGCTCAGGGATATGCTGAAATTAGCCCCACAATAAATCTGATTAAAAGATGCACAAGCTTTTCAACACTCCCACACATACTCACTGATAAAAAGGCATACAGATACATACAACAGAACCACACAGTCACATGCACACCCACACACACAACCCCTGAGAGATGGGAAATACTGCTGATCAACAGAGTCAGAGATTAACACATTGAAATGGGTGAAAATATTATTTCTAGGTATTCATACCAGAAGACAAAAGCATGCTCAAACAATAACCTGCACACTGGCAGATGTGCATGTAAACATAGATACAGTAAGTGTGAAAAATGCCATTGGAACACTATTATAATTCCACTGTCACTGTGTTACCCTGAAGAAACCCCAGCAGAGCCATTGGCAGACCAGGATTACCTGTGTATCAGTTAATAATAATGGTAGCAGCACCTGTGCTACCTGTGGGCAATGGTAGCAGCACCTGTGCTACCATTGCCCTAAAAGTTGAGCATCACCTAGGATTTTAGGATTGAGTCAAAATGAAAAAAAAAATCTATATGAATGTAATTTAGATATTTTATTTACATCATGTAATCAAAGAAACTACCAAATGATATCGCAAAAGTCTACCGAAAACCATTATAGTAGTACAGTATTTCATGTTTCGAAATGTCACATTTTTCAATGTTTTTCATTAATATATGGAAAACTACAATGCGGTTTGTGATTCTATGTGAACGTAACATTATTCAGCAGGTTTCATTCAACTTTATGCAGCAAAATGAGTTAATTCTATAGGATGATGCAAAATGTTTGGCCACAGCTGCACACTGCCTGGCCACTTTAATAGGACCTGTACCTAATAGCGGGTTGGGGCACCATTTGTACTAGTCACAGCTTTGACATAATGTGGCATCGACTCCACAAGAGCTGGAAGATGTCTTGAGGGATGGCAATTCATTCATTCATTTCACAAAATCTTTCACACAATTGTTGAAAATTGGTAGGCAGAGAATTGTGATGATGCGTCTTTCAAGTTCATCCCAAAAGTGCTCAGTTTTGGCAGAGGGAATGCATGCATATGGGGTCTTGAAAGCAAGTGAGCAAAACTACTCATTTGACTGTTTCTTTTAACTATTAAACGTTGAGCTTCCTTATACATTCGGCAGTTGTTTGCGGTCTCACCAGTGTTTTATACAGCCTCATCATAATCTTGCTTAGTTTGCACTCAACACACTTTTTTTTTACTACATAACCAAGCATTCCATTTGCCTTTTTAATTGTCTCCCCATGCTGCCTGGTTGCTAAACTCCAAAGGTTTTTCTTGTGGTGGACCTGTAGCCCTTCATTTGTCATGTGTCATCCCACGTCTTTATGTGGTCCAAATCCTTTTTGATTTCCTGGACTGCTGCATATATGTCAGAATACTTCCTCCAGCTCTGTCTCGTTTACAAAATGTACAAGCCAGCTCATTATCTCCCTATCTAACGTATTTGTGGGTTCACACAAAAGAGCAGGGGTCTCATCACCAATCCCCGGGTCCCCCACTGAGTACTTGGCTCCAACTCAAAGTTTCTCCCTTTAAAAATACTCTTCTTCCTATGTTTTAACACCTGATCGGATTAAGATCAGTCGATTGAATGGAACGTTATCAAGCAAAGGTCAGCCTATAGCAATGGGCCAGTAGGTACCTACAAGCCTCCCAGCAGGTAGAGCAGGTTCGGATCAAGCGTTTTAATGGACGTCGAATGTAATAGCCCCTAGAGGGCGCTAAAAAAGCGGTGTTGAAATAATAGTAAAAATTATTTTACTTTTTAATTAATTCGGTTTAGGGGTTGAGATTAGGTTTAGGGGTAGATATTAGGTTAGTTGTAGACATTAGGATTAGGTGTAGGGGGTATATGTAGGGGTTAGTAAGCTAGTAGGTACCTACTGGCCCAGTCATATGGGCTGTTTTTTGCTTGATAACGTCCCATTTAATCAACTGATCTCAATCAGATCAGCTGGTTTTAACCAGTGGTGCATTTACTACACTGGATACCCACCAGTTCAAGCTTTAGCATTTGCCTTTAGTGTGGCACTTTATAAAGCCCATATGGAAGATGTTTAACCTTAAAAATATGTTTTTGAACAAGCCTATAATTAAAAGGATGTATTATTAGTGATTTAATAAAGACAGAAATACCGGTCCTCACAGTCATCTGATATGCAAATCATTCTGATTTAACAAAATAAACCCAGAACAATGCACACAGCAGGATGCCAGGTTTATACAGCAGGGATGACAGACTTATTCAGAGTGCATCATACTGCATTTTCTGACAAATTTTCTGGTATTTTCTCCATGAACAAAAACTACTGTATAACAAATCGGCACAATGAATTCCCCACAAGCGAAAGGGTAAATAAACAAACAGCATGTAACCCATGTGATATTTTGAAAGAAGTTTGCATGTCACAGAAACAGGGAAGTGACAGCTTTAAAAAGGGTGTTTTATGACACAGCTAATGCCAAATGTCATTGGAGCCACTGATTGTGCACATTGCTTTACCCACCTTCCTTGTTATAGGAAGCAATTTCATACCAGCCTGGGTGAGCTGCCAGAACACAGGGGTCACAAACTTTCTTTCCTAACTCATGGATCTTGGCAGCTGGCAGTTAAGTAGCGTTTCAAAACATATGGAATTTGTATAAGCAAATGTCAAAATGTCAATGGATGGAATCCTTTTGAAAGGTGATGTGAGTGATTGCAGCTCACATTGTTTTTTCAGGGAAAGCGCTTTCTCTTCAGACTTGAAAACCCATTGAACAGATACTGTTACATATATTGGATTGCTTGTCAGTGGTTTGTGTCACAGTGTGGATTGCTGGGTTCCTCCATGATGGCAGACTAGCACACAGATGCTCAATGTCCCTCGTTAGGAGAGTAACGCATTCCCATTGGAAACCGCACTGCAAATACTCACTGGCTTCTAAAATAAATATTTTTTTAAAGCAATAACTCACAACAGGGTGTGTAGTTATTGTATGTTTATAAGTGTTTGGTGGCTACCACTAAATTTTTTCAAGCACTCTTTGCTGTGTCAGGGGGTTGGTCATACAAAGAGTGCAAAAGAAAATTCACTCAACTTGATTAGAGGTAGCCACAGAACACTTAGAAACATATTATAAGTCATTACATCTAAATAAAAAACAGGTCAAGAGCTGATATTAAAGTATATAATCTGTTATGGTTTCAATCATTTAGAATGTTTTGTCATTGACATTCTGAGTGTGAGATCTACACTCAAAATTATTAATTTCTGCTAATAGGTTCCAATGGGGATGTGACTTATAATGGTTAATATACTGCCTTTTACACACCAGAAAAGTGGTATATTACACAATGGCTGCACACCCTGGAGGGGGCTATTGCACTGGCCCATTATACTAATTCATTTAAAAGTACATGATAAATGGATATGTATTTGTATGGATTTTCTTATTCTATAAAATATATCAAACAGCAAATTAAAAAAAAAAGACAACCAAGGAAATTGATTAGCTGATGGTAATTATATATATGCATACGGTTCAGTACCACATGAACTACTTTGGGCAGCATTTGATTTTTTCACTGTACCGAGGACAATAACAAACTTAGTGAAAGCCTACTTTGGAGATTTGCAATTTTGTTTTTCTTCAGAATTCACCACTACATCACAATGTCTAGAAATTGGAATAATGGCAGGATGCACCATTTCTCCACTGGCTTTTACCATTGCAATGGGTAGTGGGAGGAGAATGCTTGGCTTCTGGAATGCGACTGCCACCAATTAGAGCATACATGGATGACATGACAATCATGACTACAACAGTAACCTGCACTTATCGGTTACTGGGCAGACTAATTAATAACATTGAATGGACATGAATGCAATTCAAGCCCACTAAGTCAAGGAGCATCTCTAATTAAAGATAAAGTAGTGGATAAGAGGTTCTACATTAACGGTGAGGCAATACCAACAGTGTCTGAGAAGCCTGTGAAAAGTCTTGAGCGATGGAATGATGTGGACCTAAAGGACACAGTTTGTGTGGGAGAAGTGAGACAACAAGCAGTGCAAGGGTTGAAGAGCATAGCAAACTTAAACTCTGGTGCTTTCAGTTTGGTTTATTGCCAAGACATCTGTGGCAACTCACTGTGTATGCTGTTTCCTTGACAACAGTAAAGAAGCTGGAAGTGTTAATCAGTTCATACGTCAGGAAATGGTTAGGAGTTCCACGCTGCCTCAGCAGAGTGGGACTGTATCGTAAAGGGATACTGCAGCTGCCAGTCTCAGCTCTAACCGAGGAGTTTAAGTGCGCCAGGCTTCGATTGGAAATTACATTGGTAGAGTCACACAGCGAATGTGTGAGGGAGGCAGTGCCTGTGTTGAAAACTGGAAGAAAGTGGGCGGCAAAGAAAGCTGTGGAAGATGCAAAGGCTGGCCTTTGTATCAGTGATATCATTGGGCAAGTACAGCATGGAAGAGGAGGCCTTGGTGTCAGTTCAGCTCCTCCTACATAGCACAAAGTAGCCCCAGCTCAACGGTAAAATGCTGGCAGATGTTGGACAACGGCTTATTTTCCCACCGGAGATTGCCACCACTAACCTTCAACCTGATATTGTCTTGTGGTCTGGATCAGCACGCCTTGTTCATCTGTTAGAGTTAACAGTGCCATGGGAGGGTGCTGTGGTTGAGGTGTATGAAAGGAAGAAACTTTGGTACGCTCAACTAGCTGCTGAAGCGCAACAGCGAGGATGAAGAGTCAGGATTTGGCACACTCCACAAGCTGGTTACTCAGAGACATCGGATTCAATGGTGAAGAGTTGCGATGCATAGTGAAGAACTTCTCTGAAGCAGCAGAGATGAGCAGCAACTGGCTCTGGTTGAGACAAAAAGATTCTAGTTGGGGACCTCAAGCATTGTAGAAAGAAAGCAACATCGATGGAATGGAAGGTAAGTAAGCTGGGCTTAGCTGAGTGGGGGATGGAGGGAGGTGATGCTGGGACGCCAGAATCACTGTCGAGTTCTCTTAAGGTGTTGTGGGCTAGTCGACGAAACACCAAGGACGGAACGTGCCCACTTGAAGACCCCAGAGAAGTACCCTACGGTAGAAGTCCAGACGGTTGTCATGCTGATGCGCTAGGGAGGCTACACTGTGGTTGATCCCTGGAGCCAGCATTGCAGCCGTTGTGTGTGCTGATGCGCCAGGGAAGCAAAATAGGCTGATCCCTGGAGACAGCATTACACTTCAGCCATCAACACTAGGCAGAAGGATGTCTACATCATCAGATGGAAGGAAACACAGATGGGTCACATTAGTTTACAGTAAAATAAGCTATGTCTTAGTTTATGCTTATCTTGGCTAGAGCTGAATCCAATATCAGCATGAAGTTTTAACACCTACTCTCATGCAATGAGAGTGGCAAACCTCGGTTCCTGCAAGCAGGGGCTTCTCACAGGCAGAGGTCAGACGCAAACCCAGGACCTCCAGCTTTGAAGCATAGCACCGATACCGCTGTGCAAAAGAGCATGGCTCCCTAGCAGGAGCAGATATCGGGCTTATGTCTTCATGTTTAGATTGCATCACCTACCAGCCCTGACCCCTACCCCTGTGCATTCTACTAAGCCACTGAGGACCCCACCATTTCTATTAGAGAATCATTTTGCAGTCATGTTTTCAACTGGTAGAGTTTGTGACAATTCATATTTTTTAGTCCATTACCTTACGTACCTTTTCTTTAAGTGGTGCAGGACTCCAAATTCCTAAATGTATTGCAATGTGAGTTTATAAACTGTTAGGGTTCTGCTGGAGCACAATAAAACCTGCAATGTTTTATGTTAACTGGGCAATAATTACCGAGTTATTTAATTTGATTATCTGGCTTCTTCCCTTAACCTAATCAATATTAACAGTCATTACTTGGAAAGGGACACAATTATGGATAATGACTTCTTAATTCCTGTTATGCCCGGTTTATATGCATGGTGACCTAAAATTCTTAATTGAATAGCTTTTTCTGGGAAACAAATGTATTTTTTAATCCTCTCTAACAAAGCAGAGGTGACCTGGTTAACACATTTGCATTATACAGCTTGGCTATTGCCAGCAGGAGCTCTCAACTGTGTTTTGAAATGTGTTGTTGGCACACTGTGGAAGGCGAATGCTGCTGCTATCACTTTCACAACTGCTGGCAATTAATGTTTTCCTTGTGTTTGTGGTGACATGTCGTCCTCAAAAAGATCCTAAACAGCCTGCCGAAGGACAAAAAACAAAAATCACATTCTTCATCCAGGAAGGAATACAAGATACCCACTCAATGTTGCTGTCCTGTCATTTTACTCCATTTAATTATCATTCAGTTACTTACTACTCCAGTGCAAAGGGAATTGTCTGGTTTCTTGTCCTTTAAAGTAATTGTAGCTAACAAAATAATTAATTACCTCTGCACATCCATTCATTATTATTAGTAGTTCCCTTTCAAGTCGAAAATAACCATCAAGGTATGGGATATTGCCGTCAGGCAGTAGGGATTGGCTGAGCTTTATAGCAAAGCTGCCAATAGGCCTCTGCGTGAGCTGCCATGTAAGCCCGCCCTCCTGGGAGCTTACTATACACATTTCCTCTTTTGTCTTCAGCATCGGTAGCGGTAGGTCACAGAGCTCAACTGACTATAACCACTAAGCTTAGGCTTGAGAAGCTGTTTTTTTGCCCCTTCTCCAAGTTTATTTCAGTTATACTCTTCGGAGTAATTATTATTTTTGTGAAATTGGTTTATATATTGTATATTTTCTATATTATACTTATATATATATATCTTCACGCTTTGCTTCGGCATCGTGGTCTTCGTCTTTCCTGTGTTAATTGTTAATAATTATTTATAATTATTATTGTTGTGTTTTTGTTTTTTTTTAATAAATTGTATTATATTGTATAAATATTTTGTGAAGGACGCGCGTTGCGTTGGCCTTGGCCGCGCGTGCATTTGCAGCCCCGGTCTTGTCTTGCCTTGGCTAGACCACGTGTGTGGAGCCTGCACTGCAGTCTCTCATATATTACCTCTGCGGTGTGTTCTACCAACCGCGTGGTAGCTTTACTGTGCCCCAGTCACACAATCACTACATAGTGCAGCTGCAGCGTCCCCCCAAAAAAATAATAAAATAAAAAATTCCCATTCACTATACAGAGGAAGACGACCACAAACAACAAATCCCCAGCACCAACAGGTAGGTATTGCACAGCACCCCAGACACTGTACCAGCACTTAGCATCTCTGCTCTGCGGGTCAGCTGATGCCTAGGCGTCTATGCTAGCATCCTACGCTCAGTACTTGCCCTCCGGCGCTCAGTGCTCCGGCGTTTTTGGTGTCAGCGCTTCGGCGCTTGGTGCTGCACTTCGGCGCTTTGTGCAGCGCTTCAGCGCTTGGTGCTTAGCGCGTCTGCACTGGTGGAGTTGATGCGCACGCACCTTCGGTGCTCGACGCATGGCGCTCGGCGCTCGGTGCGCGGAGCTCGAAGCACGTACCTTCGGTGCTTGACGCTCGGCGCTTAACACACGCACCTCGACGCTTCAACGTTTGTCGTTTCAGCGCTGGACACTTGGTGCCTGGTGCATCAACGCTACACGCACCTCGACGTTTGACGCTCTGCGCTCAGGTCATAATCATGTCTTTTCACCAGTGCGTCACTTGCCAGGCGAAGTTGCATGTGAGTGACCCACACGAGGATTGTGTGGCGTGCCTGGGCCCAGAGCACGCCGCATCCGCCTTAGCGGAAAGGACATATTGTGCATTATGTGCGGGGTTCCAAACCCGCACCCTTCGTCAGAGGGCGAAGAAGGCGGTTGGTGGGCATTCACCCTCCTCAGGGTCATCCCACACCACCTCGGCCCCGCCGTCATCCACGGCGACTCCGCCAGTTAGACTGCGGCTTTCCAGAAGCCCGTCCTCCCAGCTCAGCTGGTCAGAGGTCCCCGCCCAGACGCGTGCGGGAACGCTCTCACAGTCCTGCCACGCGAGATCCCTCCCCTCATAAGGAAACGCCCCCGTCGGGAGTCCAGATCACGCTCAAGCTCACCGCACCGGAAGGGACGGTCCCGCTCCCCTCGCTGAGACAGGCGATACAGGGACCAATCAGGTGTGGCGGAACTGACCTCCAAGATGTCTCAGTTTATGGAGGTCATGATGGGCCAGCAGTCCCCCTTGATGTCCTTGGCGAATGTGGCGCCCCCGGTCTCACACCAGCTGTCCGGGCCCACTTGCCAGCCGGTGGCTCTTCCACAGCCAATACCGGTACCTCAACTGCAGGAATGGGACGTTGATGCTGTCTCTAGGGACGCATCTGACGGGGAGCCTCTGTTGGAGGAGGTTAGTGCAGAGACAGAGCTAACCTCCCAGCCCTCTGAACAGGACGTGGAGCCGGAGCTAATGGATACCAACGACCCTATGTGGACATTGGTTGAGAGAGCAACCCGCCACCTGGGTGTGGAGTGGCCTTTGGTGGAGCAACTGCGGCGCTCTCCATTTGAGTCGCCCTCAGCTCAGCCCCTTCAATCAAGGATGCTCCGAGCATTCCCTGATTTCATAAAGGAGGTGCAATCCACCTGGGGGACTCCGGCCTCTGTCCCGACGACATCTTGCAAGTCTTCGGCCTTTAACATGCAGGGGGCAACGGAAGCTGGGTTGGCGTCCTTCCCACCGGTGGACGCTGCGTTCGCCGCGTTGGTGAAGACGCCAACGCAGTCAGGGCTGACAAAGGACCCTGCATGTCCCAACAAGCAGTGCAGGATCACAAAGGTACACCTCAAAAAGGGGTACTCTGCGGCTACAGAGGCAGTCAGGCTATCTAATGTAGCCAGCCTGCTCACTGTCTACCAGGCGGCGCTCATTAAGGACCTGCCTGAGTGCCCATCCGTGGCCCTCAGAGCTGAATTGGGGACGGTCAATCAGTTGCTGGTCTTGCCCAGCTGAATGCGCGGGGACCTCTTGGTTACAAGCCCTTTTCTTTAATCACTGGACCACACAGCCTCCATTATATACTGCTGGTCTCAAATGTGCAATTTTTAAAGATACATAGCAAACATGTATTATCATTTTAAAACATGATATCTGGTACTACTTGAGGTGTACTACATCTCTGTCTGCAAGCCATGCTTTTAGACTGTCATACACTTCCTGGGTCATTTCACCTGGACCAATCAGCTGCTTCACCTATTGACTGACATGCTTCCAGACAGTAACATGCTTTAACCCAGAAGACACTGCTGCGGTTAAATGAGCAGGGAATTAAAACAGGAGCAGACTAACAGTTTGCTACAATGTTTCTTTAAAAACTGCACATGTGACAAATTACTTTAGCTACAATCACCTTAAGATAGCTTCTGTATAACAAGGATAGGGATTAAAAACTCTTATACAGCCTGAAAGCAGGAAGCATTAATAAGAGCCTGCAGTGTGCTTTTATTGTCAGGGTCTCATGGTTGTCATGAAAACATGTTGAATGTTGCTATGCCAGCTGTTGGCCATAGGGATAGCGCAGTCCCCGCTGCAGTATAGAGATTACATGAGTAATGACTGGAAATGGAAATACAATGTTCAGTAACAAGGCTGTCAGATGTTCCTCAGAAATAGAAAAGGAAAGTGCTTCCTTTAAAGATCCGTGGACCCAGCTGATTAGGGACGGTTCCCGAAAGTCGCGTTGTAAGTCGAAGTACATTTTCCCATAGGAACAATGTTATAAATTGGGGTTACGTTCCTGACTCTTTGGCCAGATAATATATTTTTACAAAAATGACTCGTTATATTGTACTAATGCAAATATTTATTTAACTCTTTACACTCAGCCCGTTGATTTCGGGGCGCCGGTGCCCCGGTGGTTACGCGTATATTACCCAGGCACCGTAAAAGCCACCTACCTGGCTTGTTTGAAAGTAGAGACTAGGGGCTTTCAAATGATGTGTGTATGTGGTACTCCTAGCCGGAACTACGATCGCCTGAAGTTAAGCCCCTCATCATGTGACAGAGTTCACAGCTTAGGTTTCGTTTTGAGTCCATTGCTCTTATCAGACATTGTTAAGGGCAAAAAAATTTAAAAAAAATTCCATGCATAAACAAAACAAACGCTAAGTGACTGAGTCAGGGCGACCACGACAGGTGCTGTGGTTCGGACACCGAGCATGCGCACATGACGCATGGCTCGTGGCTCGCCGTGTCGTAAATGCCGTATCGATATCGTAAAGTCGAAGCAGGGCAATAATGCAAAAGAGTCATAAGCGCTGTGAAGCGTCATAAGTCAAGGAGCGCCTGTATTAGTATTGGTCAACATTATTAAAACAGAGAAGCGTCATTTTACATAAATACGAAACCAGTGTGTGGCGCTCCCCGTCACTCACACTGGCATCATAACATTATATTTTTCGACTTTAATAATTACATTGTCATGTGTTAATTTCTGCGTGAATGAAACAGTGACAGTCTGACAGCCTCTCCTTCGACTCTCTCCGAGTAATGACATGTTGTGTACAGAAACAAAGAAGGCTTGCGCAGACAAACCGTCAGTTTGAGACAACAAGGCAATTCTATCTTTGGAGTAAGGGGGGAGTTTGCGTAGCAGCTCCAGGAATATAGAATGGTAATATACACCTCTTCATGGTGACCCCGCCCCCCCCCCCCCCCCCCAACCCCACACACACACTCCCCTAAAATGAAATAATACGCTTGGACAGTTGTAATGGATTTACCGCTGTGTCATGCATAAAGGGTTTTCAACCTCGCAAACAATAACAAGCTTGTAACGGCCATTGACTCTCAAAACTGTGAAAAACTTGGAGTTTCACAGGTAAACCTTGAGACTTGACATCCATGCTCACCCCTTGTATAACACACACTCCTTGTATAACACGCAGTACTTGTATAACACTCACCCCTTGTATAACACGCAGTACTTGTATAACACTCACCCCTTGTATAAGACGTAGTCCTTGTAAAAGACGCAGTCCTTGTATAACACTCACCCCTTGTATAAGACGCAGTCCTTGTATACCACTCACCCATTGTATACCACTCACCCCTTGTATAACACTCACGCATTGTATATCACTCACCCCTTGTATAACACTCACCCATTGTATACCACTCACCCCTTGTATAACACTCACTCCTTGTGTAAGATGTAGTCCTTGTATAAGACGCAGTCCTTGTATACCACTCACCCCTTGTGTAACACTCAACTCTTGTATAACACGCAGTCCTTGTATAGGTTACTGACAACAGAACAGGATGACAACAGAAAAAGGTAAGGAGGCAGTAAAAACTAAGAAAATTACACTTGAAGCCCAAGAGCCAAGGCTTTTACAAATGTGAGCATATTTTCTGTTGTGTGCTGTTAGTTCGGTAAAAATAAATTAAGAACATTATGCTGTCAAACAGCATTTTATGTAAGCACTGTGTTTTTCTGCATTTTACTAAAAGCTGGGCCACTCAAATTAACTTTCACAAAGTGGTGATGCAATACAGAAGGTTTTACTGGTACTTTATCACACACAGGCTGTACATCAGTTCAGTCAAAGCCGACTTATTGAATCCTATTTGATTAAAATGAGAAACCAATGTCATAAGAGGCAGATTTGAGTCATTTTCTATCAAGTATAATCCTCTTTTTAAGACGCACTGTTTTATGGTGTTAAAAGTACATAAAGCTAAAGTTTTGACTGGTTATGAGCACAACATTTTTAAACGTTTTTAAAATACCAAACTTGTGAGTGCATAGCAGTTTATGTTTTGAATGGAGAGCTACAAAGAACAGCCTCATTTACCATATGAAGCAAAACATGACAAATTAAGTAAATGAGTTTGTTTAAAGTGATTGAAGCTGATTGAAGTAATTCCATTAAATCTGTTTCCAAGCTTGCAGTATGTAATACGCATTTAAGTTACGATTGCGCTTTCTTGGTCATTTGAGCCAGAGGGTGAAACTGTATGGCAAGCCAAATTTTTCATTTAGAGATACCTCAAATGAATGTATAGATATCTCTAAATATTTAAAGATATTTCTAAATCATTTTAAGATATCTAAAAAACATTTAGAGAGTTCTCAAAATTACTTCCAGATATCTTTAATACAGCTTTAAATGTGATATCTAAAATGCATTTTCAGATATCTCAAAAAGAAATTAAGATATATTCAAAAGGGTTTATTTACATCAATCTCATATTCATTTAAAGATATCTACAGATGATGTACATCTATCTCTAATTTTGTCAAGATATCTTAAAATGCAATTTGAGATATCTCTAAATGATAATTTGGCTTGCCATAGAAATTGTCCCCACCCCTTCAATGACTTTTATTATATATTAACCAATCAGCTGCTTCCTCTATTGACTGTCATGCTTTCAGTCAGTAAAATGCTTTGCTTGAGAACTGCTGAGATAAAATGACCCAGGTATTGGGTAACAGATTTCCTGAGAATAAGCATGAAAATGGATAATTGTCTCTAATGTAGTTCCAGATATCATCTTTTAAAATTAAAATACAGTAGAACCTGTCAAATCTGATCCTGCAAGATACGATATTCCCTATTAACCAATGGACCTCTGGCATGTGTCATTTACACATGCTGCTACCTACTGAATGGTACAGATGCATCAATGCACATTTATTATGAGCCTCAAACAGTCAATTTCTTTGAAGATAAAAAGAAAAGAAAAGATGGTGCATTTGGGAATTCAGTTTCCCTTTCCTGTCACTTCTTCACGTAACTGCCCAGTTTAACCATGTTAAAGAAAAGACAAAACAAGAAAGCAAGGGGTTAATATAATTACTGTACCTTCATGTTTGTGTGCGCACTTTCTTCTTCTTGTTTCTGTCTATATGTTTTCTTGATATATATTAAAAACATACAAATTCAAATCACAGAGAGTATATGTCGCTGGAAGGCAGTGTTTAAGTTAAGAACCTATGCAATCGTCACTGAATTGTGTAGTACCGAATCTTAATATACTGTAAGTGCTAAGAAAATCAATGAAAACGATTGCAAAACAAAGCACTGTAATACAGTATCTGGCACTTGACAAAATACCATTTCAAAAGCAGTTCTGACCTTTTGTTTTTGTTTTTTATATGTATTAAGAGTTTTAGTGGGAGTTATTCTTGGCTCACTCTGATAAGGCCAAGTCTCAGGCAGTAATTGTGCATGCTGCGCTTATTCTTTAAATAATTTATATAAAATACACAATGCACATATTTTTAAATAGCATGTGTAACAGGGGAGATCTGAGCTGACTCTGCTGGCGTGTTCACAGTGCTGCAGGAAGAGGGCAGCAGTCGTCTAACAACCGCCTGTGGGTCATGACAGTGAGACGGGGAGGTGGGAGAGTGTGTGTGTGGACTTTCCCTCTCTCTGAATGGCTGGGAGGCAGGTCTTGGGGAGATGGTTGGCCCTATAAGATAATGCTCTGCTGTTTCCTCAGGTCTGCCTTTATAGACGCACTGGGTGTGCGGAAAGTGCTGGTCGGGAGCGAGAACCAGCGGGGAGGAAGAAGCGACCTGATAGAGAGAAACAGGGAGAGCGGGGAACATTTGGGCAGGCCCCGAGTATTGTATAGGTTAGCATAGTGAGCCGGGAGAGTAGGACGGTGATCCGGGTCGTGCAGGTAGTGGCGACCGGGATATCGCTGCTAAGTGCAGCACCTTTTTCTTTGTAGTTTTATTACTGTGTTTTATTTTCTCTTTTTCTTTCGCCTTCTGTTTTCATTATTGTTTGGAGCACCTGCAAGTGCTACTGCCCGTGAACTAGTTTACCAGACCTCTGGTATTCGCCGTGGTTCTGTTTACCATCGCTGGCAAGCAGACCACGGGCACACAGCGCCTTCTGCGGGCTAAAGAAAACAAATACACCCTTGAAAGAAATAAAACTGAGCACCTGTGTGGTGACTCCAAGTACACCTGTCTGTCTCTGTGTCAGTGACTTACCCACCACCCTTCCACAGCATGTTTATACAGATAACCATGAATAAACTAAAATAAAAGAGAATAGATAGCATCTCAATTTGTTTCAATTTGGTAAATTTGTCAACACTACTCTGTTTTAAAGATCGCTCATCTCCAGTACAATTATTCTGAAAGTGGATTTGTAACTAAATCTTCTACGGTGTTTCCCTTGTCTGGTGAAATTCAAAAATATAGAGAGAGAAAATTAAATTCTAAATACTGAAATGTATTATTTTTCTCAATAACAGTCGGCAAAATTCAGTTCTTACCAGGCATATTAACACTCCGCCTCTGCTCACGAATGATTGGACAGCTGTCAGAACTTTCACTTTCTCATTGGCTACTCACTTACCTGCATTTTTTATGCAGAGTACCATGAACGGCCTCTGCTTGCTTATGATTGGACAGCTGTTGCTTATGATTGGACAGACGTGTTTAGTATTTATTTTCCCACGCTACAACCTGCCAGAAATGTGTTCACGACCCATAATTTAAGAACAGCTGCCGCGGGCACGATGGCCTGGCTTCACGGGCACCACTTAAGAAGAACATAAGAAAGTTTACAAACGAGAGGAGGCCATTCAGCCCATCTTGCTCGTTTGGTTGTTAGTAGCTTATTGATCCCAGAATCTCATCAAGCAGCTTCTTGAAGGATCCCAGGGTGTCAGCTTCAACAACATTACTGGGGAGTTGGTTCCAGACCCTCACAATTCTCTGTGTAAAAAAGTGGCTCCTATTTTCTGTTCTGAATGCCCCTTTATCTAATCTCCATTTGTGACCCCTGGTCCTTGTTTCTTTTTTTAGGTAAAAAAAAGTCCCCTGGGTCGACATTGTCTATACCTTTTAGGATTTTGAATGCTTGAATCAGATCACCGCGTAGTCTTCTTTGTTCAAGACTAAACAGATTCAATTATTTTAGCCTGTCTGCATACGACATGCCTTTTAAACCCGGGGTAATTCTGGTTGCTCTTCTTTGCACTCTTTCAAGAGCAGCAATATCCTTTTTGTAACAAGGTGACCAGAACTGAACACAATATTCTAGGTGAGGTCTTACTAGTGCATTGTAAACTTTTAACATTACTTCCCTTGATTTAAATTCAACACTTCTCACAATATATCCGAGCATCTTGTTGGCCTTTTTTTATAGCTTCCCCACATTGTCTAGATGAAGACATTGTTGAGATGAGTCAACATAAACTCCTAGGTCTTTTTCATAGATTCCTTCTTCAATTTTAGTATCTCCCATATGATATTTATAATGCACATTTTTATTGCCTGCGTGCAGTACTTTACACTTTTCTCTATTAAATTGCATTTGTCATGTGTCTGCCCAGTTCTGAATGCTGTCTAGACCATTTTGAATGAGCTTTGCTGCTGCAACAGTGTTTGCCACTCCTCCTATTTTTGTGTCATCTGCAAATTTAACAAGTTTGCTTACTATACCAGAATCTAAATCATTAATGTAGATTAGGAATAGCAGAGGACCTAATACTGATCCCTGTGGTACACCACTGGTTACCTCGCTCTATTTTGAGGCTTCTCCTCTAATCAGTACTTTTTGTTTTCTACATGTTAACCACTCTCTAATCCATGTGCATGCATTTCCTTGAATTCCTACTGCATTCAGTTTGAGAATTAATCTTTTATGCGGGACTTTGTCAAAAGCTTTCTGGAAATCTAAATAAACCATGTCGTATGCTTTGCAATTATCCATTGTCGATGTTGCATCCTCAAAAAAATCAAGCAGGTTAGTTAGACATGATCTCCCTTTCCTAAAACCATGCTGACTGTCTCCCAGGATACTGTTACCATATAGGTAATTTTCCATTTTGGATCTTATTATAGTCTCCATAAGTTTACATATAATTTAAGTCAGGCTTATTGGTCTGTAGTTACCTGGTTCGGTTTTGTCTCCCTTTTTGTGGATCAGTATTACGTTTGCAATTTTCCATTCTGTCGGTACAACCCCTGTGTCAAGAGACTGTTGCATGATCTTGGTTAGTGGTTTATAAATAACTTCTTTCATTTCTTTGAGTACTATTGGGAGGATCTCATCCGGCCCAGGGGATTTGTTTATTTTAAGAGCTCCTAGTCCCTTTAACACTTCTGCCTCTTTGATTTAAAACTGGATAGGAACAGGTCGACATGTGGGGGACCACTGTGTTAGACTAAGCATTGGCCAAGCGTCTCCTATTTCCTGTTCTTTTGTAAGTCAGTTCTGTAGTTCAGACATGTCTGCTTCCTGTTTTCTATGTTTTTGTGCATGCAAATGGTTTTGCTCGTATGTATTTTCCAGCCATCCTCCTGGCCAGCTTTAATGGTGGGTGAATAAAGGTAATTACAACTAGAGTAGAATCCCTGTGACCCACTTATTCATTGCACGCCCATACATTACCTACATATTAATTCATCAATTAGTGTTGATACAGTGAAAGTTAAACAAGGTTGTCACTGTACCCATTGCTACAGCTGCCTACGGCCCTGGTACCTAGTAACCGTATCTGGCAAATTTCCAGAGTGGAATACAATTAGAACTGTACAGTATAAAACTAGGAAGAAGCTACCCAGAAAAGTGATTGAACAGCTCCATCCCGCAGCTACGGTTTATTTAATAATGATTGTATTGTTTTATTGCTCTTTGAAAACTTTTTAGGGTTTGTATAAATTCTAGGATATCTTATCTAGTGCATAGATGTCATCCTGGGCACCGAAGTCAGGAATCTAAAGTTAATCAAACAACACTTCTTTTATATTTCATTTGAGTTCCTGCGTCTTGTTTTTTGCGACTGATAAGAAGTCAATATGCCTGTGATAGGACAGCACCTGGCAATGGTGTTTAGACCAGGAAGGGAGACTCAGACACAGAAGTTGCAGGATAAGCGCTCAGGCACACAATGCACCATGCAACCCTGTGGCGGAGTGTCCCGCCCCTTTGTTTATTTATTTATTATGATTTGTTTATTACGGCGAAAGCCGATTTTGTTATTTGTTATTTATATTTTAAAAACCTTGTGAGGATGCGTGGCTGAGGTGGAAGCAGCAGGCATTCACCCTCTGCTGGTGGAGCTGGGAGAGGAAAGCAGTCCTCCCACGGCGGTTGAGGCGGAACCAGCAGGTATTCACCCTCTGCTGGTGGAGGTGGGAGGGGCAAGCAATCCTCCCACGGCGGTTGAGGCGGAACCAGCAGGCATTCACCCTCTGCTGGTGGAGGTGGGAGGGGCAAGCAGTCCTCCCACGGCGCTTGAGACAGAACCAGCAGGCATTCACCCTCTGCTGGTGGAGCTGTGAGCGGCAAGCTGTTCTCCCACGGCGGTTGAGGCAGAACCAGCAGGCATTCACCCTCTGCTGGTTGAGCTGGGAGCGGTAAGCACCCAGACCTGCTCACCTAGCTCCGCACATTGTAGGCTCGCTTCTGTCTCAGTCCACCGCCCGCTAGCCACTCCTGAGCAAATTGGTGGGCCTGGTCCAGCCAGTCTTGCAGATCAATGATCAATGCCAGCGCTGCTGTCGGGTGGACCCAGGCTCAGTGGAGCACCCCTCCTCTCAACTCCAAGACGCCCCACTGTCCGCAGAGTGCCTTGACCTCCATCGATAGCATCGATATCTCCCCCCAAGCAGACCGACGGCTCTCTTCCAGCTGGTGGATCAGGAACCAAAGCTCCATTTCGTCCTTCTGCAGCTGGGCCAGGTCCTTTCCCGGACCTCTGTCAACACCCCCTCACTGGCGGAAGCCATGCTCACCCGCTTTCTTCAGGTCCAGGCGCTCGCAGTACCGTGAACTGCCAGAGACCGTGCCCTGTGGTGAAAGCCTTCTTTGGCCTGGCCTCGGGGGCTAGCTCAACATGCCAGTAGCAACTGTGCCGGTCAAGGGAGCTGAACCAGTGGGAGCCTGCAATTTCATCCAGGGCATCATCGAAGCGGGGTTCGGGTAGGCGTCTTTCTTCGTGACCACACTCGCTGCCCAGGGACTGTCATATGGCTCAATAACCGCATCAACGGCCATCTCCCTGATGTTACCCTCCGCGGCCTCCCTTTTGGCCAGCGGAAGCCGACGAGCATTTTCATGGCTAGGCGGTGCATCCCCTGTGGTGATGTGGTGCTGGACCAAACCAGTGCTCTCTTTGGACTTTGGGCAAAACAGACCACTTACACTACCCACTTACATATCCCAGATACCCCCACCCACCCCCCACCCCTAGGATCGCTACAATATTCACTTATAATATGCTTCATGTTTATTATATCTTAAACAACCAATTGGTGGTATATGCAGTAATACTAAAATAAACATACATTCTGTGACAAACATTTCAGCTAATCTTTCTCAACCTGACTTATTTGTTCATTGCTCAGTAACTATAGAGCCACAAAATACAGTATGTATTTATTTAGATAATTCAAATTAAGTATATTTTATTTGGTTTAGCTGAAAACTAATAAACTAAACAGGGGACTAGCTGATGAATTGAGTGTGTTACCACCACACAGTGGTATACTCAGCAGTCACTATGGCTACTGTGGTGGTATAGAGTTATATGCACAACATTAAACCTCTTGTCATTAGCACAAATGCAAAGACAGTTAGAAAACATAGAATGAAAAGTTTCATACATGGTTTGCATATATATATACTGTGAACAAGACCGCCTTATTTTGGGTTCGTGCCCCTATAAAAACATGACCCAGAGACTGAAACTTTGGATGATTGCAAAGATCATAAAACAGTAAGGGAAATATAAAAGAGCAATTAAAATGACATTTGAAGCTATTAAACAAGATTAATAACATGCTCAAAAACTGCAGTGCTATCCCACAATGGTTGGTTGCAGATACTGGACTGCGTCTCGTGGCTAACAACGCACCAAGAAGTGACAATATCCAGCACAACCCATGCCCTCTCATGCCTTATTGCTTACATGGAAACCAAGCATAGCTAACAATATCAGTATATATGGACGCTCATTCTACTTGTACAGAGATTCCCTCATACACTGATTTTCACTGTCTTCTAATCCGTTATTATAACCCAATTAAACAATTATATAACTATAAGATTCCAAAGTGAAACCATGTGGGGCACACCACCTTTCAAATATGACCCTACACACGGATGTTGGCAGTACTATGAACTGCAGCTGTGCTCCTGAGATTCCCCTCACAGGCTGTATGAATCTGGACCTGCTGGAATTATTATGAATGGATTCTCAAGCTCCCATACATCCTAACTGCCATCTGAAGGAGCCCAGCCAATTAATAGCCAGAGGCACACGGAAATTAGAGGGACAAAAACTAATACACTTTTCCATGTCAGATTGAATTAATGGGGTTACTGTGAGTCATTATGTTGGGAACTTAAAGAAGCACATAGAGTGATAAAGCTGAGCTTGGCCTTTCTATTAGCAAACTAAACCTGGAGAGCATTTACAGTGTATGGAACTGTAACAGGAACACATATAAAGCCTTACCGTTCCGGGTGATACTGTTTATCCATATCCATATTTAAGACAAATGCCATGGTAGAAGGGATACTTGTATGTTGTTAGCAGGAGGCAGAGATAACCAAGACTTCCAAATATTTGTATCGTCTCATTTAAAAAAATATTTATTTATTTTCACAACATTTATAAATCTGGGGGAAAAATACAAGATTTAAGTTAAATCTGGGAAAAAACACAAGATTTAAGTTAAATCTATAAAAAAGATATGTTCAAATATTGACGCTTTTTTTTTTTACACATGGCACCCCATATATATTACCAATTATTATTTTTATTTTTTTTCCCCAGTTTTTTTTTTCCTCACTGCAGTGAGTCCCCACACAGCACAGACGTACTGAGTGTGTGTGAGCATCCTCCGATCTCACAAGCCTAAAGACAGAATCGCTTTTACAGCGAGCAATCCAGAACAGAGGTGGGCGGACAGAGATCAGCCCTGCTTTTTGTGAGATGAGGAGAAGAAATCCCTGCCAGTTTCCTATCCCCTTCGGACTCCCCAGTAAAGTTCGGCCTCTTTGCACAGCCCGGACACGAACTGGCACCGTCCAAGCTGTATGAATCATCCTTTGCTCCCAGCGGCAATGCTTTAACTGGATGAGCCACTCGGGGACCCCGTGCTGTGGTATATTGAGCTCAACGTGGTTGTAACTAACAAAATAATATCATCTTACCTGTCGTGCACATCTATTCACTACAGGTTTCAGATGTGGAGTTTTTAAAGAAACACATATTATAGCAAATGTATTTTCATTTTAAAACATGACATCAAGCACTACACTAGATAAAATAAAGTTCTCAGTTTGCTTGCTTTAGTGAACCACTTACTTCACAGTGAAAGCATCTTACTGGATGCAAAGAATCGGTCAGTAGGGGAAGCAGCTGGTTGGTTACTGACAAGAAGGAAGGCCTTTAAGGGGTGGGAACTCTCCAGGTGAAATGACCAAGAAAGTGCATGGCTTGGAAACATAGACCCCATTCACACTTTTCTCAGGCCCAGGGCCTGCAATCTGAGACCAGGGCCGGCCTTTGCATATGTATGAACACAATGCAGACTTAGGCCGCCTTTTCAAATCACACTACCAATTTGATTTTCTATGATAACACAGAAAAACGCAGATTTTCTATAATGTCAGATTTTTTTGTTTTACATTTGGGGAGGGGCAAAAAACATGCAAGGCTTTTTTTTGTTTGTTTGATAATAACCAAATCAATACATGTACATTAACACAGGCAACTTTGCTTTAAATTTACATAAACATACCTGCCTAATAAAACTGCTTCCGGTATTCCGGTAGGTTCAGTGTTGAATGAGACTTCAGTCAGTATCCAGAGCTGTTCAAAGATGCCAAAACAATAACTCACCCCTAAAGACCAGATCAACGAGTTTGGCAAGGACGAATTTCACGTTGATGGTAATGTGCTGTTTTGTAATTCATACAGCAAGGCTGTAGATTACACTCGTAGACAGACCATTATAGAACACATGGGAAGCACTAAACATAAATTGAATGAAAGGAAACATAAACAAACACCAAACTTGGGATTCTTTTCTGTGCTCAATGCCAGCGACTCACAACAATCTGGCTGGAGAATGCTGCAGCTCTATTTTACAACAGCCATCCGAATGACAAACACTAACTCTGAGTTGAACTAACATGAATATTGTTTTATTGATTAATGGCACTGGTAAGCTTGTAACTTACAAATTTATCAAGGATTACTGTATATCCTGGTAGCTTTTCCATTCTGAGTGCAGGCTATCGTTCCATTAAAAAAAAAGCAATTCGCAACATTTTTGGCCTGCTTTTCAGTCACATATGTGAACGCGCAAAGCCGCCTTAAACCGCAAATGTGAATGGGGTTGCAGATCTAAATATGCAGCGGCCCTGAGGTGGCCCCTGAGGCAGCCCTGGGTCAGCACAATAGTGTGACTGGGGTCATAGACTTCTTTAACCCATTTTAGTACCAGATTTCATGAAATACATGTTTGCTGAAACATGTTTTTCTTTCAAAACTACAAATTTGAGACATTTTGCTGAAACATGTTTTTCTTTTGAGACCTATGTAATGAATGGATGTGCATGGCATGGAATTATGTGGTTAGCTTCAATCACTGTAAGGCCTTAGACTTTACCTCAGTGCTTTATTACTTTAATTGTAGTGTTATAGTAATGTTATACAGGAACAAAGCATGCATATAGAGACAGCTACAATAAATCAGCTTCTGCCATTGATTATTGATTGTAGGAAACAAGCCTACTAAGCTGCTTTTGGTAGCTCTCTGCACAAACTTGATATTTTATACAATAAACTGCAGATGTATTTGTGTACAATTCTCAGGAGGTGTGGTGTGGGTGAGTGATACAATGTCAAGACCAGGTTTCATAATTCCAAAAAATATGTATTTTATTTGAGAAATAATTTAATCTGCCCGTTTTCCAGCAATGGTATTGGGGGGTATATGGTAGGATTATAGTCCCAAAACAATAACACAACACAGTCCCAACAGTCCACGTAGGTGCAAGGAAAAGTGCTCTTTCTGTCCTGTGTTGCTTGCTGTGCTGAGCAGCGCAGTGCTGTGCAGTGCCGTGAGGTTGGTGCTCGGGGTGAAAGTGCTGACTCTCTGGCTGCAGTTCCCTGGCTCCTACAAAACACAAACAAAACAAACATTGCTCCGGCTTGTTAGTCATTTAGTGTAAGGGGCCATACTCACGTAGCTGCATCCTCTTTGTACTACCAAACTCCTTCCTGTGATCAGCTCGGCGCCACGCTCTATCCAGTCGCTGCATGCCCCTCAGAGTGATGCCGAAGGAACACTCAGCCAACCCTATGTCTCCTCATGGCCCCCACTCATGTGAAAAAAAATCTGCATTTTGGTGCTCCTTACCCACACGATGCTTCACTTGGTAGTGGAAGGATTGCAGCGCCAGATACCACCGAGTTATCTGGGCATTCGTGTCCCTCATCATATGTAACCACCTTAAAGGGGCATGGTCCGTGACAAGGGAGGAACACCCCAATAAGTAATAACAAAGAACAATATGGGAGGCGTCAGTCTGGAGAATGAACTCTTTACTGAAATCTGGTGAAATGAGAGCTGGGGCCTGGCATAGTTTCCTCTTAATTATATCAAAGCTCCCCTGACATCCCCCTGTCCACTTAACTATTTTTGGAACAGTCTTCTTGGTGAGATCTACCGGGGGGTTAACTATAGTGGAGTACTCAGGGATAAAGCAGTGATAATAGCCCGCTAACCCCAGTAGTGATCTCACCTGAGACTAGGTTTTCAGGATCGCAGTCTCCACCAAAGCCTGGACTTTAGAGGCGACCAGCTTTAACCAACCATTATCATTATAATGTAACCAATATATGGGGTCTCTTGTTTGCTAAATGCACACTTGCCCAGATTAGCCATCAGCCCCGCCTCTCTTAGATACTGCAGGATGGCTGAAAGTCTAATAATATGCTCTCTTCAGGTTGAGCTAAAAATCACCACACAATCAATATAAGGGGCAGCATACTTTTGATGGAATGCAAGGACCTGGTCCCTCAGCCTCTGAAAGGTGGCTGTGGCTCCATGCAGTCCAAAAGGCATGGTCTGGAAATGGAACAGGCCATCTGGGGTAGAGAAAGCAGTTTTCCCTTGTGAATGCTGAGTTAGTGGAATTTGCCAGGTGGAATTTGGTCTGATCCAAAGTTGAGATCAACCGCGCCTTTCCCAGTCGGTCGAGGAGTTTGTCTACTCGGGGCATATCGTATGCATCAAACATGGAGATGGCATTCACCTTACGGCAGTCCACACAAAACCGAGTGGAGCTGTCCTTTTTATGCACCATCACTATAGGACTGCACCACTCGCTCCGGGGCAGCTGAATGACTCCCAGTTTGAGCCTACCTACTTGCTGAAGGGACCCCTGTGGCTTTCCGGGATCTGGTACGGTCTCTCCCTTACCTTGACACCTGCTGGATTAATAATAGCATGTTTGACAACATTTGTTCTACCGGGTATGTTAGAAAAAACATCACCAAACCTTTTCACTAACTTTTGGAGCTCACACACCTGATCAGGAAGTAACTATTTCCCCATCGGTTTGATTGACTGGATTGACAATGGGACCAAAATCATCTTCTATACTATCATTAGCTATAATCAGGGCCTCCCTCCCTTTCCAGGGTTTTAGATTTCCATTACATGAGAGTAGATTTTAAAACTTCATGCTGATTTGAACTCGGCTCTCGCCAAGATACGCACCAACTAAGACGTAGCTTTACAGTAAACTAATGTGACCCATCTGTGTCTCCATCCATTTGCGTTTCCTTCAATATGATGATGTAGATATCCTTCTGCCTGGTGTTGATGGCTGAAGTGTAATGCTGGCTCCAGGGATCAGCTTATTTGCCTCCCTAGCGCATCAGCACACACAACGGCTGTGTTGCAGGCTCCTGGGATCAACCACAATGCGGTCTCCCCAGCTCATCAGCATGACAACCGTCTGTATTGAGCTAAGTAGGGTGCATCTCTGGGGTCTTCATGTGCACTTCATTGATCAGTTAGGATTTCTATGGGGATCCCTAGTCTCGTTATGATCTGGAGTAACTCTTTTGAAATTGCAGCAGCACTAGTGGATCTCAATGGTACTGCCTCTGGATATGTGGTCTCAGAGTCCACCACTACTAAAATATGCATTTATCCAGAGTCAGCCAAGCTCAGTGGGCCCATTGTGTCCATTGCAATTCTCTCAAAGAACCCGCCCCTGTGCTTCTTGTTGACATTCCGAACACTCCACCACATACTGTATAACAGGAAATTCTGTCTGGTATTAAATTTGGCGAATTTGCTACCTTAATGGATTTTGATGTTTTTTGAATTGCCGTTTTTCACCAAAAAATAAATAAACAAATACCGGTAAATAAATAAATTCCACACAGTTTTGCATTTACACTGTCTCTCTTTATAAATACAAAAAACACTTTTCATTTAAAAAAAACACTTAAACATGTTTTACTTAATTAAATCTGTCTGATAAAACAGTACCGGTGTCACAGGAAATAAGTTAGCCGTGAAATAAGTTAGCCGTGACATAAGTTAGCCGTGAAATAAGTTAGCGTTTGCCTTTTTGAGCCTTTATGCGCATGCATGAATTTTAGAACTTAAAGGCAAGGTTAAGCCGACACCATTTTCTGTCTGTGAACTTTAATTCAGAACGGACTTTGTGATCTGTGTCTAATAAATTGTTTTACTTTTAAAAATGTTGTCAGGATCTTTATTAAAGCTACCATATATGTGGTTAAAATCGAAAACACATTGTTATAATATTAATAACACTTTTTTTTATAATATCATATTGTATTTTATTTAATAATGAAGTTTAACTTTAAGCTACTTAGTTTACAAAGACATGGTAAACCATCACCAGAGTTGTCATTTTATAATCATTGGATATTTATATGATTTGTACAAATATTAGCGAAAGAGAAATAAATACGATATTCTGTATATTGGTTATGACATATCAGAAGCCATTAAGCATTAAGATTTATTTTTATGTGCAATTAGATTATTACAGCTGTCAGTCACAAACCCCTCCCCCTCGATAATGTATACTGCCCAGGCCCACCCCAAAAAAGGCGCAAAATCTAAAACAATTTTTAAAAAAATAAAATATACAAAAAAAAACAGACTGCATCACAAGCATCGATCTGTACATATTGCACCTCTAATTTATCATGCATAATACAGGTGTGTATATGTATGTATATTACATACACGTCCATATATATATATATATATATATATATATATATATATATATATATATAAATCAGCATGTGTTTCTTCGTATGATCGTATGACTTTTTTTTGTAAATCATAAAAATATTGTCAACAACTCCTAAAAAGATATGCTTGATTCCGCAACTTGCTTTCTGCGAATTATTTAAAAAATGTAAAATTAACAGCATGCAGGGACTTCTAGGTCTATTGTGGGGCTTAATAATATTATGCAACATTTATCTACAATATATTGTAGTCAATTAAAGACGATGTTGTTTGAAAATAACCTTTTTTTCTCAACGAAGCTCTTTTCGGTCTGTGCACGTACTGCTTGTAATTGATTGTTTCATTTTTGCTCAAGGATAGAAAGCGTGCTTAGTTTACAAGTAATACGTTTTAATTATGGCTTTAATTAAAGATAGTTCCTCCCATGTTACTTTCATCAATCTAGTTTATATTGTTTTCTATTTGCATTTATTCCTGCATTCCTGTAATAATGTTACCAATATTAAATCTAAATCCCATATATATATATATATATATATATATATATATATATATATATATATATATATATATATATATATATTTGAGCTATATTTCTAAGCTTGTGTGTCATTTTTTTCCTTTTCCTTTTATACAGCAGTATTTATCTTATTTGGAGCCGCACCTTGGGAACGCTATTCTAGGTAAATGAAGTTTAGTAAGTTTGAGTCATTTTGAATGCTTTATATGGTAAATATTAAACACTGCAGAGCTGAATTAAAGTCTAATATAATTGTTTTACAAATTTAAGTGATGCAGTACATTTTCCAGGCATATGCAACCCTTATTATTTGCACATCAGTGGTAGTGGGTGGAATATGTGTTGTGTTGTGATGTACATATTGTTTTGTTTGAATAAAAATGTATTTTTTAAATGCTTAACATAAAAGAAAAGTCCTACCACAGTAGCAGGCGCAGTTTACACTGTTTGGGAGTTTCTGACAGCATCATAAATTCCAGATTTTTTAAATCCATTGGCTTCATCACTGCCATTCTCATGTCCACTTTGACATCTGACACATTATTTCCCTTGTCCAGCACTTCTTTAACCTGTTCTGCATACCAATCTTGGAAACAGTTTTTCAGCTCATCTTTTAGTGGTTAGTTCACGCTAAGATCTAGTAGCTGTAATTTGTAAGTGGTGTAATTGTGGGATGAAAACACATCGGACTTGGTGTTCTTGCAGCTTTGCTAATACTGATGGGCTTCTCTGTGCTCTAAACACATCAAAAATTGCTAAAGCTGAGTGTGCTGCACTTAAACGCAAACTTTGTCTGACAGGGCTCACATGAGGCACAGTGATGTGGTCAATGTGACGAAGCATTGTTTCTTCATTACTCCAATGAGTGGGTGTATGCCATACATCAAAGTCCAGTGAAAATGTGTAACATGGGTGGCAACCAATGGTCTTCCCCTCATACAGTAATTGTGGTGGCAGAAATGTCCCTGTCATCGAAGAGCAGAAGACCCCAGTAATTTGCTGTTTGTCATCCATTCCAGCGATTTCTATAGTTGTAGTTCCTTGAGCCATGGTCCACTTTCCACTCGGTACCAGTGGTAATGCCATTTGATCCCAGTTTAAAATAAGTTCTTCTGGGATGCTGTCCTCTTTCACAGTGCTGAAAACTCTATTAAACTAATTTCTCACACTGTCAAAGTTTGCTGGTGGCATTTTTCGAATAGTGCTGACTTTTCTTTTTACAAAGTACATGCGGATCAGCAGTGATTTAGCCCAGGTTGGTGTAACAATAAGTGGACCGCCATTCTCACACAGCAGGAGACGATCGTGTGACATTACAATTTCTTTTCCTGCAGCAACAGTAACCTCAGTATTGACAACTCCTCCAGATTCACGTAAGGCTTTTAAAAGAGCTTGAGTCACTAACATATTTGTAGTATTCACTTCACTTTCAGAAAGCCCTGAAACAGAGTCAGGTACATCAGGTAATCCATCTAATAGCTTAAAGTACTTTAAAATAGACATTTCCCTTGCTCCAGTTTACAATATACCAGGAAGTTAAATTGCGTTAAAAATGTTCTCTTTTCCTCCACACTACACAACCAGAGGTCGGGATCACTGTATTAGGAGCACTGTATGCAACACTGATTGGCAGAAGTATTATTGGCGATCCAATCACAACTGCCAATAAAGCCAAAATAAATTCTCCGCCAACATTTCCCGTTATACGGTATCTTGTCAACTCAGTATAAACTCCCAGCCAATAAAATCAAGTCAGTATTTGTTCCCGAGTCTTGTCGCTACCTAGATGTCCTGAACAAGGGACATTGTGAGACAATCGCATTATCTCACATCAAAAAGACTGGGGAACAAGTAATTGCTTTACAGTCTGACCTGTGCCCAAGGCTTGGGATACTCCATATAGTAAATGCCCGAAAGTAATGAGGTGAGGGTATGTGAGTGGCCGGTTGCCTTCAACCTCCTTCCCCTCGATAGACCGAACCTGTCCCCAAAGGTTAGCCAGTGGAGGGTCATTTTTTTGTTCCCACACTAGGTCAACATCTAGGTCCCAGAATGCCGGTATATCGAGCGGGCCTATTGTAGCTTCAGCACTGGGGGTCTCGGTAACCTACCCCCGCAGGTCACACTGGATCACAATCCCCTTTCCCTGCCATTTAATTGACATTGAGGATTCTCACACCAAACCCCAACCTTGTCTCATTGACATTCCCTCCCATTTTTCCATCCTTCATTATCTTTTGGTTTTCTTTGGGTGGAACCGGGAGTGGAACAAATCAGCTTGCAGTGGGAATATTTTCCCAATCGCTTCTCCCGCTACACCAATGGTCTTACCGGAGACTGGCTCTACCATTTTTGTTATGGCTGTTTCAAGATGTGGCTAGTCTCGACCTAAATTGACAGGATACAGCAACCTTTTCGCGATGGCCACGATTCCGAGCGTGTCTGACGCCCAACCGTCTGTAAGAAAAACACACACCACTAACGTGTAAATGTAGTAAAAATAAGGTATAGTTTATTGTAGTAATAGAATACAAACAGAGCAGTGTGCTCCAGTCTCAGTAGGATGGACACCTGAGCACCAGACACTGGGTTGTGTAATTTCTGAAGACCACTGATCCAGCTTTTGAGGACATGTGCAGGAATGTTCGTTGAGCAACAGAGGTTGCAGCTCCAATCCTGAAGGAATGATGAATGATCTTGGAGTCTTGCAGGTTCTGTGCAGCTAGAAACAGCAGGTGCGGAGATGCGGATCTCAGCATGAAATTGTGGGGACAGAAAACAGAATTAGTGCGAGCAATGAGAATGGTCTCTCCTTCCCCTAATCTGTCACTTCCCTTAATTTATCAGATTTACTTTGTTTAAGAAAGATAGAAAACACCCTTTGAACTGCAGCAGGACCTCGAGAGGGACCAGAGATTGAAGTTCAAGGTATTTGATGTGGGGGTCCGATGTTGATAACGTATTGAGTGCGATTAATGAAGTGATATTTTAACCTGATGAGTAGTAACGTATGAAAAGAGACACTAATTGCATTGAGTAAAGCAAAAGTAGAATTCTACAAAAAGATTTCCAGTATGCACCCTGACAAAGTATGATTGAGGATGGAATCCAATAACATTGCAGTTAATTATTAACACAATGTTCCAGCACAAGCTTCAAGGGGAATGAAATTAAGGATACTCCTACATCCGTGTGTGCAGTATACTGAGAATAGGAATAGATTTTCTATTGGATCCTGTGGCAGAGACAGGGCTAATATCTCTGCCAGCAACCACAGGTGTGACCACTCTCCTGTAAGTGCAGATTGGTGCTAATTGAATGCTAATTGCTAATGTTGCTAAATTAAATGCTAATGTTTTTCTTCTTCTTTGTTCTGATGTGGACCACATAGAAGTTTGCACAGTCATTTTGCTGTTTATCATGCTTTCCCATGCTTATACTATCAATGTAAGGCAATGATACATTTCAGGCAGGTAAATACACCTGCAAATATGAAAATTCAATCATCACCAAAAGTCAAGAAGACATTGGACAACCCTAGGATGATTACCAATGATAATGAAGTGGGGTACATTTAAACCTCATCTCTCTTTCCAGTCTGTGTCGTGTTTGGAGTTTACTTCCTCCTCCTCCTCCCTAACCTCCACCTTATTTTCAGCCACAACGCTGGATTGACAGTGGAGTGTTGGCTGACATGTCAACCATTTCAAGGCCTCAGCAAAGCCCTAAATGACAAGGCTGAGCGCCAGAACCAACCAAGTCAAAGTGTTGTGATACGTGTTAGTGAAGCCCTAGGAAATGACTCCACTCAGCACATTATGGGTAAGCAGATATGATTTTGTAACATTTATTTCTATTTCTTAATCCAAATTGCATTTTTTTTACAGAAATTAAAGTTCCAGTTTAGGGGAAGTGACTCAGGTTTAAGGGTGGATTTGGGGATTTATTGTCTTTCACATGGGTTTGATTTTTTCTATGGCTGTGAGCTGGTCTTGTGATTTGTGAACCATGTTGTGTATGGAATGTTGTTTGGTGTGGATATCTTCAGAAGGTTTTGTGCATCCTTGGAGAAAGCTCACTATTACACTAGACAACTCTTCTCATGCTATGTGACTGTGAGTAGAAAACTAAACCTATCAATCAGCCTTAGGTTTAGCTGTAAAACAGTGGTTATATAGCCACACATTGTAAAGACAGGCCAGCTATTCAACTTGGACAGCAGTCTTGAAAGGGAATTTGTTTTTACCAAAAACAAGATTGTTTCATATTTAAGAACATAAGAAAGTTTACAAACGAGAGGAGGCCATTCAGCCCATCTTGCTCGTTTGGTTGTTAGTAGCTTATTGATCCCAGAATTTCATCAAGCAGCTTCTTGAAGGATCCAAGGGTGTCAGCTTCAACAACATTACTGGGGAGTTGGTTCCAGACCCTCACAATTCTCTGTGTAAAAAAGTGCCTCCTATTTTCTGTTCTGAATGCCCCTTTATCTAATCTCCATTTGTGACCTCTGGTCCTTGTTTCTTTTTTCAGGTCAAAAAAGTCCCCTGGATCGACACTGTCTATACCTTTTAGGATTTTGAATGTTTGAATCAGATCACCGCGTAGTCTTCTTTGTTCAAGACTGAATAGATTCAATTCTTTTAGCCTGTCTGCATACGACATGCCTTTTAAACCTGGGATAATTCTGGTTGCTCTTCTTTGCACTCTTTCTACAGCAGCAATATCCTTTTTGTAATGAGGTGACCAGAACTGAACACAGTATTCTAGGTGAGGTCTTACTAATGCATTGTAGAGTTTTAACATTACTTCCCTTGATTTAAATTCAACACTTCTCACAATATATCCGAGCATCTTGTTAGCCTTTTTTATAGCTTCCCCACATTGTCTAGATGAAGACATTTCTGAGTCAACATAAACTCCTAGGTCTTTTTCATAGTTCCCTTCTTCAATTTCACTATCTCCCATATGATATTTATAATGCACATTTTTATTGCCCGCATGCAATACTTTACACTTTTCTCTATTAAATGTCATTTGTCATGTGTCTGCCCAATTCTGAATGCTGTCTAGATCATTTTGAATGGCCTTTGCTGCTTCAACAGTGTTTGCCACTCCTATTTTTGTGTCATCTGCAAATTTAACGAGTTTGCTTACTATATCAGAGTCTAAATCATTAATGTAGATTAGGAATAGCAGAGGACCTAATACTGATCCCTGTGGTACACCACTGATTTCCTCACTCCATTTTGAAGTTTCTCCTCTAATCAGTACTTTCTGTTTTCTACATGTTAATCACTCCCTAATCCATGTGCATGCATTTCCTTGAATCCCTACTGCGTTCAGTTTGAGAATTAATCTTTTATGCGGGACTTTGTCAAAAGCTTTCTGGAAATCTAAATAGACCATGTCGTATGCTTTGCAGTTATCCATTGTCGATGTTGCATCCTCAAAAAAGTCAAGTAGGTTAGTTAGACACAATCTCCCTTTCCTAAAACCCTGCTGGCTGACTCCCAGGATATTGTTACCATATAGGTAATTTTCCATTTTGAATCTTATTATAGTTTCCATAAGTTTACATATAATAGAAGTCAGGCTTATTGGTCTGTAGTTACCTGGTTCGGTTTTGTCTCCCTTTTTGTGGATCGGTATTACGTTTGCTATTTTCCAGTCTGTCGGTACAACCCCTGTATCAAGAGACTGTTGCATGATCTTGGTTAGAGGTTTATAAATAACTTCTTTCATTTCTTTGAGTACTATTGGGAGGATCTCATCTGGCCCAGGGGATTTGTTTATTTTAAGAGCTCCTAGTCCCTTTAACACTTCTGCCTCTGTTATGCTAAAGTTATTTAAAATTGGATAGGAACAGGTTGACATATCGGGCATGTTGTCCGTGTCCTCCTTTGTAAAAACCTGTGAAAAGTAATCATTTAATATATTTGCTATTTTTTTCTTCATCTATGATTTTGCCATTTGTGTCTCTTAGACATTTAACCTCCTCTTTGAATGTTCTCTTGCTGTTATAATATTGGAAAAATATTTTGGAATTGGTTTTAGCCCCCTTAGCAATATTGATTTCTATCTCTCTCTTGGCCTTTCTAACTTCCTTTTTGACTTGTGTTTGCAGTTCCAAGTACTCTTTCTGTGTACTTTGTTTTTGGTCCCTTTTAAACGCTCTGTAAAGTGCCTTTTTTCGCTGAATATTTTTTTTAATTGATCTATTAAACCATTTTGGCCATTTTGTTTTAGATTTAGATTTGTCTACTTTTGGGATGTAATTGTTTTGTGCTTCTAGTACTACATTTTTAAAAAACAGCCATCCTTTTTCTGTGGATGTTTTCTCTATTTTACTCCAATCTACTTCTGTTAGTCTCTGTTTCATACCTTCATAGTTTGCTTTTCTAAAATTGTAAACCTTAGCTTTAGTCAATACTTTTGGGGTTTTAAAAAATATTTCAAATGAGACCATTTGTGGTCTGAGTTTGCCAATGGCTCTCTGACCTCTGTTTTAGTTATTCTGTCTTCATTATTTGAAAAGATTAAGTCAAGGCATGCCTCCCCTCTAGTCAGTGCCTTGACAAATTGCATTAGGAAGCAGTCATTTGTCATTTCCACCATTTCAATTTCGTCCGTCGTGCCCCCCATCAGGTTTTCCCATTTTATACAGGGGAAGTTGAAATCCCCCATTAGTATGGCTTCTCCTTTGTATTAGTATGGCTTCTCCTTTGTATTATGTGATGTACTGAAAATCATTTACACATACCCCACTCAATCTCAAGACTAAAAACACACTTTTATAAAATGGCTCTCTTAGTGGGTTTTTAGTGTAACTTTAAAATTGCTGATTTTCTATTATTATTATACTGTTATTTAAATGGTCTGATTGTGGCAGTTGTATGTGTGACATGCTATACCAATGTATTGAGGTTTGCTCTTTTTTCTGCTATGTACTGTACGGTTCTTTGCGATACTTTTGTATAAAAAGCACTGTATAAATGCAATAAATAAATAAATAAATAAATAAATATGAATTCAGTGAGCCTGGATAGCAGACACATAACCACTAGGTTTCTTTTTGTTGCAAAAAGCAATTCCAGACTTGTCCCATAGCCTGGGAGCTCACTCTCTGCCTTAAAATGTTATACACTTTTGTAAACTATTGTTTTGTTCAGAGTTGAACTACTCATTTTTCTTTCTAATTGTTCTTTCAGACCAACTTCATACTGGAATGGCTAGGCTCATTGTCCCCAGGTTTATCATTTAATTTGTTTGCGACATGTAAGACAGTCACATAACAGCTTACTCTGTAGCTGATTAAGAGAGTGTATGACTCTGAGGCATCTGTAGCCATCAAGGTCTCTCTTGGAAATTAAGACGCTCCAGGTTCATGTACAATTTCATGTCTGGCTTTCAGGTCACCGTTTCATATCCACAGATCAGAATCAGACTGCACTTAAAAAAAAAAAAAAAAAAAAAAAAAATCACTTGCTTTATTTAGGAAATCTATTTAACCCAACACACAAATACAAACTTACTGGCACCTTGCTTCTTGGTCACACCACGAAATTGCCACCTACTGGAATTAGTTTAACCTCTTTGAAAAACTGAATATAATCGACAGGAAAATACCAATATACTTATCAGCAGTGCAGTACCGCTGAGGGTTACTTGCTTAATACTATATAAAGGGGGAAGTTCAGCCACTGGAAGAAAGGGGGTCAGAACAGACCCACACAAGAATACACAAATCCCTTGAGAGGAAAAGAATGCCGGTGGCTGAATTCTCCTCCCATTAGCTGAGATTGTATTTGTTTTGGGGGCGCAGATCAATATTGTAATGACACTCAATGACATGTTGGCAGTTTCTAATACTACTAGGAGAGAGGATGTTTTAATCAGTGCCTGTTTTTTTTTAAATCCCAGTTGGATATGTTAGCTGTCATATTTATTTTCTTTATGATAAACAGGAAATAAATTGAACCAGACAATGTATCTCCTGTTATAGGTTGTAGGGACACTATTTGACACTTTACTAAATTCAAAGCATTCATTCCAGTGCAAGCTTACAGAAAACATGCACCTACCCTGCTAAAAATGCCATCTGGTGATGCGTTGAGTTGGGAATTGGAACCAATATTTAGTGGCCTCTTACTGGGCTCCCAGACAAGGTTTCCAGCAGGCTTCTAAAAATAAAACCCAGAAAAAATATTTAATTGTATGAATGAAACCCTTTTGGATTTTTGACAATGGTAACAGCTTATCTGGCTTTATATAATGGGCTTATCCGGTTCCTTACCAAAGTGCACATATGGTATGGACCAATGCACATTGGAAATCCACGTAGGATCATGGTACAAAAGAATATAAGAAATATAGGGAATAATGGATGGGCTGCAGTGAATTACAAGGTTCTAATTGCATTAACACTAGAACCGCCGCGGTTATACTCATACCTAGAACCGCCGCTGGGGGTCATTAAACAACCTCAGTATTAAAATGAAAGACAGCACGATACTTGTTACTGTTTGTTGTTTGCTTGTTTGCTTGTTTGTTTGGCCAACATGCCCTTTTGTTTGAAAGTCTTTGTTTTGTTAAACTGTTTATTTTTGTTCATTTAATAAAAAGCTGCGCATTGTAGCGCCTCAGTTTCGCCTGCCATTGCTTGTTGTGGTTTCTATTTCTGGTCTGAAATCAACCCTACAGCCATCAGGGTCACAAGGTGTAGACAGGTATATGTACATATAAAACTGTAAAAACAAAACTAGTTTTTAATTTTAAACAAAAGTGACATATGTTTTCTCTTGCGTGTGTGTCACTCGCAGCACAGAATCCAGGTTGAGCTGCTGCAGCCTGCTGCTTTGCAGTTTTCTGATCGAAATGTTTCTGCCAAAGCACTGTGGCTAGCTTCTGATGAAATCTCTCCTACTGATTTCCCTGGTGCATTCCTTGCACAAAATGAAGGATGATGGCTGCCAGGTCCAGTAGAGATAACAGGCTTGTATATAAAAAATAAAATAGAATATTGTAGGTTATATTCAAAATAAAAACATGTATTGTAAAAGGCAGTCAAAACGATGGCTTTGGCGGTTCTAGCTGGGTGGGATTATAACTTCCTGTGACAGAAGTACGATTCTTGGTTGTAAATCTCCCTCCCGACCTGTGAGGGCGCTAAGCAGCGAGAACAGAGTTCCTTGGATGGGCTGGTCTGACAGTTCTTTCCCAGGGTTCAAGGGAAGTCGGCCAGTCTGGAAGGGGGCGAGACTGCGTTGCAATAACACATTGACCCGGAAGGGAAACGACGTGGCAGCCGCAGATTGGAGAGGGGTTGCACTCGTTTACCAAGGGGTCATGTGTGATGGCATAAAAGGGGATGGAGAATTACAATCTTTTCCTTCATTTTGGTTTTGTATTCTAAACTAGGACTGTGAGACCCACTAGAGAATGTAACAGTTTCGTGAGTGTTTTGTTTGTTTTTGTGTCTGTTAGTTATTGTCTTGTTTGTGAATTACCAAACGGCTAACATGTTTCCGGAGCTGTCGCCTTGGGCCAGCACAAAGCCGGAACAACACTTCACCACTGTCACGAAATAAACTTGTATCATCCACCACGAGCACTACTGCATGCACCCAGGACTGGTGACCGTGTTTGTATTATTGTGGGGCGGATATTATTGTTTATTATTTGGGACTGCAATCCTATTGTTATTTACCCCGTACAGTACACATTGGTGTGTGTTGCCGGGGGATTATTGTTTGGTCACCAGACCTGGAAACCATTTATAAAATCCTTTCCAAACCGGATTACAATCATCTCTGTCTGTTTCATTCACGCACTGCATCACTCCTGCACCTGCATCCACTCATCCACTTTGTCACACTTTCCTATTTTCGTGATAGTTCCTTTCAAATGCCATCAGGGTATTTAATACATGTATTTAGGAAAAGTCATAAACAGACAACCACATAACTTTCAGACACGCAGAGAAATTTAAATTTTAAAACTTCAAACCGTCAAAATGACTGCTGTGATGGTTCTAGTGTTAAAAGGCGCACACACTGAGAATTAAAAAAAAAAAATGGCAATTTTGTCTCATCCCTTAATTATGGCTTTTTGACCTAACATTGCCTATGTACAACCTTTTTTTGTATGGGTTGAGATACAATTCTACTCCTTATCCATATATTCTAGTGTTGTCTAAGCACAGTTTGGCTGTGTTCGGCTCATGGCTCTGTTAGGGTTTCTTCAGGGCACTACACTGTGATAATAATGGGATCCTATGGCGGAGTGTCCCGCCCCTATTTATTATTATTTGTATTTTTGTTTGCGGCGCGGATAAAAGCGCTGCATCTTTTGTTATTGTTTTTTATATATTTATAATTTAAAAACCCTGTGAGGATGCATGACTGATCAGCTGCTGATTATTTAACTAGCTGACAGTCATGCATCCTTACCAAACACGTGCAGACTGTGGCCAAGGGGTAATAAGATAATTAACAGCCAGTTAACCCCTCGGCCAGAGTATAAGAACCTGCAGCTGTCCGTGCTGCGGGGTTGGGTGTACAGAGAGGAGGTACGGGGAGATAGAGAGAAGACAGAATTTAACAATTGCTAAAACGTGTTGGATTAGCCAGCACGACACTTACTTGTTTGTCTGTCTGATTCATTTGGCCCTCGTGCCCTTTGTTTTGTTGATTGTTTAAATATTTTGTTTTGTTTATTTATTTATTAAATACACTGAGTGCAGTAGCATTCAGCTTCACCCGCCCATCCACTGTTTTGAATTAGTTACTTCCTGGTCCGTGATGTCACCACACCTCACCACTGCGAGCCATCCTGCCACATATGCTGTCCTGCGTGGGACAAAACAACGCCTCCAACAGTCGGACCAGGAAGGAAAAGGACGTTTTTATTTTTGTTTTTTTCAAAAAGTATTTTTTTTTGTGTTTTTTTGAAAGGGAAAATAAATAAATAAATAAATAAAAAATGGGGAAAAGTAGCCGGAGGAGAAAGCAGCAGCAGCAACAACAACAGCAGCAGGAGGCGCAGCAACAGCAGCCTTACCTTACCACGCTGGACGTCTGCCTCACCTGCCTGAAGGGTGAGGAGTGGTGCTTCGCGGTTGGTGAGGTCGGGCACGTGGCACCGGACCAAGCCCCTCCATGGCAGGAGAGGAAGGAGCCTGAGCATCCAGCAAGGGTGAGAGAGGACCCGCATCCTCCGAGGCGGAAGAATCCTGTCTCCTCTGAGGGGATCTGGGACTGGCTGGCGGAGCCTGAGAGGGATATAATGGTCGCCCTCCCTGCTGTGATCAACCTCCTGTGGGCAAGAGATGGGGAGCGCTGGGAGGCCTGGGAACAGAAACACCACCCAGCATCCCTCCCAAACATCGCAGCCATGGTGCTCAACTACCTGGCTGCAGATATGGGAGGGGCCCCGCTGCTGTTTCCAGCGCCAGAGGGAGAGGAGCCATTGCTGTCGTCTCCAACGCCAAAGGGAGAGGAGCCATTGCTGCCATCTCCAACGCCCGAGGGAGAGGAGCCAGTGCTGCTGTTTCCAGCGCCAGAGGGAGAGGAGCCATTGCTGCCGTCTCCAGCACCAGAGGGAGAGGAGCCGTCGTTTCCATCTCCAAAGCCAGAGGGAGAGGAGCCCTCACCATTGTTTCAAGCGCCGTGGGAGGACAGCTTACGGCTCCCAGCTCCACCAGCAGAGGGTAAATGCCTGCTGGTTCTGCCTCAACAGCCATGGGAGGATTGCTTGCCTCTCCCACCTCCAACAGCAGAGGGTGAATGCCTGCTGGTTCTGCCTCAACCGCCGTGGGAGAACAGCTTGCCGCTCCCAGCTCCACCGGCAGAGGGTGAATTCCTGCTGGTTCTGCCTCAACCGCCGTGGGAGGATTGCTTGCCCCTCCCACCTCCACCAGCAGAGGGTGAATCCCTGCTGGTTCCGCCTCAACCGCCATGGGAGGACTGCTTGCCGCTCCCAGCTCCACCGGCAGAGGGTGACTGCATGCTGGTTCCGCCTCAGCCGCCGTGGGAGGATTGCTTGCCCCTCCCACCTCCACCAGCAGAGGGTGAATGCCTGCTGGTTCTGCCTCAACCGCCGTTGGGAGGATTGCTTGCCGCTCCCAGCTCCACCGGCAGAGGGTGAATGCCTGCTGGTTCCGCCTCAACCGCCGTGGGAGGATTGCTTGCCCCTCCCACCTCCACCAGCAGAGGGTGAATCCCTGCTGGTTCCGCCTCAACCGCCATGGGAGGACTGCTTGCCGCTCCCAGCTCCACCGGCAGAGGGTGACTGCATGCTGGTTCCGCCTCAGCCGCCGTGGGAGGATTGCTTGCCCCTCCCACCTCCACCAGCAGAGGGTGAATGCCTGCTGGTTCTGCCTCAACCGCCGTTGGGAGGATTGCTTGCCGCTCCCAGCTCCACCGGCAGAGGGTGAATTCCTGCTGGTTCCGCCTCAACCGCCGTGGGAGGATTGCTTGCCCCTCCCACCTCCACCAGCAGAGGGTGAATCCCTGCTGGTTCCGCCTCAACCGCCATGGGAGGACTGCTTGCCGCTCCCAGCTCCACCGGCAGAGGGTGACTGCATGCTGGTTCCGCCTCAGCCGCCGTGGGAGGATTGCTTGCCCCTCCCACCTCCACCAGCAGAGGGTAAATGCCTGCTGGTTCTGCCTCAACCGCCGTTGGGAGGATTGCTTGCCGCTCCCAGCTCCACCGGCAGAGGGTGAATGCCTGCTGGTTCCGCCTCAACCGCCGTGGGAGGATTGCTTGCCCCTCCCACCTCCACCAGCAGAGGGTGAATCCCTGCTGGTTCCGCCTCAACCGCCATGGGAGGACTGCTTGCCGCTCCCAGCTCCACCGGCAGAGGGTGACTGCATGCTGGTTCCGCCTCAGCCGCCGTGGGAGGATTGCTTGCCCCTCCCACCTCCACCAGCAGAGGGTGAATGCCTGCTGGTTCTGCCTCAACCGCCGTTGGGAGGATTGCTTGCCGCTCCCAGCTCCACCGGCAGAGGGTGAATTCCTGCTGGTTCCGCCTCAACCGCTGTGGGAGGATTGCTTGCCCCTCCCACCTCCACCAGCAGAGGGTGAATACCTGCTGGTTCCGCCTCAACCGCCATGGGAGGACTGCTTGCCGCTCCCAGCTCCACCGGCAGAGGGTGACTGCATGCTGGTTCCGCCTCAGCCGCCGTGGGAGGACTGCTTGCCCCTCCCACCTCCACCAGCAGAGGGTGAATACCTGCTGGTTCCACATCCACCGCCCAAGGATGCCAGCCTCGCACCACCCAAGGATGCCTGCTTCGCACCGCCCAAGGATGCCTGCTTCACACCGCCCAAGGATGCCTGCTCCGCATCGCCCAAGGATGCCTGCTCCGCATCGCCTGGGGCTGCCTGTTGCTCCGCATCGCCTGGGGCTGCCTGTTGCTCCGCATCGCCTGGGGCTGACTGTTGCTCCGCATCACCTAGGGCTGCCTGTTGCTCTGCATCGCCTGGAGAGCCACCAGTTACAGGGTACGAGGGAGAAGTGGAGCTCCCGCTGCCGCCTCCATGGCCAGGGGCTCCCCTCCCGAGTTCGCCTCCCGAGGGTCCGCTGCTGCTGCTGCTGCCGTCGCCTCCCGAGGATCCGCTGCTGCTGCCGTCGCCTCCCGAGGGTCCGCTGCTGCTGCCGTTGCCTCCCGAGGGTCCGCTGCTGCTGCCGTCACCTCCCGAGGGTCCGCTGCTGCTGCCGTCGCCTGCCGAGGAAATACTGTGGCTGGAGCCCCATGAAGGGCAGCTGCCGGCCACGAAGAAGGGGGGGGAGGTCAGAAGACCAGCTCCCCCAGCCGCACTTTTGCGGCAGGAAATACTGTGGCTGGAGCCCCATGAAGGGCAGCTGCTGGCCACAAAGAAGGGGGGGGGGGGGGGTCAGGAGACCAGCTCCCCCGCAGCAATTTCGCTGCAGGAGAAAGGGTGGCCGGAGCCCCACGGAGGGGAGCTGCAGGCCATGAAGAAGGGGGGCAGGTCTGGAGAACACCCCCGAAATTTTTCTGGCCAGAGGAGCCGGCCTGTGCATGGTCCACTGGGACGCTACAGTTGTTGGGGTGGGAGGAGGACATCCCGCCATGGCTGCCCCCGGAGACACCTTGCTTCCCCTGTTCCTGGGCCGGGACTGCAAGCCGGGACTTTAGGGAATAAGGGGGGGAGGTGGCCAAAAAGGCCATGTGTGCTGCGCACAAGGGGGGGCATGTGTGGCGGAGTGTCCCGCCACTATTTATTATTATTTGTATTTTTGTTTGCGGCGCGGATAAAAGCGTCTTTTGTTATTGTTTTTTATATATTTATAATTTAAAAACCCCGTGAGGATGCATGACTGATCAGCTACTGATTATTTAACTAGCTGACAGTCATGCATCCTTACTAAACGCGTGCAGACTGTGGCCGAGGGGTAATAAGATAATTAACAGCCAGTTAACCAATCGACCAGAGTATAAGAACCTGCAGCTGTCCGTGCTGCGGGGTTGGGTGTACAGAGAGGAGGTATGGGGAGATAGAGAGAAGACAGAATTTAACAATTGCTAAAACGTGCTGGATTAGCCAGCACGTCACTTACTTGTTTGTCTGTCTGATTCGTTTGGCCCTTGTGCCCTTTGTTTTGTTGATTGTTTAAATCTTTTGTTTTGTTTATTTATTTATTAAATACGCTGAGTGCAGCAGCATTCAGCTTCACCCGCCCATCCACTGTTTTGATTCAGTTACTTCCTGGTCCGTGATGTCACCACACCTCACCACTGCGAGCCATCCTGCCACAGATCCCAATGGCGTTTCTCAAACTTCAACACCACTGTGTTTAAGCTATGCAGCTTTATGTCAGGCTTTTGATAAGCTGTGTTGAGCTGTGAAACCACAGCTCACATTTATACAGCCTATTATTGATGTTTGGACTGCAATCCATAGTTTATAACAGCCTAATCACTGCTTAAATACACACTGCCTGTTCATACAGCAATGTTTCAGATACAACCTGAAGCTTTTATATATCCACAACATGCATTATTTTAGAATTACTGACAAATAATCATACTGCTGCCGGACTTTATAAATATAAATAGTCTGGTTAAAAACAGATCGATTAGCCAGGCCAACTGAGAAGAGTATTCGCGAGTGTGATCTGTACCACAGCTTCTATCTGTGTGAGTGTGCTCTAAACCACAGCTTCTATCTGCGTGAGAATGCTCTATACCACAGCTTCTATCTGTGTGAGAATGCTCTATACTACAGCTTCTATCTGCATGAGAATGCTCTATACCACAGCTCCTATCTGCGTGAGAATGCTCTATACCACAGCTTCTATCTGCGTGAGAATGCTCTATACCACAGCTCCTATCTGCTTGAGAATGCTCTATACTACAGCTCCTATCTGCGTGAGAATGCTCTATACCACAGCTCCTATCTGCGTGAGAATGCTCTATACCACAGCTTCTATCTGCGTGAGAATGCTCTATACCACAGCTCCTATCTGCTTGAGAATGCTCTATACTACAGCTCCTATCTGCGTGAGAATGCTCTATACCACAGCTTCTATCCTAGCGAGTGTGCTCTATATCACAGCTTCTATCCTCAACCAGTACCACAACCACAACCAATTATGTCCAGTCCCTGCAGGATTAAAAAAATGTTCTTGTTTCAAAGACATTTTGGTGTTATAATTAGGGCTTCTGTTTTTCGTTTTTTTATTAATTTCATTTTTAGCTATTTTCGAGTTATACGTAAATCGCTTTTTATATACTATATGAAAATACTGTTTTCAGTTACTTTTGTTTTTTTCTGTCACAATATGTATTGTAACTTAACAGTACTTGCACACTTTTTCAATTGGACCTTATTTCCTTTGCTGTCTTCCACAACGGAATCGTTATGGTCACGGGCATATTCTTCTGAGGTTTTTTGTGTGTTTAGGCATGTTTTTACATTTAGCCACATTTTGCAATTCTGTTTTAAGTTCCACAAGTGTGTAAATACTCTCTATTGAAATGGAATATAGCTTTAAGTCTCACGAGCAAGAACAATCCTCAGTTTTCTTGTAATCTCGTTTTAAATCTCGCAAGCGTGTTACAGTCCTCCAATAGAAATGTAGGAATTTGCTGGAACTCAGTAGTTGGGGTGGGTTTACGTATTCAGAATGAATAAATGTGAGATACAAATCAGGAGGGACATTGCCTAACTGCAATGCACAAAGTTATTTTTGCAGGTTGTTTATTTATTTATCTTTTCACGGGGAAAGGGGTCAAGTCATCGTGAATTGAGTAGCCATTTCCAATGTTTTTCAGGTGCTTATTGGATATAACCGATTACATTTTTTTTGTATCAGGGTTGTTTTATCGGTTTCTAAAACCGAAAATCAGAAGCCACAGTGAAGAAAATGAATAGCATTTCTTCAATACATGAAGAAAAACAGCATGTAAATGAGCAACTAAGGGGGGGGCAGAGATTCATCATGCAAATGAACAACACAGGTGGGGGGATTCAGCCTGCAGATGAATAACTCGGGGGCGGGGTTTCAGCATGCAGATGAATAACTTGGGGGCGGGGTTTCAGCATGCAGATGACAACTCAGGTGGCGGGGATTCAGCATGCAGATGAATAACTTGGGGGCGGGGTTTCAGCATGCAGATGAATAACTTGGGGGCGGGGATTCAGCATGCAAATTAACAAGTCAGAAATACAATATGTTAATCAGTGCAGAAGCATTTCCTTGTTATCATATCCCAACTGTAAGGTTCAGACTTGGACTAGGGAGGAGGCTGTTTGCTGAACAAGGGAGGCAATTAGTTCAAAGAATTGGAATGCGGCTGCTCAATATCTTGTATGTATACAATAATCATTTATTGGCAATCCCTGCTGCAATTTATACTTTCATTTAATATGATTTTTTTGGAGACATGTACAATCTGATCCTAATTCTTCAGCTTGTAATTAGGTTCTTTATTGCAAGGTTTATATATACAGTTCAGTGCTATTTGGGGTAAATGTGCAATTAAGGTAACAATTGTACTGGCATTTAAAAGAATATTACATTTGCTTTTAGGAGTTGAATGTTACATGAATGTTGAGGTGCAGTTGCCTGAGCCAGTCTGTGTTCATATTGTATGAGCCTACCTGCTCGCAGCACCGCCTGGGCTGTCTGTGTTCATATCGTATGAGCCTACCTGCTCACAGCACCGTCTGGGCTGTCTGTGTTCATATTGTATGAGCCTACCTGCTCACAGCACCTCCTGGGCTGTCTGTGTTCATATTGTATGAGCCTACCTGCTCACAGCACCGCCTGGGCTGTCTGTGTTCATATTGTATGAGCCTACCTGCTCGCAGCACCGCCTGGGCTGTCTGTGTTCATATTGTATGAGCACAGCATACCTGCTCGCACATTTTTAGGGAAAAACAAAGGATTTTCACTTTTAATTAGTTACCCTTACTTTTCATGCATGTTTTCAGGGGTGCTGATGCCTTAATTCCAGGGGGTGTTTAACGGGGTAATTTAATTGTTTTAATCCTGTGCCACCTGCCTTACTCCTTTAAATCCTTTTTCTTTTGGCAAAATTATCAATATGGGACATAGGCTATGTCTGATATAAATGTAAAGAAATTAATACATTAATATGGAATACTTTTACTGGGTTTGTGGCTCTCCTGCCACAAACCCAGTATAGTATAGTACTTCTCTGAAATCCTATCCATGGGACATGGTAAACTAAATATTCTCTTCAAAACCATTGATCAGATCCTGCTTCCAGCCATCGATAGATCCATCTCCCATTCATCTTCCTCTCTTACCTGCCATGATTTCTCCTCTTTCTTTCAAAACAAAATTGACACAATTTATTCTACACTCCTGCCACAAACCCAGTATAGTACTCAACCACCTTGACTCCCCTCCATTTGCCCCTCCTACTCTGTCATCCTTCTCTCCTTTACTGATATCTGCAGCATATTGCTGAAATCAACTACTGCCACGTGCCCCTTGGACCCCTGGCCGACAAATCTTGCCCTTCTCTGTGCCTCTGATCTTGCTCCTTCCATTATGCACACTCTCAGCCTGTCCCTGGACTCAGGCTTGGTTCCTGCTGCCCTCAAGATTGCCTGAGTAACGCCGGTGCTCACAAAACCCTCCCTTGACCTGGCTGTCTTATCTAATCTCCAATCTACCTTTTCTCTCCAAAAACTCTTGAAAGGGCTGTAGCCAGCCAGCTGCCGAAACATCTCACGGATAACAATCTGCTTGAATCTCTGCAGTCTGGCTTCTGGCTGCATCACAGTTCTGAAACTGCTCTGCTCCGGATTGTAAATGATCTCCTGCTTAATGCTGATGCTACTGCTCCATCTGTCCTTGTCCTCCTGGACCTAACTGCTGCTTTTGACACCATAGATCAGAAGTATATGACACAGCCTTCAGAAGTATGCTGGGATCTCTGGAACCTGTCTCTCCTGGCTGTCCTCTTACCTATCTGGATGCATGCGTCTGTTTTCTATGATGGAAGCAGTACTGATGCATGCCCGGTCACTTGCAGTGTCCCTCAAGGGTCTGTTCTTGGGCCTCTTCTCTTCAACATCTACATGCTTCTCTTGGGTCATCTCATCCGCCAACATAGCCTCATGTTTCACTCCTATGTAGATGACACCCAGCTCTACCTAAAACTAGACTCTGTCATGCATTCATCTCCTCTAGACTCGACTACTGCAACTCTCTCTATAGTGGTCTTCCGTCATGCACCATAAACCGATTGCAGCTGGTTCAAAATGCGGCTGCTAGGATCCTTACCAGATATAAAAAACATGATCACATTACCCCCTGTCTTGCCCAGCTGCACTGGCTACCTGTAAAGTTCAGGATTACTTTCAAAATCTCCTTGCCTACAAGGCCCTTCATCACACAGGTCCAGAGCATCTCTACAACCTGCTGACCCGCTATGTCCCTGCCTGCAAGCTGAGGTCCTCTGACTCTGGCTTGCTTGTTATACCCAAGCAAAAGTGCACCACACTCGGAGAGCGCACTTTTAGCTTCATGGCCCCGACTCTCTGGAACTCTCTCCCAGCTTTAGTGCGTGTAGCTCCCACAGTCGCTCACTTCAAATCAACTCTCAAGACCTACTTGTTCTCTCTTGCTTTCAATGCTCTTTAAGCCTGATATCTGTTATTAGCTGTTGTCTAAATTGCTATTTGTATGATTCTGTATGACACATTTAGAGCTTTGGATGAGTGATATTCAAAAATCAAGCCATTATTGGTCCTCTTTTATTAGTTCTAGGAATGTCCTTGTCTGGAGGGACACATTGTGTATTTACAGTAATTCCAGTTAGAAACAGTATTCGGGTGTCAACATGTCTTATACTCCATACACTGTATGTTGTAGAATGCAGAATACATTATCAAAGCTACTACAGTGATGTGCCTCATTTCAGAGATTGTACTACATGGTTGAGCTGATGTTTCATACAACTTATCTTCAATGGATGGAATTGCTTTGGATGAGGTGTTTGGTTTAATTATTTATCTGTTTTTCATAGGCATTTGTGGTCATTCTGTCTTTATATTTTAGCTATGAACAGCATCTATGAGGTTTGTGTTTAAAAGTTGTATTAGCTCATTCTGTGCTCTTCATGTAGAATATTGTATACAGATTTCCATTTAGCTACTTTAATCTGCTGCTGAGCAGTTAAAGCTGTAAGGCTGCTGCAGATGTTTTTGCTCCAAATGACTGCAATGTATTTTAAAGAAGCATTCCTTCAATTGTAAAACAATAGAAAACATCAGATTGGCTTACTGCAGCAACATGACATCACTGAGCCGAACATTGATTCCTGTGAATGTTGCATGAACAGTACGTCTCTCGACTAAAGACTTTTTTTAAACTGTATTTTTTATTCACTTATATTTATTTATAAAACTACAAGCAAAGGTTAGCTGTTGCTTTTTTGTCTGGATGCGGCTCCGGCTGAATGCACAGGAACAAGCGCCGGCCTTGGATAATCATACTGACTTCCAACCCTGAATCTTAAACAGCAGCTGGATGCTGAGAGAGCTGGCTGTGCCACTAGCAGCAGCAGCAGTTAGCCTCCTCCTTCTCTCCTTCTTTTTCTCCCAGGATACAAACTAGAAATAGCAAAAGCTCAAATCCTCACAAATCTATCTGAACAAGTGTGGATCATGGGGCATATCAATTTCTGTGCAGGTTGTATGTGCTTTAGTGTGAATTCAAGAGTTCACTATAAAATACAAGGGAGAGTCACGATACACCAATGACTCGCTTCATCCCTAATTAAAATCTGCAACCAAATATTCCACCAGCCCAAAAAAAAGCAACACGTTACTGTGGCAGATTTTGTAAATAAACATCTGCTGCATTGTACTGCATCATTTCCTTGGCCCTGTTGGACCAAACAGCTGTTTACTTATTTGTATACTTGTGAGACATGGCTGTAGCCTTCATTTAGGTGTGGTAATTAAGATTTCAAATGAAGTTTCCTAAATGTAGGTACATTTTCATTTTTTTCTTTTTAAAATCATAGCGTACATGTTGACATTGAATCTGATCCAAAGACTGTTATGGCTTTTAGATTCTCTTAATTCTATTCAACATGTTACAGGACCTGCTCACAATCGTGATGTCACACCTTAGATTAGTGATTTCTCAGGGCTTTGCTGTTCACAACTTGTTAACAGTTGACCTTACTGTATCTGATCATTTTTGCATTCTTTTTGAGGCTATTTTGTCTTTACCTAATAAGAGTGGCACACATTATGAAAATTCGCAGAATAAATTCTTCAACCTCAACATGGTTTTCCAAAATAGTGAGACTATCACCACTCACCATTACCCTCTCTGTCTACTGATGAGTTGACAGATATAACCACCTTTTGATATTGAGGCCCCAGGTAGAAATCAAACCGCCTATTCTAAGCAAACTGCACCATGGGTTAACAGTGCCCTACACCAAATGAAAAGGGAATGTCTCCAAATAGAACATAGATGGAGGGCTAGTAAGTTGCACATCCCCTATGATATTTGAAAACAACATCTATTAAATTACAATGAAGACCTGAGGACAGCCAGGCATGGCTGTTTTTCAAATCTTATTGATGTTAATAAAAATAACTCTAGAGTGCTTTTTTAACTATTGATAGATTAGTACATCCCTCATCTGCTGCACTTCTTTATACTGAAGCCTCTCCCACTAACTGTGAAGAATTTCTTAACTATTTTCAAAACAAAATCATTAATATTAGGGATCAGAGTACTCAGGATGGTTCTTAGTGGGATGTGCCCACTAGACTGATTGGCTCTGTTGTGGAGTAATTAACTTTGATTACACTAAAGGATTTGAATATGTTAGTGATGCAGATTAAATCTTCCACTTTAGATCCAATTCCAACCTGATTCCTTAAAGATTAGATATTTGTGCAATGATGTTCTTGCTATAATAAATACATTTCTGACAAGTGGGATAGTTCCAACTGCTTTTCTTGGATTCTAACTTGGATTTTACTGTTTTGAGAAATTGAAGGCCCATTTCTAACTTGCCATTCTTAGTTAAGGTTCTTGAGAATCACAGCATGAGGTGGAATTTGGCAGCACACGATTAACACACAGACAACGGAAGAACGCTTCATGCCACAGGACTAGATATTTTTTCAGGAGGTTGAAGCAAGGATAACAATATTATATGGCACAAAACATTGAGCACCCAGGGCAAATAAGGTGAAAGAGGCATGGGAACAGATAGCTGCATCTCTGGATGCTTCTTCATCTTGCACCCAAATAACTGCACAAGAGTGCTGAAAACGATTCAACGATGTCCGGCAGAGAAGCAAACACAAATTATCATCTGCTCACCGGGCTGAATTATCTACAGATGGGCTCCCTCCACAAGCCAGCCACTGACATCCATGGATGAGATCACAACAGGAGTATAATGGGTTGTGGAGGGCAAGAAATGGGCCTCCCATCTGCAGATAATGAGTTTCCCCGGCATGTTTTTTTTTTATTATTATTTGTGTATTGATTTTAAACATATATGATTAATTAAAAAACATTCTCAAAAACGTTGTGTCTATTTAGTTTAAGAAATGCATAGTAAACGCATGTGCTAAATCTAAAATAATGACAATTAACAATGAATATAGCCCAATGTTTTATTGATGGTGCAATTAAGTTATAAAGTAAACAAATAAAAACTAAAAAAATACACAGCCAAAATGTTGGTTCAGTGTTGTGTTTGCCATTCCATCTGTAGATCCCATTGAACAGAGAGGGGAGAAGGAAGACCCAACACAGGTCAACCACAGGACAATGACCAGGCCAGCACAGAGTTCTCCTGCCCAAAGTCCATCAATGCAGCCAAATACTACAAGGAGTTGGTGACAGCTCCTCAATCCCAGCACCAACGCTGCATCATTGAGTCGGGTTTCAATATGCTTCAGAGGGAGTTGAGGATGATGAACTCCAAAAATGCGAATTCAAAAGTATTCATACCCTGACAAGGAAAATGAAATTAATAGCTAGTTGAGGCACCTTTAGCAGTAATAACATATTTTAAATGTTTAGGATATTTGTCATTGAGCTTTTGGCATGGTTCTTTAGTGATTTTTGACCATTCTTCAATGAAAAATGGTTCCAGTTCATTCAAATTCCGAGGTCTTCTCTTGTGCACAGCCTTCTTCAACTCATACCAAAGATTCTCAATCAGATTTATATTGGGACTTTGACTAGACTATTCCAAACCCTTGATTTTATTCTTCTTTAACCATTCTGAAGTAGATTTTGATGTGTGCTTTGGATCATTATCGTGTTGGAACGTCCATTTGCGCTTTAAACCAAGTTTTGTAGCAGAGCATTTCAGATGATTAGCCAATATCTTTTGGTATGCTATGGAATCCATTTTACCATGTATAAGAACTAAATTTCCTGTGCCATTATTTGAAAAACAGCCCCATAGAAGGATATTACCACCTCCATGCTTGACAGTAGGTATGGTGTTCTTTTTTTTTGTACGCCTCACCAGACTTTCTCCAAACGTAACGACTATCAGCGTAACCAAATAGCTCGATTTTTGTTTCATCACTCCACAAAACCTTTGACCAGAACTCATATCCATCATTCAAATACCGTTTTAAGCGATTGTCCTTGTGACGTTTTCCTTGTTTTCCTTGGCCTGCAACCATTGAGACCTTCACCATGCAATACTCAACCTATGGTTGAAATGGAAACCCCAGTCCCACTTGCAGCCAATTCATGTTGAATATCTTTGGCAGTCAATCTCGGATTGTTATTAACCTTAATCACAATTCTTCTACTTGTTCTTGGTGAAAGAACCTTCTTTCTTCCAGACCGAGGGAGCGTTGTGACACTACCATGAATCTTGTACTTCTTGATAATAGAAACAATTGTTAAAATTGAAATACTCAAATGCTTGGAAATCCTCTTGCATCCTTCTTCAGCTTCATGACAATAAATAATTTTCTGCCTAAGGTCTTCAGATAGCTCTTAACTTTTTCCCATATTGACTTCCCAGCTCCGTTACAATATATATATATATATATATATATATATATATATATATATATATATATATATATATATATATATAATGTGATGATGTATATATACCAAACGTTAATTTGGAGGTTTTAGGACCCTGGGGAGTAGAAGACATGCCATATTTGTGAAGCTGAAGTTACCAGGAGGCCATCTTGGTAAAGGTCTTCTATATTGTTTAATTAATTGGTCAATTTAGAATAATGAGGAATCAGCTGAGTCTGATTAAGTTGGGGAAGAAAAATGCCACAAGGGGGAATGTTCGGGGTTGGTTGGTTAGAGTGGAGAATAGAGCTGCGTAGTGGATGCGAGTGTTTGAAAAGAAGTATTTCCCTGGTAACGAAACAAAGGTACGGGTACTTAAAGGTACTTAATTTAAACAGGGGAGCAGGCTTAGCCTGCCCTGTGTTAGATAGGGACAGCCTCCTGTTTAGTTAGTGACCAAAGAAGGACTAGGTTTTGTTTTGTGCTTTGTTTGTTTTCTGTTTTCTTTTGTTAATAAACGTACGCCACAGCGTTTAAAGAGTACATCCAGTGTACCATGTCTAATTAAAGGGACAGGCACTAACCTGAAAAACAACACAGACGCCGCCTGTAAAGACCTGAATACTTTACAATTATATATATATATATATATATATATATATATATATATATATATATATATATATATATATATATACCTTTGCGGTCTTTTATTCCTTTCCTGTCCAATGTCTGACCCTGTCCGACATCATCAAAAAGACATCAAGCACAGGTCTCTAGTCCGAGAAAACCTTTCAATGGCTGAGTGAGACCGGTAGAAGCCAAGCAAAGCAGGAAAAAAAAAAAAAAAAGGAGGCGGATCTGAGCAATGCACATAGTCCCTTCACCACAGAGACATAACACAGATATAAACAAACAAGATAGCTGCTTCCACATCCAGCACTCAAAGAATATCACAGACATTTGCCAAGCTTTTTGAGATGTTACAGTAATAAAATAATGACTTGGACAGCATTATTGAGGAGTCTGATGATAAAACGAGTGATCAGGAGATGATTTATCAGTATGCACTACTATGATGAGATATGTGAAAAATACAGCGAACAAGGAGTGAGGTGGGGCTGGAGATGCAGTACTGAGTGTCCTGTTGATATGCAGTGCCTTTTAAACCTGTTTTACTATTATTAAAAATTACTTTTAAACAGCATGTGTAAAATAAACAGCGTGAAAATAAATTAGACATGACACACCTGACATGCGCTGAATAAATGGACCGCAAAGGGATATATATATATATATATATATATATATATATATATATATATATATGTATGTATGTATGTATATGTATCTGTGTGTGGGTGTGCGTAATTTGTTTTTCAGTTTAATTCTACATTTCAGTTTAATAAAAATAAAAATTCAACTAATATCTAGCATCTTTTTTTGTTGTTGCCTTATGTAAATAAATCATTTTGCTGATACAAGGTACGTGTACTGTAGGGGTCAGCACTATTGGCGACATCTCATTATATCGACTGAATTAAAGAGTAAGTAGTGGGGTTCCAAAAATGTAGTGTTATACATCCTCATGTGTTGCTACAACTTTTTAAAAAAGCCTACCTGTAATTTTTCTTTTCATTGTTAACATCCTGACAAGTTTTTACACTTATAACTTTAAACTGTTTCAAAAAATTTTTTAAAAAAATATAACATCTGGCTTTTCTGTTCCGTACCATCTCATGGATCATTATTGCTGTGTTACCTGTTTGACAATGTTGTCAATAATCCTTACACTATCAGTACACTAGAGCGGCCATTTTTAAAAGAGCTTTGAAACAGTTTAAAGTTATAAGTGTAAAAAGTTGTCAGGATGTTAACAATGAAAAGAAAAATACAGGTATGTTAGTAGCAACCCATGGGGATGTATAACAGTATATTTTTCAGAACCCTCCTACTCTTTAACATTATTAAATAAAACTAAACAAAATGCAATAATACATACCTGTGGTACACGGGATATAATGCTGGTAATGAGCATGAGTGTTTAAAATGTATAATTGTATTTAGGCACGGGGATTGCACTTCACTTCACGTACATTTAAAGTATTTAATATGTGAGCACGGGGTTGCACAGAATTAGTTCACGTGCTGGGATTCAAGTGAGTAATTAATTAGTAATTGAATCCAGGCACAACAGTATACATAGATGCACAAAGCACTCACTCGGGGTTGTGTGTTCGGTAAGTGGAAAACGGGTGTGGAGAGGAGAGAATTTAAAAACTAAAGAAAAAGGAAATATAAGTTTATTTTTTACTCACCGTGTTTGTTTGTCTGTTCGTCCACTGTTTAAGTGTTAGTCCGTTTTGTTTGCCTATTTATTTTGGCGTAAAGTGCTGTGTCCTGTGTTTTGTTCAACCGTTTATTTTTATTTGTTTAATAAACCTACTGAGCGCAGCCATTGCATCTCAGTTTCACCTTCCACTACTGTCTGTCTGTGTACTCTTTTCTGGTCTGATGTCACCACTAGAGCTAGCCTGTCACAATACCTTATTTGCCATTCACATCAATGGATGGTTTTAGAGTGAACTTATACTGATGTGTCCTCTTTCCCCAAAAACAAATTGTTTTAAAATTAGAAAACAAAAATACTTGGATAGCCTACAAATAAATGAGTACACGTACTACAAAAGTCTATTATAATACACAATTTAAATCAATACTGTATTGTAGTGTACTCCCTGAGCAATCCAAACATCGGAAACACATTTTTAACATTCCAAATGTTCGCTCAATGACAGATCGAGAAAAGTGAACTTAAAAAAGTTAGTGCAGCCGTGACCTTGAATGCAACAGGCAATGCGTTATATCTTCCTGTATCTCTTTCCAGATCTGCCTGCAGTAACTGGCAGATATCAGCTATAATTTGCTTGTTAGTCAGAGGCGATGTATGCATTCACTGTGATAGGCGTAGAAAATCTACATTTTGTCTTTACGTTCCTCTTCTCTTGTTTCTCCACGTTTCACCTCCTTCTACCCCCGGCGCCAATGACTGCGCTCTCAATACTTGCCTGAGATGTCTCTTTCAAAATGCAAACACAGCACCCAGTGCCGGCTTTACACTTCGCAACGAAATGTTAATGACACCACACCTCAAAAGTTATGCTGACCACTGGCACTAGCACTAGCCTGGCTCCAAAATCACATTCCAGCAGCAAAAAGTTTGCCTGTACCCAGGCGACCTTTGCGCTAGTGCCACTACTTTGCAACGTCATGAAAATCGTGACAAGACGGAGTTGCTGCCATGCAACTCTGTCGTGTCAGGCGGCATGCGGTGATCTTTGGTGTGGGGGTAGGAACATGCTGCTCTCTGTAATGGTCTAAAGTGATTTAAACATAGTCCCTGCTGTCACACTATTAAACAGTTTAATTAAATAAAGACTAAAGGTTAAATAAACTCCATGCAGACCTCCCACTGATAATTGATGTGTAATGTAACAGCAGCGGTGGTAAGAATGATAATTGATGTGTAATGTAACAGCAGCAGTGGTAAGAATGATAATTGATGTGTAATGTAACAGCAGCGGTGGTAAGAATGATAATTGATGTGTAATGTAACAGCAGCGGTGGTAAGAATGATAATTGATGTGTAATGTAAAAGCAGCGGTGGTAAGAATGATAACACCATGTAACAATTTTTTTTTTTTTTGGTTCCTGGATAGTAAGTGTTATTTCCTAATTGCTTATGCCTCAAAAGTATAGAACATGGCTATTATTCCCCACAAACTTTGCTTTTGTGACCAGGACAGTGATATTTTGAAATGTACCTATTTTCCAGAACATTCCAGATAGATTCAGTGCTGAGTAAACTTAGAGTAACTACTAGAACTTTCTAGAACTTTCCAGTAATATAAATAGTAGTATAAATACAGGGGCCTTAAGCCCACCAGTTCAGTTTAGTTCCAGCTGCCTAAGTGGATACATATCTGCATTTTTCTGAGATGGCATCAAGGTCATAGGAGACTTCAAAATGGTGGCGTTCCTGATGGGTCTCCAAGGCGGTTTTACCAAGTTTCCCTGCTATCTTTGCCTTTGGGACAGCAGGGACACCAAGGCGCACTACCACAGGCGGGACTGGCCACAGCGGACCGAGTTCTCTGTGGGGAGGAACAAGGTCAAGTGGGAGCCACTGGTGGACCCCCGGAAGGTGCTGATGCCACCACTGCACATCAAATTGGGCCTTATGAAACAATTTGTCAGAACTCTAGATAAGGAGTCGGCAGCCTTCAAGTACCTTCAAGACTTCTTCCCTAAACTGTCTGAGGCAAAGGTCAAAGACGGTGTCTTCGTCGGACCACAGATAAAGAAGATCCTGGAGTGCAATGAATTCCCCAAGAAGCTCACTAGTAAGGAGAAAGCGGCTTGAACAGCTTTGTCGCAGTGGTTCGGGGCTTCCTGGGCAATCACAAGGCCGAAAACTATGTGGAGCTGGTTGAGACTCTGGTGAAGAACTACGGCACAATGGGCTGTAGGATGTCCCTCAAAGTCCATATCCTTGATGCTCATCTTGATAAATTCAAGGAGAACATGGGAGCGTACTCGGAGGAGCAAGGCGAGCGCTTCCACCAGGATATACTGGACTTTGAACGCCGCTACCAAGGACAGTATAACGAGAACATGATGGGAGTCTACATTTGGGGGCTGATTCGTGAAAGTGATTTACAGTATAATCGTAAATCTCGAAAAACTACTCACTTCTAAATCTTTTGTAGTCATTTTTGTATTACTTTAGTATAAATACATGTTAATTTGGATTCATATGTTGTTTTTTTCTGACTTTATGTGAACGAAAAGACACAAATTCGCCCGTTTTCTCATTGGAAATAGGTAAATTTCAAAATATCACTGTCCTGGTCACAAAAGCAAAGTTTGTGGGGAATAATAGCCATTTTCTATACTTTTGAGGCATAAGCAATTAGGAAATAACACTTACTACCCAGGAACAAAAATTGTGTTACATAGTGATTGATGTGTAATGTAAAAGCAGCGGTGGTAAGAATGATAATTGATGTGTAATGTAACAGCAGCGGTGGTAAGAATGATAATTGATGTGTAATGTAACAGCAGCGGTGATAAGAATGATAATTGATGTGTAATGTAACAGCAGCGGTGATAAGAATGATAATTGATGTGTAATGTAACAGCAGCGGTGATAAGAATGATAATTGATGTATAATGTAACAGCAGCGGTGGTAAGAATGATAATTGATGTGTAATGTAACAGCAGCGGTGGTAAGAATGATAATTGATGTGTAATGTAACAGCAGCGGTGGTAAGAATGATAATTGATGTGTAATGTAAAAGCAGCGGTGATAAGAATGATAATTGATGTGTAATGTAACAGCAGCGGTGGTAAGAATGATAATTGATGTGTAATGTAAAAGCAACGTTGGTAAGAATGATAATTGATGTGTAATGTAACAGCAGCAGTGGTAGAAATCACATTTCAGGAGCAAGAGTGCTGTCAGCTCTTCATGTCTTCCTCTGCAGACCACTCTTATGGCTGTATTTTGATCACAGCGCAAATGCGAGTGCAAGCGCAAATGCGAGTGCAAGCGCAAAGGCACTTGCCCTCAATTCAATGGTGCATAAATTGAGCGAAGATGTAAAAAAAATTAAAAAAACACTGCGCTGAAATGGTATTCTGAAGACACGTCTTGCGCTGTTATAGAGCACCTGCCCCATCACCACAGGTTGGCATACATTTCGGGGTGTTAACATATTTACCGAAGCGATTCTGATGAATCGCAATGGGGTCCCAAATAGCCAACTGAGCACTGCGTTAAGACCCACTGAAACCAGGTTTATTTAGTGGCGCAATCAGGAACTTTAACAATTGAGCACACTATAAAAAGCAAAGGAGTCCTAAGTAGCAACTGCGTGTGTTTGGACTGACATAGAAAGATAAAATCAAAGAAAGAAAAGTAAAAGAAAAGAAAAAAGCACCTAAGACGAAAAAATGACACAACGTAAACAATATTATTCGGAAATTAATAATAAACAAATATATTGATTTTTTTAAAAATATTTAAGTTCAGTATATGGAGAGCAGCATAACAGCAGTGCCACGTCTGTATCTGTATGTGTGTGTCTGTCCTTCTTTCCCTGGTTGTTGCTAGTGCTGTGTGTGCGTGAGTGTATCATGTGCAACTGTAAACGGGTTAACTGCTGTATAAACTTGACACAACAGAACTGAAACAAGATATTGGTTTGGTTGCTTGATAATGTATGATCTTAACTAGTTTGAAACATTATAACAAATTAGAAAATGGATCTGAAATTTCCTTTAACCTGATTGGTCAATACAAGGGTTTAAATCTCTGATAGACCTTGAATGTTATCTTTCAAACAATGTTTAATCACTGTTCCAAATCAATCCGTCCAAAAATACACAAATACAGTATTCATGTATTTTACCTTTTGCCTGCTTGTTGAAAGTATCCGTTCTTGTAGTGTACATGCCCGCTGAATGTTATCTTTGTAATGTGTTCTGCTTCCTCGCTGTCCTATCGATCTATTTAAATTTAGTATAGCAAATAAAGTAAAATAATAATAGTCAAGAAAGTGTTTGCTGTCAGCGGCAATACAGTAACCATAACAATAGCAGCTTGTCTCCGGTTTGAATGATGAGTTGAAATCAAACAACTGCACAGTCTGATTAGTTTCATTCAGCAACTTTATTTAAGCATATCACAGTAACAACACAGGCACGTCACATCTCTTCTAAAGCCAGAAGGAGGCATTGTCTTTATGAATACACACTGTGAACAAGTAACTGAACAAACAGCACGATCAGGATTAACACATACTGCAGATAACTAGAGGAGACCGGGGACAAGTTCTAAAATTTTTTACCTTTCTCTCCATTACGCACAGATGACATGAGCTAGTTTGACCAGATTTTGATCCAAACAACTTACATCTGTCCTCTACCAATCCCCATAGTTATCCTGTTTAGAGCTGATATACAGTCACCTCCAAAATTATTGGCACCCTTGATAAAGATGAGCACAAAAGACTGTATAAAATAAATAATACCAGTACTGAGCTATATTGTAATTCTCCAACATGTGGAATATATTTGACTTTATTAATGATTCAATGGAATCAACCAAAATTACACATTTCTCAAATTATAAATTTATTTCCAAAAAAAATGAAGTGTCACAATTATTGGCACCCTTGTTTTCAGTACTTTGTGCACCCTCCCCTTGCAAGGATAACAGCACTGAGTATTTTTCTATAATGTTTAATGAGATTGGAGAACACATTGGGAGGGATCTTAGACCATTTCTCCATACAGAATCTTTCCAGATCCTTGATATCCTTCGGTCTGCGCTTATGGACTGACTTCTTCAATTGAAACCACAGGTTTTCAATGGGGTTCAAGTCCGGAGACTGTGATGGCCATTGCAAAATGTTGATTTTGTGGTCAATTAACCATTTCTATGGATTTTGATGTGTGCTTGGGGCCATTGTCTTGCTGGAAGATCCACTTGCGGCAAAGTTCCAGCCTCCTGGCAGAGGCAACCAGGTTTTTGGCTAAAATGTCCTGGTACTGGGTAGAGTTCATGATGCCGTTGACCTTAACAAGGGCCCCAGGACCAATGGAAGCAAAACAGCACCATAACATCAAAGATCCACCACCATATTTTACAGTAGGTATGAGGTTCTTTTCTGCACACGCATCCTTCTTTCGACGCCAAACCCACCGCTGATGTGCGTGGCCAAAGAGCTCTATTTTCGTCTCATCTGACCATAGCACCCGGTTCCAATCGAAGTGCTAATGCCGTTTAGCAAACTCCAGGCGCTTATGTTTGTTGGTTGCTCTCAATAAAGGCTTTTTTTCTGGCAACCCTTCCAAATAACCTATTGGCATGGAGGTGGCGTCTAATTGTAGATTTGGAGACTTGGTGACCCCAAGATGCAACTAAGTTCCGTAATTCTCCAACTGTGGCCCTTGGATTTCCCTTTGCCTCCCGAACCATCTGCCTCACTGTGCGTGGGGGCAAGATACACTTGCGTCCTCTACCAGGCAAGTTTACCATTGTTCCAGTGGTTTTGAACTTCTTAATTATTGCCCTAATAGTGGTAAGTGGTATATTTAGTTTTTTAGCTATTGTTTTGTACCCATTGCCTGATTTATGAAGGTCAACAACCATTTACCTCTTTTCATTTGTGAGTTATTTGCCTTTACCCATGGTGATGGATGACAAATAGATTTCATATGCGTGTTACCTCATTTTTATACCACAGTGAAACAGGAAGCCATGGAAGGCCACAATACAGTTCCTTAAGACTGAGATGAACTTAAAGAAGTAGAATGTTAATTCAGATTTAATTTTGTTTGATTTTATTTATAAGAATCTTTAGGGGTGCCAATAATTCTGACACCTATCTTTTTGAGAAAAAATGTTATTACTTGTTAATAAAAATCTTTTTCTCTGAGCAATTGTATTAGAATAAAATAATATGGTTTTCCCATATATTTGAGCATAAAATATAACTCATTACCTGTGTTGTTTATTTTATACAGCCTTTTTTGCTCATCTTTATCAAGGGTGCCAATAATTTTGGAGGTGACTGTACATATGGCAAGAGGGCTTGAAATGTAAGGTGTCCGATGTTATAATTTACTCCATGGCCAGGGTCAGTTGTAACGGGGGGTGGGGTCAGATGTAACATTCTGTGAAGAATTAAATAAATAACAACACATTTCATATAACTCAAGAATGTAATGTTTTATTGAATAACATCAATTTTCACATGAAACAAATATGTTTGTTTTTATTTGAGTATTGAAAAATAAAAATATTCACATAAGGCAATTTGTTTTTCGTTGTCCTACTTTTAAAATGTTTTAACATCCCTAAAATTAAAGGCCTTATCAAGCAAGAATATGTCACTCTGTCACAATTGTTATATATGAACATTTTGTTTCCTTCAGTGCAAGATTCGTGTTCCCAAATATAGTTCATCTAATGGTGTATGGGTTCAATTGTAACATGTGGCCCCAACCCAGGGAGCCATTAGTAAACCTCATGTTCCAGCAAGAAACAACAAAACTAAGAGCAATCAATTGTGTCAATTATAAGTACAGAGATCAGGAATGAGAATGCTAAAAGAAAATTGGGGGAAAAATATACTCTACTAGGTCAAAAATCATGTTTTGTAGATAAAATCTCAGGGCTTTGGCACAGACAACTCCTCTTCCACAGGTAGACAGAGACCTGAACTGAGCATGTGTCGAGTGAGTGATGGCACTCTAGCTTGCTTCTGATTGGAGAAATTCAAGGTGTTACAACCATCCCGTGTTACTGTCCCCGGTCTCCCCTACTGAAACGTACACAAATGCACGAACGTGCACTCAAATAAAAAAATGTAAAAAGTTAGCTGTACTTTTATTCTTTACATGTTTTCTTTTTTGTACGAGTTGCTTGAACTGAAGAACAGCTCCATGTAAGTAGAAGATTTTTGTATTATTTTGCAATTAGAAATACAAAAAATATTGACATAACCTTAGATCCTTAGCATTACAGTACAGCACATATACAGTGCCTTGCGAAAGTATTCGGCCCCCTTGAACTTTGCGACCTTTTGCCACATTTCAGGCTTCAAACATAAAGATATGAAACTGTAATTTTTTGTGAAGAATCAACAACAAGTGGGACACAATCATGAAGTGGAACGAAATTTATTGGATATTTCAAACTTTTTTAACAAATAAAAAACTGAAAAATTGGGCGTGCAAAATTATTCAGCCCCCTTAAGTTAATACTTTGTAGCGCCACCTTTTGCTGCGATTACAGCTGTAAGTCGCTTGGGGTATGTCTCTATCAGTTTTGCACATCGAGAGACTGAAATTTTTGCCCATTCCTCCTTGCAAAACAGCTCGAGCTCAGTGAGGTTGGATGGAGAGCATTTGTGAACAGCAGTTTTCAGTTCTTTCCACAGATTCTCGATTGGATTCAGGTCTGGACTTTGACTTGGCCATTCTAACACCTGGATATGTTTATTTGTGAACCATTCCATTGTAGATTTTGCTTTATGTTTTGGATCATTGTCTTGTTGGAAGACAAATCTCCGTCCCAGTCTTAGGTCTTTTGCAGACTCCATCAGGTTTTCTTCCAGAATGGTCCTGTATTTGGCTCCATCCATCTTCCCATCAATTTTAACCATCTTCCCTGTCCCTGCTGAAGAAAAGCAGGCCCAAACCATGATGCTGCCACCACCATGTTTGACAGTGGGGATGGTGTGTTCAGGGTGATGAGCTGTGTTGCTTTTACGCCAAACATAACGTTTTGCATTGTTGCCAAAAAGTTCGATTTTGGTTTCATCTGACCAGAGCACCTTCTTCCACATGTTTGGTGTGTCTCCCAGGTGGCTTGTGGCAAACTGTAAACAACACTTTTTATGGATATCTTTAAGAAATGGCTTTCTTCTTGCCACTCTTCCATAAAGGCCAGATTTGTGCAGTATACGACTGATTGTTGTCCTATGGACAGAGTCTCCCACCTCAGCTGTAGATCTCTGCAGTTCATCCGGAGTGATCATGGGCCTCTTGGCTGCATCTCTGATCAGTCTTCTCCTTGTATGAGCTGAAAGTTTAGAGGGACGGCCAGGTCTTGGTAGATTTGCAGTGGTCTGATACTCCTTCCATTTCAATATTATCGCTTGCACAGTGCTCCTTGGGATGTTTAAAGCTTGGGAAATCTTTTTGTATCCAAATCCGGCTTTAAACTTCTCCACAACAGTATCTCGGACCTGCCTGGTGTGTTCCTTGTTCTTCATGATGCTCTCTGCGCTTTAAACGGACCTCTGAGACTATCACAGTGCAGGTGCATTAATACGGAGACTTGATTACACACAGGTGGATTCTATTTATCATCATTAGTCATTTAGGTCAACATTGGATCATTCAGAGATCCTCACTGAACTTCTGGAGAGAGTTTGCTGCACTGAAAGTAAAGGGGCTGAATAATTTTGCACGCCCAATTTTTCAGTTTTTTATTTGTTAAAAAAGTTTGAAATATCCAATAAATTTCGTTCCACTTCATGATTGTGTCCCACTTGTTGTTGATTCTTCACAAAAAATTACAGTTTCATATCTTTATCTTTGAAGCCTGAAATGTGGCAAAAGGTTGCAAAGTTCAAGGGGGCCGAATACTTTCGCAAGGCACTGTACACTTAATCCTTAACAGTAAATGATGTAACATGAAGCCAGACCTCTTGCCTTGTTTACTAAGTGTCCAGATGCTTGTTTGTATGTGTATATAGTTGTGTATAATGTGCTAGTGCTGGTCAAAAAAACCTTTAAAAATGTTTTTTTTTTTTTTTCGTGTTTCACACTGTTTCTCATTTTGCCACAATCGCTAGCGAACTCTGTTTGCAATGACTTCCAGCTCTTTGGCTTACATGTCCCTGCTTCATTTAACATTCCTGTAGTATATATAGTATTTTCATATGATATCGCACTGCCGGGGGGAGGGGGGGTGGGGTTTAGTAAGTATTTTACACTTTATATGATTTCCAATACATGAGAGTAGATGTTAAAACTTCATGCTGATTTGAACTTGGCTCTCGCCAAGATAAGCACCAACTAAGATGTAGCTTTACAGTAAACTAATGTGATCTATCTGCGTCTTCATCCATTTGCGTTTCCTTCCATCTGATGATGTAGATATCCTTCTGCCTGGTGTTGATGGTTGAAGTGTAATGCTGGCTCCAGGGATCAGCTCATTGCCTCCCTAGCGCATCAGCACACACAACGGCTGAGATGCTGGCTCCGGGGATCAACCACAGTGCGGTCTCCCCAGCACATCAGCATGACAACCGTCTGGATCGAGCGAAGTAGGGTACATCTCTGGGGTCTTCAAGTGGGCACCTTCCATCCTCGGTGTTTCATCGACTAGTCCACAACACCTCAAGAGGGCTCGATGGTGATTCTGGCATCCCAGCATCACTCCCTTCTGTCCCCAACTCAACTCAACCCAGCTTACTTATCCGTACATTAGCGTTTCTTTCTTTCTATTGTGCTTGAGATCCCCAACCAGAATCTTTCCATCTTAACCACAGCCAGTTGATGCTCCTCTCTGTTGCTTCAGATAACTTCTTCACTGTGCGACGAAACTCTTGGCCACTGAATGCGACGTCTCTGAGAAACCGGGTTGTAGAGTGTGCCACAAATCCTCAACAACCCACCTCAGCTGGGTAAACCCGGACTCTACATCCTTGCTGTTCCGCTTCAGCGGCTAGCTGAGCGTACCAAAGTTTCTTCCTCTCATACGCTTCACCTACAGCATCCTCCCATGGCACTGTTAACGCTACCAGGTGCTGATCCAGTCCACAAGACAATATCTGGTCGAAGGTTAGTGGTGGAAATCTCAGGTGGAAAAATAAGCCGTTGACCAACATTTGCCAGCATTTTCCAGTCTCTAGCAGATTCCAGTTGTCCTTGGTTTTAACACCTTTTCTTGGTGGTTGTTCTCCTGGGCAGAGGAATATTGTCTTTTTTGTGTAATGCTTTGATGGAACTGGTAGCAACTTATTGGTCATGTTACGCAGTTTTCCAAAGGCCAAACATCGCAGCACCTGGTCATGGCGCCAAGTAAAACGTCCTTGGCTAAGACCCACCTTACATCCTGTCAAAATGTGCCTTAATGTTGCAGGTGATGAACACAAATGATATTAGGGATCCTCTCCTACCCAGAGGTGAAGGTTATGTGGTGTGGGAGAACATCATATGTTGACCTGATGAGGAAACTGACACACTCTCCCATCTCATCCATTCTCCCTGCTTGGCCTGGGAAATGGCCTTTATACACCTCATCCTCTCCTCCTGCTTTTGCACCTCGTTGACTACCAGCTTCCTCCTTTGAGCTGGGGCTGCCTTGTGCCATGTAGGAGGAGCTGAACTGAGACCAAGACCCTCTCTTCCATGCTGAACTTGCCCCATGATATCACCAATTCGAAGGGCAGCCTTTGCATCTTCCACAGCTTTCTTTGCCGCCCACTTTCTTCCAGTTTTCAACACAGGTGCTGCCTCCCTTACGCATTTGTCGCGTGACTCTACTAATGTCATTTCCAGTCTGACTTTGGCACACTTAAACTCCTCGGTTAGAGCGGAGACTGGTAGCTGCAGTGTTCCTTTACCATAAAGTCCCACTCTGCTGAGGCAGCGTGGAACTCCCAACCATTTCCTGATGTATGAACTGATTAAAGCTTCCAGCTTCTCTACTGTTGTCAAAGAAACCTCGTACACAGTCAGTGGCCACAGCAACCTCGGCAGCAGACCAAACTGAAAGCACCAAAGTGTTAGTTTGCCTGGTAAAGCGCTGCTGTCTATACTCTTCACCCCTTCCACTGCTTGTTGTCTAACTTCTCCCACAGAAACTGTGTACTTTAGATCCCCGTCGTACCATCTCCCAAGACTTTTCATTGGCTTCTCAGAGACTGTTGGTATTGCCTCACCATTAATGAAGAACGTTTTATCTACTACTTTACCTTTAATTATAGAGATGCTCCTTGATTTAGTGGGCTTGAATTGCATTTGTGTCTTTTCAATGTTATTGGTTAATCAGCCCAATAACCGATTAGTGCAGGCTACTGTTGTAGTCATGGTTGTCATGTCATCCATGTATGCTCAAATTGGTGGTAGTCGCATTCCAGAAGCCAAGCGCTCTCCTCCCACTACCCATTTTGATGCCCTAATAATTACTTTCATTGCCATGGTAAAAGCCAGTGGAGAAATGGTGCATCCTGCCATCATTCCAACTTCTAGGCATTCCCATATAGTGCTGAATTCTGAAGTTGAAAAACTAAATTGCAAATCTCCAAAGTAGGCTTTCACTAAATTTGTTATTGTCATCGGTACACTGAAAAAACCAAATGCTGCCCAAAGTAGTTCATGTGGCACTGAACCATATGCATTAGCCAAATCCAGGAATGTCACATGGAGCTCCTTCCTCTCCTTTTTAGCTGATTGAATTTGTTGCCAGATCACATTGATGTGTTCTAAGCATCCTGGGAAACCTGGAATGCCCGCTTTTTGTACTGAAGTGTCAATGAAGCAGTTCTTTAATTGGTAAGTTGACAATCTCTGAGCAATAATGCTGAAGAAAATCTTGCCTTCTATGTTTAATAGGGAAATAGGGCGAAACTGACTGATACTTGTAGAATCTTTTTCTTTTGGTATACAGACTCCACCTGCTCGGCGCCATGCTCTTGGTACAACCTGTTTTTCCCATGCCACTTTCATCAATTTCCACAGGATTCGTAGAATTCCTGAAGCACTCTTGTACACTCTGTACAGAACTCCATTAGGCCCTGAAGATGATGATGCCCTTCCTTTTTTACAGCTTGCTCTACTTCTTTCCACATAGGTGCACAGTCCTCCATTTGGTATTCTGGTGGTGGAATGTCTGAAGGAATTGACAGGCTCCTGCCTTTTTGAATCTGTATGTGTTTCCTCCAACTATCTCTCCAGCTCAAACTTAGATGCTTTTAGTGTGCCATTTTTCTCACTGGTGAATAACTTCTTTACAAATTTGAATGGGTCTTTATAAAAGTTAGTTCTCGCACGCTCCTTCTTTTTTCAGCGTTTCCGTAGGTGCTCAGCTCTGCGAAATGTTGCAAGCTTATCTTTTATGACCCTTTGTAACAGACTGAGTCTCTCCTTCTGACTTTGTTCTGCTCTTCTCCATTGCTTTCTCAGCTGTCTCCTTTCTCTGACTAAGCGTTCAATCTCCTGCTGCTGTCTAGACTTTCCAGGAATAGTTTGTACTTTTTCCTTCCTTTTTTCAACTCCAAACCTCTCGCTTCCATATGCGTAGATGATGTCCCTGAATTTATCCAGCTTCTTTTCAGCTGTTCCACTTAACATTTCCAATGCAATGTCAATGTCATGAAATAATGTACCTTGTATAATTATTATAAATAATACATTATTGGCCTGCGTGCCTCAACCTCTTCTATTACTATAGCAATCTCCTGTGTCGTGGTTTACATATTCTCTCGGCGACTGACTTACCACTTGCTGTTCTTGTTTTTTCTTGCTCTGTGCTATTGCCGCACGACATGATCTCCACTTCTACATTCAAAATCGAAGGTGTGTGCTGAAGCATGTGCATTCTGTCTCTTAAAGAGATTGTTGCCTGGCCCTGATTGGATAGCAGATTCCCCAACCTACTCAGCATTGACTGGCTGGGTGCTGTCAGTGCACCACTAAACGTGCTTGCACTGGGTTTTTAATTTAATCAGAATCACACTTTTGGAGAAGCCACTCCCTGTGGGGCAGATGCGATTGACTCTAACCACTGCGTTTGCGATCGCACTCATTTCATCAGAAAAGAGCCCTTAATCCCTTAATATTTTTATATATTAGCAGATATTTCAAAGACATCTCGATAGAGAAAAAGTAGCTGCTGCTTCTTGGTACCTTGACCATCATGAGTTGTACTTCAATGGTCTAGCTGCAATTTCCCATGTGACCAACAGCACAAGTACCAGGATGCAGCAGCTGTTTAACTTTGTGTTTGAAACAGTTGCATATCCCGATTGTATTTATCATTATCAGCACAATAAAAGGACAACCAATAATGTTAAAAAGCAACCAAAAGGTAAGGTAATTGGTTTTAAAGCATTGGTTATCACTCTGTTAAACCTTCACCTTTCCTCCCATGCACTGTTACCACCACAATAACAGACCCAAATCAGGCATTTCTGCCACAAGCCAGCACATCCCCAGTGGGCTCCTGGTCCCCATTGCTCTGACCATCTGTTGCTTAAATGGGGGCACTACACACTTAATATAACACAAAAACACTGTAATACAGTAAGACTAAGATGCTGGATCAACACACAGAACAGTTTTACTCTCTGAATCTCAACAAGTAAACAACCATTATCAAATGTGTGCCAAACAATGGGCTGCAGTCCAGCAGAATGATTCCTCTGCTCCGCATTCAGTTCCCACTTTGACAGTGACAGCCACTGCCTTGTTGCTAAGGCCCAGGAATGTCAGTGTGCAATGATAATATAATCAGCTGGCTGCTTGTCATTTCAGAGTGTTGAAGTGCAAAGGGCAGAAAGAAGTACTGTATGACTACATAGCTACATCTGTATATTATTTTAAAGTGTTGTGAATTTAGTACCATGAGAACTGCCCTTTCATGTACCGTAGCTGCTATACGTGCCCAATTCAGTTCCAGGCCTCACCCATAACTCATAAACACTAATTGAACTAAGAGATACTTAAATAAACTAAAATTACATTTCTTTTGAAGAATTGAATATTAGTTTATTTTAGTATTTCTTAATTCAGTTCCTCTCACAAACACAGGCTGCCAATTTAGGCATGGTAGGCTTCTGAATAGGCTGCTATGCCACCTAGACCCTCTTTTGTAAAAACAGAGACTTTTTAGGATGTGTTAATATTATGAGTGGGAGAATTCCCAATGTGGATAGAAATATCAAAACATTAGTCATTTGGGAAAAAACTGAAAAAACGAAATTGATTTCCTGCAGCTCTCAGAATCCTTTTTTTCAGGAACACTGGAACAATAAGACAGTTTCATGTTTTCAGTTTGCTGCCAGTTCCCCTCTGAAGCAGTGCCTGCAATCCACAAACACACCCTGCCTCAGGCTAAAGAATCTCCGTTGACATTTTCAAGCTAAATTAGGATACTTGCAACTCATATTCACATATGGTGGTAAACACACAGCAAACACATTCAAACATAAACTATTTTCTTTCAATTATTTACAAGCCAGGTTGCCTGTTTTATGGTGCAGGGAATACCTTTTAGATAACACCCATTGAGAATGGAGTCAATGGCAGTAGAATGGATCTGCAAAATGGGTTTATGGTAGAATAGAATCGAAGACCTGAGCCCTAGGACAGTTTTACTATAGTTATATTTTAATATTTTGAGATGGTAATGTTTTGTTCCAGATCCATTGAGTTGTCATAGCTGGTAATAATCTGATGGTTCCGAGGTGGTTTCTTAAGTGTTATACACTGGTTATATAGTGTTAGCCCAATGGTATACCTAGTACTGTTCTGTAAGATTATGTAAAGCTTGGTCTGTGCAGAAAATCTCCAGAGATAACTACTTACAGTGGTGCCTCAGAAAGTCCTGACAATCTGTTCTTTCAGATACTAAATTAATCATTGAGATGAACAATAATAATGTTAAATAAAAAAAAGATTTCCACATTACAACATGCAAAACAAACAACTTGACAGTGGCTAACAGACCTGGAATTATATTACTTATATAGGGATATATAGGGATCTCTTTGACCAGGTGTTTTCTTTAAAAGAAATAGGAGTACATTGAAGACTCGGTTGATCACTTTGAAAATATGCCCATAATTGTAATATAACACTTGTGGACCATTAAATACCGCATATTGATAGTAAAGCAATTTTAGAGAACAAAGCTATACATAGATCTAAAATGTGCAGATTTGAAAGAAGCACATTTTACAGCACACACCTGTTTTCATTTTAAAACATGATATCTGCTACTACTTTAGCTAAAAGGAAGTTTAGGTTTTGTCTGCTTTTTTTAACAGGAAATATGTTATACTTGCACTTCCTGGGTCATTTCACCTCAGCAGTGTCTCCGGGCTCATAACACGTTACAGGCTGCAAGATGTCAGTCGCTAGGGAAAGCAGTTGATTGCTGTTTTGACAGTGAAGGGGTAGAGACAATCCCTCCCCCCCCCCACCATGAGGTGACCAAGCAAGCACAACACTAACTGAAAGCAACCGTGTAGAACCAGATATCCTGTTTTAAAATAAAAACACATGTTTACACAACACGTGTTTCTTTTAAAAACACACATTTGAGACTGGAAGTGAACAGATAAGATATATGGCACTGTCTTGTTAGTATCATGTGTGCTTGCTGCTGCTCCACCCTGTAGTTAGCATATATCTCCAGTTCTGTAGCTACAGGACTCTCAGCAGTCCCTTTACAACCACTACAATTTGAAATCACACCTACAGCACGAAGCACAGGGGACACCAGCACTTTATAATGAGTTTGTTGTAACTATGTAATACTTAAGAAAACAGTTTTTCATTACCTTTCACATTGAAATGCAGAATTACATGTGAATGCAATCCCCAAAGCATTCTCCCACTGGAAGAAATTATCTCAGCATAAACTGGGATAATCACTTAATGATTTTCTCTGCAAGTGCAACCATAAAGTATCTGTGTATTCCAGTATTGACAATAAATTGCTGTCTCTTACATACTGTGACGTACTTGCCCCCCTTAGGGTTCGTTGCCCCTTTAAAAATTGACCCAGACACAGAAATTGGGGTTCAGCGCACTTTTAATAATAATACAAACAGAACACAAAACAAAAACAAACACCTAGCTCCTTCGGAGCGCTAACTAAAACTCAGGAACACCCTGACTATAAAGTGGGACGGCTAAGCCGTTTCCCCACAACACAAAACACTCAGAAATTCTATACTTGCCGACTGCTTGGAAGCAGAGCACACCTTCCTGCCTCCTTCTATACAGCAGCCCTGTGCAGACTGACTGCACCTCTCATATACCCTGCACCTGGTCCTAATTTAACAATAATTACCAGGTGCAGGGGATAATTAACAATTAACACAATGTGCATTCTCACATGTTTTCATGCAGGGAGGATTAACCCCCTCCCTGCTGTGTTACAATACCCTGAGGCCAGAATTCAATCACAATGATGTGCCGTTATTGACATGGTGGTGTTATAGAGGGGTTATTTAATGGTGCTAGAATAACACTATCATTTTGATTGAATCCTGGTCTAAATGCCTTTGGTATTTTACCTGGGGCTTGTCCTATAGATCTTGGGAGTTACCAAATAAAACATTTCCACTTACTGTATATTATTTCTGCGTACATATATGTTGACAACTGTGGAATGAATAAACTCCAACAATCCCGTGAAGAGAACATCCTGGCATTTGAGGGAAATGTTGTGTCTTAAACATTTTGTATCATGGCATTTCATGTACCATAAAGTAAGTAGTAAAATGGGGGGTTGGTGATTGGTGTTCTAACAAAAATGCACTCCTGGCAATTTATTGCTGTTTCAGAACAGAATCTTTTCTATTACCAATACCAACCCTATCGGAATGAGAAAAGAGAGAATGAAACAGAAAGAATTGGAAAGGCTCTGGCTAAAGGGTGTTTGTGTAATAGCTTAGCTGAGACATCTTCATGCACACAGTCGCCTCATCTTTTTGTGGCTTTTAGATTTGTTTGGGTTCTTTTAAAAGAACAAATATCCCTGTTGAAATATCTACTTTTTGGGTGCAATATCTAAATAACAATGCATTCTTACTTTTATTGTCTACTATCCCTATTCACACAACATCTTAGAAAATTGGATGCATGGGAGGAAATTCAGAAGAGATAAAAATGTATCTTTCTTCAATGGCATCAATAGTTATTCAGACAATACATAAAAGTATAGTATAGTTTTATAAAGCAGTGTTGTTCCTCTTGCTTCGTACTGCTCCTTTTCAATGTATTATGGAACAATACATATATGGTAAAATATACAGTATGTATGAAACAATATGTAGTTTATATTCAAATATATGAATAAAAATATTAGCCTAGATATTAAATAGGCATATTCGTTTTCATGTCCTAAACACTAAATGTTTGAACTTCAATATTTTGGAAATGTATATGAAAATAACTATGAATAAATATTGAATAAATATTCTTACACTGCACACATCCTACTGTATAAACACTACAGCTGGCCTTTATGCATATCTTTGGCACTGGTTTAAACATTCTAAACTATTAACATCCCTAATACGACAACTATCTGTGTACTGTACTATAGCTTGCAGTATACGTTGTCCTACATATTGCACTATACATGTCCCTAAATAACAAAACAAATGTATATACTGTGATTCATCCTATACAATGTTTTGCTGTGTACCATATGAATGAAATGCAAAGCTGCACTGGTAAATCTAACTAGAACCTGCGTAGGCTCCTATAGATTGGCCTCATAATCACACAAAAGCCAAAATAGTGCCTGAGAGGGAAAACATATATGTATAAAATTGCATCTATTTGATTCTAGACAAATGCGATCTGAAATGTCTGTAGGAGGCTGGGAGTGTATGATCCGGTGAAGATCGGTGCAATATCAAGGCAGGTAGCGAGTTCAGTGTACAGTTTGATAGACAGACGGACAAGATCAGTGCATAAAGGTCTGCATTTTTTGAATGAGGAACCTAAAAACTGGCGGCTCGTTGAGGCCACCAGAAAAAAACAAAACAATTCTTTGTTATGTTGAAATCCTGAGAGAATTTATCCTGAGATCATGAGAAAAACATTCCATTGTCTCGTGAGCACGAGATCATTTCTCAGGATCTCGAGAAAACAGAAGCGATTACTGCCGTTTCCTGACATAGATAAATTATGTCAGAAAAATGGAAGTAATGAGTTCCGTTTTCTTGAGATCCTGAGATAAATTATCTTGTGATCATGAGATAACAGAATTGTTTTCTTGTGATCACGAGATAACCGAATGGTTTTTTTCAAGATCACAAAATAATTTATCTTGTGATCTCGACATAACAATTCGTAAAACATACTTATATATTGTAAAAAAAAAACCACAAAACTATAATGTATTGTGTCTGTTTTTTTTTTCCATAAAGGAAAGTTAGACATCACTTTGCACATCTGAATGCACAGTATTCTGTGCAAAAATAACCCAGCAGATGCAGATCCCAGCTGAATATTCTACATAGTGTTTACATAAAACGACTTGTTTCAATGACTCCCCCCAGGAGAGTTTCTGTGTAAACTCCTGGCAGGCCAGTCAAATCAATACATTACATTATTAGCCAGCAGGTGTCAGCCACTCTCTGGAGATTCTGAACTCTGAACCTCTCCGTGGAGCGAATCGTCCCCTGGGTGGCGGGTGGCTGCTGTGATTGGTAATGAGCCAAAGCTGTATACATAAATAGAAGAGCAGGTGCTACCTTAATGAAGGATAGTGTATGAATAAGAATGAGAAATGGGAAATGGAATGAATGTAATGTCTGTCAATTGCAACTTACATAAGCATTCTAACTACATGCTAAAACGCTTAGGATGTAATGTAATGATTATTGAGATTGTGTTCAGTGTCTAGGCAAGTGAGGTTAGTGAGAGATGACCATCGAGGTACCCATGGAGCCCAATAGTGGTTTCAGTGCTTTCAGAAATCATTTCACAAAAGACCCTAACAGCAGAGCAGCGTGACTAGACTCCAACTGTTCTGCTGATAATTGTAATTTCTGTTCAGTGACATCTCTTTACTGCTATTTTACAATTACACCAAGTTTTCCCAATGTATTTTATTGCAACAGAGTGTTTTCAGTATACCATTGACCTACATTGGATTTCCTCACACTGTACAAAGTACAGTCTCAAACTCATAGTATAAGTCAGGAGCAAGGCTGCCCAACAGCCTCCAAAATAAAAAGACTTTCAATCTCTAGCGAGGTGAGGTGGAAGACTTCATACCCTACTGCCACCTCACTGAGCTACCCAACAATACATATCAGGATAAATTGAATGGTAAAACAATTGAAGATTTAATGCAACTGATTTAACAACACTGTTATTTTAGCTTGTCAGACACTGTGGAAATAGCCCTGTTTAAAGTGATTGTGGCTAGCAAAATAATTTCATAAATCTTACTTATGCACCTTCCGTTCACTTAATAGGTCTCAGATGTTATAGTAAGTGTGTGTATAGGTTTTAAAATATGATATTTGTTACTAAACTAAGTTAAAGAAGTCTATATTTGCAGTCCAGTCCTTCGGATGAGACGTAAAACTGAGGTCCTATATAATAATAATAATAATAATAATAATAATAATAATAATAATAATAATAATAATAATTAACCAATCAGGAAGACACTGCTGATATGATATGCTTTTTGATTAAAAAAAAATATTTTTGTTTGTTAGTGCTTTTATTTGTTAGTGTATTACCTTAGTTTTTTAATTCATTCAAACACAATGCATACAATAATAATACATCTCAAATATGTTTCTCATACAGTACACCTTACCATACAAAAAACACCTAAAAATAGACAACCTGCCTACGATTATTCTCTTCCGCAAAACGGAATGAAAAGCTGTCTAATTGGCAGCACTGCTCCACCGCTTCCCCGCCTCCTCTATGGATAGAATGCCTATATCAAATGCATAAATGGGCGGGAAATGCTATAAAGGAACCAGGGTCGCTGGGACATTCGGTAAAAATAACCTTTGTTATGTACTAGAGTCAGACTATTAAGTGGGATCAATAAGCTACTAACAACCAAATGAGCAAGATGGACTGAATGGCCTCCTCTCGTTTGTAAACTTTCTTATGTTCTTATGTTCTTAATATTAATTGTTGTTAATAAAGTGGCAGGAATTTAACACCGTGTGTGATTGTATAATTTCTGAGTCCATATTCTTTAGTTTACAGCTGTTTATCATACTTCTAAATGTTTTGTATATGTTACATATCAATTTGAGACAGAAACCTAAATATGTTGAACTGGACTAATTATTACAGAGAATAGAACACATGATGAAATAAATCCAACAACAGTAATAAACAATTTGTGTCTGTATATCTAAAAAAAGAAACACAACATTACTGATGCTTCTTTATTTTTATTCAACAGGAGTGAACCTCATGCTGTTGATAAACCAACACATGCACCAGGTAGTCTGAAGCAGTGCAGTATGACATCATCACCTGTCAATAACATGTGCTACTTGACCTAGACACCCTTGCAAATCCTTGCTATTCTGTCAAATTATTTTATCAATACATGGCATTGTTTATCCAGAACATTGCTACCGGGATTCTATCCAGGCCAGTGGGTGTCCAGATATAGCAACCGTCAAAAGGACGTCTTGCCAGGTCACAAAACCAGACAGTCTGACTATAGATAAGACCCAGACTGAGCTTTAAAGTGATTGTAGCAACAAAATAATGACCTGTTTGCACTTCCATTAACGGCATTAGCTATAACTATGTTATAGTTAAAAGTATTTTCATTTTAAAACATATTGGGCCATATGCATAAAACTTGCCATCTCATTTATCATGCCATTAATATTGCTTAACATAACAGTATTTCATCAGGTGGTGAATAAAAAATCACTCATCACGACATAAGAATAACGTCAGTGTAGAGACCAATTTTCTCATTAACATATTATTCATAAATCTGTATTGTGCCGTTAATTGATCATTACCAGCATCATAGTTAACAAATGCCTCAGACAAGGCAGAGATGTGTCTTAATGGTATAATTTCCTAGAATAATTTCTGCATTTCTGAATATGTATTTAAGCCAATAGTAATAATAAATAATTCGATGTTTAAATATCCAATAATTACATCACTTAAGTATTTTGTTATTTGTAACACATCCATACAATAAATTGCATTGTTAACTCGTCTGAAAAGGACAAACTACTTATTGGTTGGAAAACATATAAATCAAGTTTGTAGACTATTCATTGCGGAGAAAATGGCTGGCTTGTGTGGGCTGTACATCAAGAGGAGGGAGATATTTTGGAACATGATCCTCCCAGAAGAGTGAGAAGACCCTGCAGATTTGAGCTGCGACCTGCTCTGTGTTACTCTGATGATGTGATTCAAGGTATCAATTTAACAGGAGCACAATTATTCACTTTTGTGGAAAACTAGAACATGAACTAAAGTGTTGAACTGTGTGTTTAGGCATTTCTTTACATTTCGCCACACTTTGCAATTTTGTTTTAAATTCCACAATCTTGTAAATACTACCTATAACAAAAACATTGTCAATGTAAAAAAACAAGTTACAAAAAACGCAACAGCCATTTAAAGGGGTGATATCAAACACAAAAGTCCAAGTTAGGAGAAGCAATTAGGCCAATCTTGTCAAGCATCAAGCAAATAGGCACAATTGGAAAGGTGCAGGGGCCCAAGATTAACACAATTCTTGCGCCTATTTTGATCGCTTCAGTCCACTTTATCACTCCACTTGAAATGCGCAGGGGCGCAGCGGGCTAAGGTCGTGTGCTCTTCAAAAACGTTTTTTCCTACGATATGTGCTGTTTTAAAACATAAAGGATTTGTTTAATATAAATGGTGTGGATATCAAACTGCTTGCATACCCTGGTTTGTTTTGACGTTGACCAACATGTGGAATCACATGATGGGTAGATGTCCAGTTATTTAGCTTTTCTGTTTGAATAGTTGCTACACATCCTTAAAAAGTAGACGGAAGAAGAAGAAGAAGAAGAAGAAGAAGAAGAAGGAGAATAACAATTTTACCTTAGTTTGACGACTTATATCTCATTGTGTACAAGAGGTATGTACGGTTTTTTTTCACATTTGAGGTAAGAAAGTTTCAGACTTTCGATACTGGTACAGTAATTCTAAGTGATTTAGTTTTGCCGCTGCAACATGGTAAAAACAGCTAAACTCTTTGAGCTGTATAGAGACTCTTGGTAGTTTCAAACAAGTTTTTCTAACTTGTACGAGGAACTACCGTTCTTCTCAATCATACTGTTACATAGCTTTAAATCTCACAAGCTAGAACAACCTCCACCTCAAGTAACTGTAATCTCATTTTAAATCTCGCAAGCGTGTTACAATCCTCCAGTAGAAATGTAGGAATGTGCTGCCACTCAGTAGCTGGGTGGGTTTAAAGTATTCCGAACTAATCAATGCGAGATATAAGTCAGGAAGGAGGTTCATTGCTCAGTTTCACTGGGGAAGTTTTATTTTTTTGTAGGTTACTGTATTTTATTTTATTTTTTTCACGGGGAAAGGGGATCAGATTAACGAATTGAGTAACTATTTCGAGTTTTTTTCTGGTGTTTATTGGCTATGCGCCGATTTCAGTTTTTTGTTTGTTTATTGGTTAAAACAGATAACCAAAAATCAGAAGCCCTCATTATATTTTATCATAAGCCCCCAAACATACGTGTGTTTACTATTTACAGCTATGGCCAAATGTTTTGCATCACCCTATAGACTTCATAAAGTCAAATGAAACCTGCTGAGTAATGTTACCCTAGCATATTGAATTACATACCGCTTTGTAGTTAATGAAAAATAAAATGCTGAAAGATCATGTTTTTCGGATGTATCTGTTAGCTAAATGTTGATGTATCTGTTAGCTAAGTGTAAAATAAAGATTCCATGTGTTTTTTCATGGATTTATTTTTTAAATTCCCAGATTTAACGTGTCAGCTGAAAAAAACACCTGCTAAATATTTGTCCTTTAACACTTGGGGTGCCATAATCATAGTACTAGATTTTGGAAATGCATGTTCCGAGCATGGATTGCCAGTTGCCAGTGCCAAATGGTACGATTAACATTCTGGGTCAAAATTAATCAAATTCAAGGGACGAACTGAAGAATCATCATCTTACTGAGACAAATACACTTCCTTATCTCTGTAGTCCCATTGTAAGGCTTGTATTAAGAAATGCTTATCCCACAACAACAAATAACGCAAGGGCCAATGAAATCAAATTCAGTATGAAATATATTTATATATATATATATATATATATATATATATATATATATATATATATATATATATATATATATATGCCAACCAGCAAAATGACAGGGCTTCCCCATGATTGCCAAAAGTACATTGTTAGTAATTTCACAACAGTTTTCTCTGAATGATCTCAGGTTAATCTGTTTATACTGTACAGTTTTGTACACATTTTAAATGCAATATACAAGCTGATGTACATGCCTCCAGACTGTGGTTTATAAATCACTGGCATCTAACAAGCTTATCCCTACATTTAACTGAATCAATAAACCCTTAGCTTTCGGTCCTTGAGATCATAGCATTGAATCCTGCTGTTGAAAAATATTTTAATACATAATACTTCTCTCAAAATAAATATAGTACATATAGTCTCTTTGAAAAGTAATTGATTTCAATTTAAGAATCGTACATCTTTTACTAGATAAAAACAAAGTACATACTTATGTAGTAAAAAGTAAATGTTATTTGAATTAGTTTCAGTGGTAGGATGATAGCACAACACATCAAGGAATCTCTTTTGTGCTATGAGAGAATCTTATTAGAAAAAACCAGAGATGGCTAGTAGAAAACTCCCTTACATGTGCTGTAAACCCAGATTATTATTATTATTATCTATTTCTTAGCAGACGCCCTTATCCAGGGCGACTTACAATTGTTACAAGATATCACATTATACATTATTTCACATTATACAAATATCACATTATTTATTTATTTTTTACATACAATTACCCATTTTTACAGTTGGGTTTTTACTGGAGCAATTTAGGTAAAGTACCTTGCTCAAGGGTACAACAGCAGTGTCTCCCACTGGGGATTGAACCCACAACCCTCTTTTCAAGAGTCCAGAGCCCTAACCACTACTCCACACTGCTTGCCACAATTAGATAAGTGAAATGGAAATGCAATGTCATTCTGAAATCTCTAAACACCCCTTTTAATGCAATGCACGTTTAATTATTGGTATGTTGTTATGATGTCTAATATACAAAATATTAGCATAGCTATCTCTACTTTCATTGTAAATGTAGCCAATATGGGACTAAAGGTTAGAGAGACTGATTTGAAGTCTCGCCTTCAACACCTGTGCAAGCTTCCCAGCTGACAATGGCATTACTAATAAGATGCATGAAGTTTTTTTTTATATATCGGATTCTGCCAAGTCAATGCACAGGGGGGTGTTTGGATGTCATTAAGGCAAAAGTGAGGAGGGAGGGTTGACTCAGGCAGGGGCGAAATCACAGGCATTACTAACATTAGGTAGATAGATTACATTTACAATTAGGCATGCTTAAAATTCAAATGTAGAGCACAGCACGCAGTCATGCTAAAGAATCAAGAAATGCAGCTAACATATTTATTGACTGGTTAAATACAATTCAGAGTTGTTCCAGTATGTCCACTGTTTTGTCATTTCAAATATTTTCACAAAACAAACCTTAAACTTTAAAGCTACAATATGCAGTGCAAAACCACATCTTAAAAAAATTAATTTGTTGGTGAAAAATGCTAAAATAAAAGTCGCTACATTTAAAAAATCTATACTAAAATAAATGGCTTTACATAATCTCTGTAAGTAAGAAATTGGAGTTTCCAGTGTGAAAACACAACACAAAATATAAATTAACGTAGCATCCAAAGTAGCATTACAGGATTCAAATGTTCAATACAAAAAAATGGCTGAGTTACAACCTCTTGCAGTGTCTAGAAAATGTTTTTAGCTGCAGAGTTACTTACAACTACGTCTCACCCGAAAAACGGAGCACAAGGAGGGTAAGTGACTTGCTCAGGGTCACACAATGAGTCAGTGGCTGAGGTGGGATTTCAACCGGGGACCTCCTGGTTACAAGCCCTTTTCTTTAACCACTGGACCACACAGCCTCTCCCCTCCCCTCTCCCCTATCCCCTCAATATTTTCGTAGCACTTGCTCTTCTGTAAGGTCCAAAAAGGTGTTTTTCTTCTTGTATTTTCAGTTTCTTCTTTTATTGGTGTGAAGCTCATTTTTTTCTGAATTGTCCATATCTTTGTTTTGAATGTAGACTGTTGTTGTCCGCTTTGCAGTGTTTGATAGTGATAGATACGGCAGCTGTTGACATTAAGCAGCACTGTAAATAATTCATGAAAACAACACTGAATGCATTTCATTAACAAACTGGTAGAATGGCGTGCTCGGAAAAGGCTGTACTGTATGTAATATTACAGTTTACATACAGAAACAAATAATGTTTGACTGGACATGATTTGGGACACTGCAGCTTTAAGTTAATTCTTTGGCATGTTAAGCATGCATTAATCATAATGCTGATTCGCTGCCTGCTGCCACTGGCATTTTCAATTAGACTGAAACCAGTGGGTTATCACTGGACTTAATTGCGTATTCCATTACATTTTTTATGTAACTGATTCTGGCATGTTTTGTTGTGTCAATAAAACAGTTAATAGTGTTTGAAAACTTTCTACTAGCAACCACTTCTTCCTCTTTCTAGGGTATAGATTTATTTTATTGAAATAAAGTCTTGGATTAATACTAGGTAATTGCATATATAAAATGATTTAGATTTTCAGCCAGATTGTTCCACCTGTCTTAAAATATAAATATAAATATAATTAAAGTGAGTTGTGTGGTTTAGTTTATTTGGGTAATTAGGTTAAATTGTATTTTCTATACCTCTGTATGATGGCTGCAATCATTCTAAGTGGTTCTTCTTGCCATTACTCAGATATTGTCGGTACTCTTTCTTAATACTGTGACCTGATTTCAGAAGCAGCTTACTAGCTCTAGTTCTCTGAGCTGGAAAGCTGTCTGTAACAAGGCTAGATCAGGAAAGTGTTTGTATAGTATAAACCCCAGCGCCATCTAGTGAGCAGGTATTGTACGCAGGCACTGCATATTCACAGCAATACAAAAGAAACATGATTCACTAGACAGACATTTTGTCGGTGTTATATATGTCTATGGTGAAAGATAACTGGAGATGAAAAGCAGTTCCTCAACTCAGATGAAAGCATCTGAACACAGATTATATCAAACACGATAAAATGGAGCTGAAGTGCAGCTCCTCAACTCAGGTGAAAGCAGCTGAACACAGAGTATATCAAACACGTTAAACTGGAGCTGAAGAGCAGCTCCTCAACTCAGGTGAAAGCAGCTGAACACAGAGTATATCAAACACGATAAACTGGAGCTGAAGAGCAGCTCCTCAACTCAGGTGAAAGCAGCTGAACACAGATTATATCAAACACGATAAACTGGAGCTGAAAAGCAGCTCCTCAACTCAGGTGAAAGCATCTGAACACAGATTATATCAAACACGATAAACTGGAGCTGAAGAGCAGGGTTTAATTTATTTAGCGTCAATAAAAGGGTATTTTTAAACATTGATAGTATACTATTAAATTACTCTCCAACTCTTGATATGTCTAGTTAACTGATCATTTCAGCTGCAAAAGCAAAAATCAAGACATAGACTACATATACAAGACATATATGTAAGGTTGTTACTCTTCAATGTCTATTTCTGTTTCTACCTATATATATATATATATATATATATATAATGTGGTTGATTATTCTAAATTTAGTAAGAACCAAGAATTTGAATTGTTTTTCATCTCTCTTACCTCACTAATAACTTCATGGTGAGAAGCTTCATAACCATTTGAGCTGGAATTAGACATACAGTGGCAGGCTGATTGTGATGTTCGAGTTTCTCTGATTCTAGTTTTCTAAAAATAAAACAATTAGAAACCTGTGTGATTAATAAGTGTGAAGATCAAGGTTATATATCAATTACTGTCAACATATCTTTTTAAAATCAAATTAAATAATTTTGATCGATACACATTAATGTTTATAACATTTCAAAGAATACATTTCGCTGAACAGGTTGCAAGTACAACTGTTTTTTTCCCCTTCTTTTTGAACATTCTATAGAAGAAAATAAAACATTTATTAGAAAAGTTATCTTTTGCAGATGACTGGGCAAATGATCAAAAACTGAGGGCTCTACACCATTACGAAGGTGAACAGTTTGACCGGTCCTATCAAGATCTTCAGCCTTGAAGTGCTTGCAGCATACACCGCTCCAGTCCTTAGCTATCCAGCTGTCTGCTTGCCTCATTAAGAAGGACCCCCTCTGCCTTCTTTCAGGATTATTAGGGAAACTGTCACAAACAGATTGCAAGAATATTTAAATAGAAATGCTGTATACTATCTCCTAATTATTATTATAATAATTATTAATACTGATACTGACAACATTTGTCAAGTGTAAGACTGTGCAATCTAACGTGCACACTGCAAGTACTGTAAAACGGGAACATTTTACTGTAGCTATTTTAGTGGTCAGAAAAAACAGCTAAAATAAAATGACACTAAATAGGATATCTTGGTATGCCTTTTTAATACTTTGTCAATAAAACACTCAAATATTATGTCAGTTTAGGGAAAACGCTAAAATATAAAGATGCTAAATTAAAACCAGTGGAAACTAAGTCTGGCCTCCCTTGATATTATCTACCTCATGACAAGTGGCATGGGCACACTCTCATCCTCTGAATCCTTCCATTTGAGGATTATAATTCTGCATTTAAAAATACTTCAAAGAGGCTTAAAGATGAAACTTTAAACAGTTGAAAAACTATGACTCCCTAACCCCAGAAACCATGTGCCGACAAATGGCACGAGCACTTCACTTTTTAAAATTAGTTTGCCGTTAAAGACAAAGATAGAGATCTAATCTCGATCTAACTGGCCCAGTCCTAACATTAAAATCTTATCTCTAGACCTGTAGATCTAGTTCTAGTATAATTATGCCTAGACTCTAGGCCTAATACTAAATATTAAATGATTAGCTAACATTTACCTACGGTTATCTTCCCTCATATATAATCAGACGCGATTGCTCACTCGAACTCAGCTACAGCTGAAGAGCAGCTCCTCAACTCAGGTGAAAGCAGCTGAACACAGAGTATATCAAACATGAATTGAACTCAGGAAGAACCAAGCAGCACTGGCTATATTCAATAAGTAAAGAACAAGCAGATGGAGGACTGCACTGGCTATATTAAATAAGTAAAGAACCACTCCTTTAATAGAAGAAACAATAACATGACCTTTACATTATTGACATGTTTAGGATTTTGTAATTATGAGATATAATATACATATTTTCAATTTATAAAGAATCTGCCTCACCTTAATTAATTCAGAAAAACCTTCATAAGCCGCGTTTGTGAAAGTGTGGCATGAAAGCAGCACTTGCAATATGTTAATCAATAACATACACAAGGCAGCCCGATTGCCTTGTGCGTTATCTTTTGATTTTAGAATGTATAGCACTGTACACCTGTATTAAAGCAGCTGACTGTACAAATAGCAAATGTAAGATTCTGTCAATTCTTCCTCAGTCACGCTTTTCAATGGGAACAGAACTCTGTACCCACACACTGCTTTGAATGTTTAACTTGTGCTTGTATGCTTAACCTTTTCAGTGCCTACAACAAGAGTCTCAACATTTTAGTTTCTCTCTGAATGTGCCATTGTAAGAGGTTTGTAGTTGAAAAGGTCTAGAGTCACTTTTGATATTGCTGAGAAGTTGAAATCACGTGAGATGTTGTAAAAGACCAGCCAATGGGAGCAGTTGTGCATGGTGTTTACAGGGGCTCTGCTGAGGATCATTTCCCACCGATCTACTTGAGAAAAAAACCTAAAACTGTACGGAAATGTGACAGAAATACAATGATTCTTGGTTGTAAATCTCCCTCCCAACCTGTGAGGGCGCTAAGCAACGAGAACAGAGTTCCTTGGATGGGCTGGTCTGACAGTTCTTTCCCAGGGTTCAAGGGAAGTCAGCCAGCCTGGAAGGGGGGGAGACTCTGTTGCAATAACGCATTGACCCGGAAGGGAACAACGTGGCAGCAGCAGACTGGAGAGGCGGTTGAGCAGGGAGCAGTGAACAGTGCTTTGTGAAAAAGGAAACCGTGAATTTTGTACTTGTAAACTGTATGTGATACAAGTGTTTGACTGGTAAACAACTTAGCCGTCCAGTTTTAGTTAGTACTGGAAGAAAAGTCTTAGTTTAGTACTCCATGTGGGAGTTAGGTTTTGTTTTTGTGTTTTGTTTGTTTCTGTATCTAATAAATGCTTAAATAGTACTGTTCTGTGTCTGGGTCTGCTTCAAAAGGCTGCAGAAGAACCTACAATGAGTGAAATCTTTCACAGTATATATATATGAACATATGGCAACAAATAGGAAAAATAAATAAATCAGTCCATCAACTAAATATGTTTAAGTGTATGCAGGGCTGCCACTTTAAGCAACATCCATTTCACTGGTCTTTGAGATTACTTTGATACAGTTTTTTTCCAGCCTTTTCAGATTTCATACATCAATGACATTTTAATTTAGCCACTCATTGATTTTCTTCTCCAAGTAAATATCATATGTAATTTTGTCTGAAGAGTTTCAGTTTTAAGCCCATTGTCAGTGTTGCCTGATATGCCAGTGGATTGCAATTATAGATGACATTTGATTTCTTATTCCTATTCGAATGAATAGCTGACTCATTTTAGTACATTGATTCTCTAAACAAAATATAATGGTCCTTTTTAAAAACAAACTTTTTTTTCTGATTCCTATTGCCACAATTCACCACCATTTCTTTGGAAGGTTGTTGTGATAGCTTGAGGATTCCTGATTACAGTTGATTCACCCTCTGTATTTTCAATCTTTGTCTGATTTTGTAATTAGTGTTTTTGAAAGGGGATTTAGACAACTGCAGAAGATCTTATGAAGAATTTCATTATATAACTAGAGTTGCTAGCAACTATAAAGGCTTCCAAGCAGTTATTGTGAAATTTAAGCGCATTGGTTAGTGTACTATGTACAAATTATTTCACAGCTGTGGTATTTACCATTCATGAGAAGAAAACTTTTGAAAATTGCTCAAAATTTTCATTAAATCCAAGATGGCTGCCACACCATGTGACCAAAGGCCGCCATATTGACCATGGCACAACATCCTATAGTCCTCTACATCCGTGTCAAATTCAGTGCGTTTTGGTGCAGCCGATAAGAAGTTATACGCAGTTTTATAGCCAGTTGCGTATGTTGGTGATGTCATGCATCACGTTTGACCTTTAGGAGAGGTCAGAGGTCACGGGAGATGACATTTTTTCATAGAGCACATATGACTTCCTTTATGTGTTCCATTATAAATATGACCCTATCGGCACGCCCTAGGAGTTAAAATTTCAACGTAAATTCCAAGATGGCTGCCAGGCCGTGTGAGCAATCTGTTTCAAACTTCAGCAGTTATTACTTTCCAATGGTCTGTGCAATTGTGTTTACATTGAAGAGCATAAGTGCAATGGTGTTCTTGTTATGGGTTGCAAAAGTTTTTTTACAATTATCAATATGGCCGCCAAACCATGTGACCAAAAGGTGTCATTTTCATATCACCAGTACTTCACCTGAGTGTCTATGGTCATATAAAGTTTCATGACTGTAGTGTACTGCACCTTGGATTTATGCACAAATGTATGAAAATAGAGCCGCCATGAAACGGTTATTTGCACGCAGCTGCCATGTTTTGTAACGTAAAAGCGTGGATTTTACAAACGGTAGAAAGGACCTGGTCATGAACATGCGTGCCAATTTAGGTGTCGATTGACGTTGCGGTTTAAGACAAGAAGATTGTTGAATATTTGGCGCCAATCCAGCGTAGCGGACAAAGTAATTGTTCAATCGACCTCGATTGAACATATGTTTTTTATAGGCCATTGCTGCACTATCTGCTGCGATTATCATAGTTCCACCTTAAGTTGTTTTTAACGGCAAGAATTTTGAAAAATTCCCAAATTTTCCACAAGATCAAATATGGCGGTCGAACCATGTGAATTTTTCATTTGGGGACGCCAGTCTGGTTGTCCAGCCAAAGGCATCTACTTACGTATGCGTTTTCATAACTCTGCGATGTTGTTTGTGCGGAATAATAATAATAATAACTAGAGTTGCGAGCAACTTTACGGCTTCCAAGTAGTCATCGTAAATTTTATGTGCATTGGTTATCGCACTATGTAGACATTTTTCACGGCTGTGCTATTTACCGTTCATGATAACAGCATTTTTGCAAATTGGGCAGAATTTTCATTAAATCTAAGATGGCTGCCACACCATGTGACCAATGGCTGCCATATTGACCATGGCACAACATCCCATAGTACTCTACATCTGTGTGAAATTTCGTGCATTTTGGTGCAGCATAGGCAGTTTTATAGCAAGTTGCGTATGTTGATGATGTCATGCAGTTTGATTGGTTCATTGCAGCCATGTTTGTTCAAATAGGAACTTTTCCTGAATAACTTGTTTAGAGGACAGTACAAAGATAACGTATAGCCAAGATTCAAGTCAATAAGCCGGAAGGCTCATTAGGAATTGTTGTTTAAGTGTTTTACGTGAAATCCAACATAGCTGCCACACCATGTGACCGATCAATTTTTCCTTTAGTAGAATCAATCATGGACATGAGCACACTATATACAATTTTTTTCACAGCTGTAATGTTTACCGTTGATGAGAACAAGACATTTGAAAATTGCACAAAAAATATCATTACATCTAAGATGGCTGCCACACCATGTGACCTAAGGCCGCCATATTGACCATGGCACAACATCCCATAGTCCTCTACATCTGTGTGAAATTTCGTGCATTTTTCAATTCGGTTGGTGCTTTACCTTGGCTATTTCACGTCATCAGTGTCTTCTAGGTCAAAGTATGTCAGTCAATAGAGGAAGCAGCTGATTGGTTATTTACAGGAAAGGAGTCAGTGAAGGGGTGGGACAGTGTTGTTTTGTTTATTCCCGAAGTAAATAGTACATAAAGTTGATAACACATTTAATTTATTTATTTAATTTCATTCCTTGCCATTGCTGTTTCTTCTTCACAGTAAAGAGTGGCCATCCACGTGTTTTCATGAAGTAATAACATAAGGTTTACTTGTGCCTTTTTGTAGCTGAACAAGCAAACGGAAAATGAAATGTAACTTAAAACACTTTAAATAAAACAAACATGGAATGCCGTTGTAAAGTGAAGGGGAAAAGCTCACCATTTTGGTTCTCGTTTATTACATTCCACATAACAGAAAGTCGCAACAAAATATATATAATATATACTGTCTATATAAAAATCACTACACAACATTTTCAGGAAGTTGAGTACTGTTTGAGCGAGGCCTTTCAGAATGACGTGCTTGCCTTTTTGCTCTAAAGCAGCACAACGCATTTTTGTCCCAGATGGATTTCCATAGAGATCATTATGCGTGCGTGCGCACACATATTCTGATTTGTTTACTTTGTTGCTCTCAAACTTTTAAATAGTAACTCAAGCTGCTGTGTTGATTCTGTTTTTCTATATATATATATATATATATATATATATATATATATATATTAAATATCACATATGACATTTGCCATTTTTGAAACTGTCGCACAAATTCTGGTGAGATGGTAAGTGCAAGGTATTTTTGTCATTTGTAGAGAATACAAACATCTGATTTTTGTATCCGAAAAAATATTTGTTCGAATATTTGGATATTTGTCCCAGCACTACTAGTTTATTGTGTTTAGTATCTTAATTGAATTATTAAGTGCATGTATTATTAACCACATTATATTAGTAGCTAGGTAATGTTAATATTTCACTAGTTGTGAATGTATTCTGTTGTATTAATTTCAAGGCCATAGTAATTAGGTTAGAAGTTGGATAGAAATCTATAAAAAACCTCTTCTTTTTATGGTCATAGTGGTTTAAAATATTTACGCTATTTCCTGTTTAATTTATATTAGTGATGGTTTTGATTCATATTTATTTTTACACATAAAGTGTCATTTGACATAATCAGTTTGTATCAGACTTTAGCTGTTTTTTTAAAGAAAGTGCCAGCTGACGCACTAGTGTTTGTTACACTTGCAATGCAACACAACAATGAATGTCCCAGAAAGGGAATAGGGGGTAGGAGGGGGGCTGTTACATTTGTAAGAGATTGATAGCCAGAGCAACTAATAAAACCCTAAACCACTTGGGACTTGCATCCCATTTTTACACTCTATCATTCTTTTACACTCTATCATTCAATTTCATTGAGGTTGAGTGTATTACAAAGAGAAATGAAATCCTCAGTTCAGAGCATTCCAGAAGAAACAAGAATAAAAACAGATTACAGTCGTTGTTTTTTTAGAACCAAGCAAAGATTAACTAATGAATAATATTAATAGGACTGCAGTAAAATGACCCTGAACTTGAGTATGATATGAATATGGACAGACCTGTCTATGGTATGAAAATGTAACACATGTGAATGTAGAGATCCATGAAGTTGAAGAGCTGCTCAAATAGAGAGGTCTTCTAACTCTACCTGAAGAAATAACCCCCATCTCCAGGCATGTGAGGAAGACAATATTTGAAAAAGGTCATATCTGCAATTACTGCACTAACCTCTACAGTTGAAATAGATTTGCAGATTTAAAATGATAAATGATACAAAAATAGAATTAAGTTGACGTTAATTAAAACATCACTTACTCGCTTTGTTTGTTCAGGCTTGTCACTTTCCTAAAAGTTTTAAAATCTCAATTAAAATCTCAATTATGATATCATAATCAATGGAATCGTTATGACGTGAAATGTCTTTTATACAGGGTGAGTCATACATTCGCTCAGCATTGTTGAAGCATTACAAAAACTGGAGATTACATGGAGGATGATCTGCAAGAAAAAAGGTCTTGGCAACCATACCGCTGTTCACTAATGTCAACATTTAAGTAGAAAACAATGCCAATCAACAATGTTGTGTTGTGGCAAAGTGGTTTGCAGTGCGCAGGTGCAGTGAAGATGCAGTGCAATAGAATAACAACCCAACACAAGAAGCTTTATTTTGGCTTAAATGATATGACTGGCTATACACAGCAATGTGTAAAGCCCAGTCAAAACCCATGGGTTCAGTCCCAAAATAATACGTTTATAATTATAGCACACACTTTAAACACCTACACGATCACAATTCCCAAAGTGAGCGTTCCTAGTGCAAGTGGTGAATTAACAACAATGGTGAAAACAGTAGTGCAGTGTGGTCCGGGGTTGGTGACGGCTTTTAGTGACAGCTCCTGGATATTTTAGCCATCTACAAATGTCAAACATAACAGTTATTGAGACAGACAAGACAACACAACACACTCACGGTTAGTTTACGTTTCTCCTTTACAGGTCCTTTTGTAACCATAACAAAGGAACAGATTGCTTCGCCACATCAAATGATATACCCTTAGTCACGCCGCCTTCAATAGCGAGTGCAATCGCTTTTCCTCCAATCCGCGATTGCCACATTGTTGACCGCATTAAGGCAATGACTTCTGGTATTGTGACTCCGCCCCCTTTCTGGATGGCCGACTTCCAACTTCCTCTGGAATGAATTGCCAACCCATCCAGTCCGGGTCACACTGTTCCTGTTATACAGTGCCCACACAGCTCTTTGTCACATCTGTACATTGTGAATCACCTGTATATAAGGGGTTGGTGACCCCATTGTACATGTTACACTATTGGCATGGCTAGTCATTGAGGTTAAGCTGAGACTCGTCTTATCAAAAATGTCTCTACTGAATATTATATTTATATCATAAAATGATAGGAGTCCAGGCTTGTCGTGACCATGTGTTAGTGCAAAAGACTTTTCTGCAGCTCAATCATGGCATCAACAGCTATAAATTACAGCTGATTTGCATTCCTTTCAAACAGTCTGGACTGAAAACTACAGATCTGAGCAACAACTGGACCAAGAATGTGGTTTGCAGCATAATTTTACAACAAAGTTTAAGCAAATGGACCAGGATTATCATATCGATATATATCACTTGCAGTGTCTAACAGTTTACAAAGCAGTGTATATCTTTTGAATCATTTGTAAAACAGAGATGTAGAATATCTGTGTGTGGATTTCTTTAGCAAGCAGCAACTTCTGTCTGTGATAAAATGAATTATCGTATCTGTTTCTGCACAGTACTGGACATAACAATGTTAAAAAATGTTGAACTGTGTGTTTTAAATCCCTGCCAACTGACTTAGGGAGGGAATTGTTGGAAACAAACAGCATTGTCTCTTTGCTAGGCACTGGCTTACAGCAGACAGTTTAAATGCCTACATCCAAAAGTGACAAGCTTCATACCCAATTCCCCAATGTAAGCAGGATAGCCTAGATAGCAGAACATGTTAATGTGTTACAAATATATTTTTTTAAGTGACTAACACACTCGTTAGCAATTATATACAATAGGCAGATCTTTTAGGGGCTGGCGTGGAATAGGAGCACACACATCCTCCTCAGGTATATAACATAGGCATATATAGATAGATGCACTAAATAAGGAATATGTTAAAAATGTTGTACATGTTTATATACAAAATGTGAGTTAATGCACAGTTTCCAAACATAAGATAATGAGTAAGAAATTACAAGATTTTATTTTCTTTATTAAAAAAAAGTATCAAATGTATAATAATCTGCACAGAATAACTACAAATACACACCTAACGCCTACTTCTGAATTAATATTTTTATCAGACACCAGAAACATTTTTGTAAATAGCATAAAATCAATTTCTGCTTAAGGCTGCATTTTAAACTATGTATTCGAAAACCTGCAAAGCATATATCAAACACCCACAGGTCATATGAAATACAAGATAGCTTAGTTACACAAGACACAATTAAAGCAAGCGTAGCACCCATACCATCGCATTGTAACATTTTACTAAGGAACAACCCTTGAATAAATATTAGATTTTCTATCAGTTACTACAATAGTTTGTGCTTAAGAATAGGGCACTTTCCATGGGAAAAGAAAAATAAGTCCCACCTTTTTCTGCCTATTTTGGTAGCATGTTCGGGTTGTGTGTGTTTCCATGTAGTTTTCTTTTAGCCAGAGAAATTCTTCCAAATTCAAATACCCTAATTAATATTAAAATATGGGAGGGTTATTTCAATGTTTCTGTCTGACTTCCAGTTTGGCCTTGCGTGATGACTGATATTGTATAGCTTTCTTAAACTGCGTTTCCACAAACTTTAAAGTGTTAAAGCCTGCCTCATTTGACCCAAAAACATTTAATAAAAAAAAGACAGGAAAGAAAACAAAAACTGAGATAGCGTTAAACAAATACAAATAAACCACACACAAAAAAACATTCCATAAGAAAGCGCTGTGTACTGGCCTTGTATTATTTGCTAAACATTTTTGACTGCATATAAGTAGTAAAGGCGGTACAGCGTCTGTCACTTTTCTAAGCCCACCCTTTGATTGATTTATGACCCTAAACCCCACCCCTTCATATATTTTGATTGATATATGGCCATAAGCCCCGCCCCATTGGTTGATTTATGTTATTAAGCTCCTCCCCTTTCCACGCCCCGATTGATTTATGCTCATTAAGCCCCTCCCCCTTTCCCCATGCTTTGACTGATTTATGACCTTAAGCCCCTCCCCTTTTCCCCACGCTTTCATTGATTTATGGCCCTTAAGCTCCTCCTCTTTTTCCACACCCTTTGAGTGATTTATGGCTCTAAAGCCTCGCCCCTTTTTCCTTTGCTTTTTAGTAATTTATGACCCATCCTGTTTTACGCCATTTTTACTTCCGTCAAAAATGGCGTTTGTTGTACCCTTAATTTATAGACTATTACAAAGAAAAAACAGAAAGAAAGAAAGAAAGAAAGAAAGAAAGAAAGAAAGAAGAGAAAGCAAGTTGTATTGTAGTGCATTTTTTTTACTATGTTTGAGACCCTCCATAATAATAACCAAGGTTATTAACAAACAGAGAGTCCCTCAATATTTTTGATTATGTTCAAGATCCTCCATAATAATAACCAGAGTTATTAACAAACAAAGAGTCCATAAACATATGAAAGAGACTCATAATCAGTATATTATACACATATTACACTAAAAATTAACCAATACTAGCAGGCATCAAATATGCTGGGCCCTACATTTCTTTTGGCTTTCCAGGCCGTGGTAGGTAGCTGTGTCCATCCCATAATACACGTTTCCATCTAATGGTTGATTTTAATATTACGACGTATTCTAAAAAACGGTTTAATGTTGTTTTTGAATACAATAAAGGTTAGCATAGGCTGAATTGTAAAGGATTTAGGGTTTTTTAGGAGCCTACCCATAATGCACCTGTATTTGCATACTGGTTTCTATGAACATTACAGAGAACTCTAAAAACCTAGTTAATATTATTTTTGAAGCTAAAAACATTGACCACCACGTTCTTTGTCTTAATGTGATTATTTTAAGACCATACAAGACGTGTTTAGGACTAAGAATCGTCTTTTTCTGTTAAACTGTATAAACGCGGTAGGATTAGCCATACCACCAGACTCCTGTCGTTTTTAATATACTAGCATCGGTTTCTAATTATTTTCAAAATAAATATTGTAAAAAAGCATGTTTGAAAGCGAAAACTAATGTTTTAATATAAATAAAAGTCTTATGGATAGTTTCAACTCTCCTACATCCGCAGGCTCTAAAAAAGACGCACGCAGTGTAACGAGGTTACATCTAATTGATCGTTCTGTGTACTGTATTCAAATGGGGTAGACATCTCTTTGAAAGAATCAATCGATGTAAGGGATTTTTATGCCTCCTTCAGTTAACAGTATTTTTTTAAAAAAAACTGTTATTTTAGACATTGATAAATGTTACCACAATATTACTTGACTTAATAAACGTATTTTAAGACCATACACGACGTGTTTAGGACTAATGATCGTCTTTTTCTGTTAAACTGTATAAATGTGGGAGGAACAGCCATACCGCAGACTCCTGTCTGTAGCTCGTTTTTAATATACTAGCATCGGTTTCTAATTATTTTCAAAATAAATATTGTAAAAAAGCATGTCTGAAAGCAAATACCCTAATGTGTTTAATATAAATAAAGTATTTTCGTTAGCTTCGGGACTCTGTGTAACGAGGTTACGTCTAATTGATCGTTCTGTGTACTGTATTCAAATGGGGCTAGTCGTCTCTTTGAAACAAAGAATCAATCGATGTAAGGGTGGTTTAATGGCTAATCTGTTTATTCCACCTTCAGGTAACAGTATTTAAACCTTGCACGAAGCCTTATCTGAGAAAACTTCATTTTGGATAAAACTCTACTGCCTGCCTGAAGCCCTGACTGCCTGATCTGCGTTGGAAAATATCGTGTGCTTTGGACTCTCTAAAATATAATGGATTACTTTGACAACAATTTAGGTAAGTGCTTTTATTTTAAAATTGTATCAAAGGTGCTTGTTTAATACCGTTTGTTGTCTGATGTTTAAAAAATGTTTTGGCTACTTAGTACTCGTTTGTCTGTCTATTTAGATATAAGAATGTGTGTCTTAAGTACTTTAGATCGCGAGATTTTAAAAATGCTGTTTTTTTGTTACAGGGACTATGTTTGTTCTGAACGACTCTGTTTGAATCTCTGGGTCTGGCAGAGTGTTATATATATGGTAAATAATAGTCTAAAATGTTTATCTTTTCTATAAGGGCTATTTAGACGTTTTTACACTGGGTAACCCTGTTCGAATCTCTGAGCCGTACTGTGGGTGTGTGCTTACGCTTACATGTGCGAGTGCATTTGTGCTTTTTGAAGCCCCCCACCCCGTTTGAATCTCTGGGTCGTACCTTTTTTGTTTTGTTATGGGGTGGGCACGTGTGTGCTAGCGCTTGTGCTTTTTAAAGAACCCTGTTTTTTAATATTATAATATTGACAAAATAAATATCTAAAAAATGATTATCGTTTATAAGGGGTTATTTAAATGTATTAGTCTTTTTTGTAATGGGTACTATGTTTGTTCTGAACGACTCTGTTTGAATCTCAGGGGGTGGCAGAGTGTTATATATATATATATATATATATATATATATATATATATATATATATATATATATATATATATATATATATATATGGTAAATAATAGTCTAAAAATGTTTATCTTCTTTATAAGGGCTATTTAAACGTTTTTACACTAGGTATCCCTGTTCGAATCTCTGAGCCGTACTGTGGGTATGTGCGCTTACGCTTACATGTGCGAGTGCGTTTGTGCTTTTTGAAGCCGCCTGTTTGAATCTCTGGGTCGTACTTTTTTTTTTTGTTAAGGTGTGTGTGCGCGCTTGTACTCAAGTGCGCAAGTGTGTTTGTGCTTTTGAAGACCTGTGTTTTTTCATATTATAATATTGACAAATAAATATCTAAAAATGATGTTTATAGTTTATAAGGGGTTATTTAAATGTATTAGTGCTTATTGAATCTCTTTGTTTTGGAGTGTTATATTATGACCTCCCCAAGATGGCAGACGCTCTTTAGTGACAGTACATCCAAGATGGCCTCTGTTCTTACTGTGCCATCATCCAAGATGGTCGACGTGTATTAGCAGTCTTTATTCAATTGAAGTACTTGTAACAGTCGGAGGGGTTTTTCAATTTACACTTCTTAAGCCCCTTACATATGTCTCAATATTCCGAACATTTTAAATCCTATATACTTTCTTTCTTTCTTTCTTTCTTTCTTTCTTTCTTTCTTTCTTTCTTTATTTCTTTATTTATTTTATTTTATTTTATTTTATTTTATTATTTTTATTTTAGCACTTTTCTTATAACGCAATCACCCTCAGATTTAACAGCTGCATCGTGTGATTTCCTGACCGGTTCTCTCTGTACAGCCTCCCAAGATTATGAAATATTTTCAGAAATTATCAGCGATATTAGTAAGTCTTTTTATTTAATTTTATTCCTCTGACGCTTCAGCAGTCGATGATTCATTCCATTTCCTGGCCGATAACATATGTACCCCCAGTCAAGAACGTACTGTAGTGGCTGAGTTAGAGGCTTTAGTAGATCCTAATATCGATAAGTGTTTTTTTCCAGAGTTTTTAATGTCTCTCTCTGTATATATATATATATATATATATATATATATATATATATATATATAAACACTGCTCTTCTCTAATACAATTTCTTTTTAAAACTATAGATACCACACCCCTTTCAAAGCCTGTCAAAGCTGTACAATTAAACCCTTCAGATCCTGATAAAGTCTGGACTTTGGAAGACTTTGTTGTCAACAAACCAGGCCCCCCCCATTAGGGGTATACCAAGTGCTAAGAAGACACCAGTATGCCCTAAAAAAGACTCTCATGGATCAGTAGTCACTCCTAAAGATCAATTTATAATCCCCCCGGCTTTTTTTTTTGAAAAAGTGTACATCTCAATAAGTCTCTTTGTTTTTATCTTATATAGCCCCACAAAAGAAAAAGTCTTGTAGACCCGGAGCAGTCAGAGCGCCCCCAACACTGACCATTTCCTCCAAGTCCTGCAAAACCCCAGCATCCCCTGGTGATGCAGGGGTCAAGAGAAAATTAATTACTGACAGTCCTAAGAAGACTCCTACACATCCTAAAGAAACCATACACGGTCCAATAGAAACCCCTACAACCCATTTCAACTCTTGTAGAGCTACCTCTCGTGGTACGTATATTAAGACCTCTTTATTTATTTATTTATTTATTTATTTATTTTTTAAAGCTGAGGGTTTTTTGCCAACTCAACAATCCTCTATGTCTTTCTCTTATTCAGCCCCACAAAAGAAGAGAGGACGGCCCCCCCGATACTCTTGCGCCTCCCCTGTTTTACCTGGAAGCTCTAAGATCTACAAAACCCCTGAGAGGATATTAATCATTGATGATCCCCGTCCGAAGAATGTCTCTGTAGCTATCCAGACTGAATCACCACTGTTCTTTGTTTCAAATAATCTTAACCGTCTCAGCCTTATCTTACAACTCCTAGAAGGTAACATTGAACAAATTATACCTGTCTTAAGATCATTAAAAAACATGTCTAAAAAAGATAGCATGAAGAGGGACAATACTGCCGATGTTCATACCCTGCTTAATGCTAAAAAGACTACTGTTAATATATCTCTAAGACCCTTAGGACCTGTTCTAGATGATGCATCTAATTTAGATCTTATCAATAGTTTGGTATCTGATTTAAATTGTCCTCCTTGTTGAGGATATAACACAACTGGTATCTGAAACGTGTGCAAACATCCCATTACCTGTTTTGAATGAAGAAACTCCCCCATGTACTCCTATTACTGTAAAAGATGAAAGCTCTGTAGTTAATCCTTTGTATGATCTAGAGTGTTTGGATGATGCTTTAGCAAAATTGTCTGCCGCCTGCACTGTCGATAATGAAAGACCTGGTACTTCAAAATTGTCTGACCCCTGCACTGTCGATAATGAAAGACCTGGTACTTCTGGTATGTCAAGGCCTAATAATCCTTTGCCTGTAAATGCTAAAAATACTTCAAAATTGTCTGACCCCTGGATTATCGATAATGAAAGACCTGGTACTTCAAAATTGTCTGACCCCTGCACTGTTGATAATGAGAGATCTGGTACTTCGGGTAGGTCAAGGCCTGCTACCCTACCGATCCAAGGAGGTGGTCTTATAAGAGATGCGGACACTGATAGTAGTCAGGAATCTTTTTCTTCGATTGATAGCGCTAGTATGAACTCTTCAGAAGAGCCATTTGTTGAAAACACTGAGAATGGGTTACAGATTATTCAACGCCCTCGCTTTAATAACACAGAGTTGAGGTACAGGTTTAATTTCAGACGGCTGTATGATCTTGGTTCTTATGGTGAAATGTTTGTTGTAATGCATGAGGTTTTAGAAAGTATGATAGCCACAATTAGGGAAACCCTGAAACCTGACGATGTTGTACACCTAGAGTTAAGGGCTGATTCGCTGGATATCCCGGTATTTCTAAACATGACTGGTGCTACTCTGTCTATTGATGAATTTCTCCTTCATATCCCCTGAATCCCTACTGCAAAGTCATAGTTCAATTCTGGCTGATGAGACCCTGATGTTTGTAGTGAATGTTATCCGTTGCCCTCGAGGCGGGGGAGTGCGGCGCGGTTTATCAACCATTATGAGCAGCGATATCATTAAAAAGAAAGCCAACATCTCATCATCTGTTATAACAAAGACAATCAGCTGTGCTTTTCTTACTGTTTAGTGGGTTTGATGCTTCCTAAAGGTGATAGAACTCACAGTGCATGTATGGTTGAGGGGTTAAAAATGCAAGAAGCAGTGGGCTTGACTAAAGATCAGATGGTTTCATTTGCAGACATTTCTAAATTTGAACAACTTCTTGAAGTTAAAATCGTAGTGGTTTACAGATGTCCTGAAACAGATACTTTAACAAGATACGAAACAACCCCCCAGCTTAAAGCAAAGACGGTGTTTCTGTTTTTTCATGACCAACATTATTACGGCATTGTAAATTTGAAGGCTTTTTTGAGTGCCCGTTACATGTGTAAGCACTGCGACACTGTCTATAGCCACAAGGCAGGCCATCAATGTGAGGGCTATTGCAATGTTTGCTTTCAAGAATCCTGTGTTCCGGATCCTCGGGGGAAAGTTAAATGTGATGAGTGTCATAGAAATTGTCGTTCACAATCTTGTTATGATTCTCATAAGTCTGCTTGGACCCCTTCCACTGTTACTTTAGATCTGATGTTTTCACATTGTGATACCTTGAAACTGTGTGAATCTTGTTGTAGGTTAGTCACTATCAACCCTGATAAACCAAAAAAGCATATGTGTTTAGCAGCGCAGTGTAGGACATGTACAGTACCGCTGGACCCTGACTCACCACATAAATGCTTTGTAACCCCTCTCAGGGCCCCTGAAGTGTCTACGAATTATGTCTTCTATGATTTTGAATGTAGACAGGAGGATGGTGTTCATGTACCCAATTATCTGCATTGCATCCATTTGGATGGTGTCGAATGGTCTTGGGATGGAGAGGATTGTGTGAAGGCCTTCTTTCAGAGATACCGTAATTACAGGTATAAAGACTATACTTTTATAGCGCATAACTCAAAAGGTTATGATGGTTACCTGCTCATGAATCATCTAGTACACAATGACATTACCCCTCAGATTATATCTCAGGGCAGCAAACTGATGTGTTTCATTGACAAAACTTTCAATATGAGGTATATTGATTCTTTGAACTTTTTACCTATGCATCTGAGTGCTATGCCTAAAGCGATGGGATTTGACGCCTCTAAAGGGTATTTCCCACATTTCTTCAATACTGCCGAAAACCAGACCTATGTGGGACTGTACCCGGATCCTAAGTACTACGGTATTCACCAGATGATGGCCAAAGATCGTGAGGACGGCATGTTTGATTTCAAAAAGGAGATGGTGTTTTACTGTAAGAACGATGTTGGGATTTTAAAAGAAGCGTGTATTCGTTTCAAAACAGAAGTTTACAAAGTAGGCGAGATTGACCCCTTCCAATGCACTACAATCGCCTCCTTGTGCATGGCTATGTACAGGACCACATTCCTGCCTCAAAAAACAATAGGTATTGTACGCGCTGATAATTATACAAAACAGCAGAAGAGTTTTTCAAATGCTTCAATACAGTGGCTGTTGTATGTTGCTGAAACTGAAAATATATACATTCAGCATGCTTTGAACGATGGTGAGAAACAGTTTGGGAGATATTTTGTGGATGGTTACGTGGTTGTAGATGGTGTTCCTACAGCCTATGAATTTGCAGGCTGTTTCTTCCATGGCCTCGTCGTGTGTTACGATTCTAATGACCGCCATCCTTTAACTAAGGAATCATGCGGTACGATGTTCCAGCATTTTAACGCAAAGGTTAAGATGCTGAAAAAGGTCCATGGTCTAGATGTACGGGTGATATGGGAACATGAATGGAATGCTTTAAAAAAGCAGGATCTGTCGGTTCAGACTTTTGTGAGTAAATATGAGGGTCCAGAACGCCATAATCCTCGCGAATCCTTATTCGGAGGACGTACGAATGCTATCACGTTGCATTATGTAGCTAAAGAAAAGGAGAGTACTACGATTTCACAAGTTTGTACCCCTTTGTCAACAAGACCAAGACGTATCCCATAGAGCACCCCACCATAATTTATCACGACTTTGAGGATTTGAGTAATTACTTTGGTCTGTTTAAATTAACAGTGTTGCCCCCTAGGGGTCTGTATTGTCTGTATTGTATAGTGGTAAGTAAGTCTAGCCTCTGGTTAGAAAAATAATGCGAAAAAGGCACTTTTATTTTTTTATTTCTTAGCAGACGCCCTTATCCAGGGCGACTTACAATTGTTACAAGATATCACATTATACATTATTTCACATTATACAGATATCACATTATCTTACTTACAATTACCCATTTATACAGTTGGGTTTTTACTGGAGCAATCTAGGTAAAGTACCTTGCTCAAGGGTACAACAGCAGTGTCTCCCACTGGGGATTGAACCCACAACTCTCCGGTCAAGAGTCCAGAGCCCTAACCACTACTCCACACTGCTGCCCTATTATACCTTTTAATTATACCTTTCAATAATAGAGGCTTTTAATTCATTACCGGTGGTAAAGTGCTCTATACTATATATTTTTTAACACGTTTTGAAAGGACTTGTTTAAAAATTCTTTACCTTTATCAGTTTGCAACTTTTTGGGTGAACGACAGTTTTCAAGGATTTTCTTGAAAGTCTTTGTCACACACCCAGCTGTTTTGTTTTTTGGAGGTTGAACCCATGCAAATTTGGATAAAACATCTATGCATGTTAACATAAACTTGTTGCCGTTATTTTTCTTTGACAGACTAGACATATCTACTAAATCAGCCTGCCATTGATCGTCAATATTAGATACAAATGCGCGGTTTCTTTTAAAGTTTATTCTAGAGGGTTTATGTAGGGTGTAAGTGTCTTGTTCAGATAACCATTCAGCTATATCCTTATCACTAACCCTACACCCCTCCTCCCTAAGAACTCTCTGTAGAGACTGTCGGCCTCCAAACCCCCCTGGATTTGAAACATCATAGTAAATTCGTTTAATTTGCTAAAGAGTCATCCCTTCAGCAAAAAAGTCAAACAAATGCGGCGATTGTAAAGTACAAAAGGGTTTATTCACTCAGTTTACAGATTAACGATTATAATTGGATACTTGAAACGACGCATAAACAGACGGCATTGCCTTTCATAGTAATGCATTAAACAAGATACAGTATCTTTTACAGCTCTAGAGATATCAGTATTCAAACCATTGACGAGATGATAAAGACAGGCTTCAGACACGTATGTATACAACACAATTAAATACTCCAATTTACAGGGGTACACAGTGTAAAACATTTCAGGAATCAGCGCAGTTAGAAAAACATTTATTTCACATTTTACAGAATCAGCAATCATTTCAGCCCAATATTTAGGATCCACCAAGGCGTGTATTTCAAGCGTAGCTCTTTTTAGCTCAGTGAAACGTTTTGTATCGACAGACAAGGGTTTTTTAAAGAGGTCCCGGCAGCCAATTTGTCAACTATGAGTTCAAACAGAAGACCCTCCAACTCACTCTGCATTCTGTCCCGAGTCATGCGGTTCCCCATCTTCAAAGTCAAAAGCACTGTAATAAGTCAGAGAAGCCTGGGGTTCTGTAAAGTTTCTGTGATAGAAAGAGCTAGTTATCTTGCTAACCACTTCTTGAGTCCTTTCATCCAGGTCCTGTTGCAGCTGCTGGAGCTTCTCTTTTATCTAAGGTTCCGGTCTCAGTTCAATTAAACAATCCTCAATCAGCTTCTGAATCTAGTAGATGAAGAGCCTTAGAAACCAGAATCTTTAACCAAGGTACATGTATTTTAGCTATTATTTCTTCAAACCTCCTGTTGAAATAACCGTAGTCCGCTTCAAAGAGACAGCTATGACATCTGTGGCTGGGGTGGTCCATGGCGCAACCGGCACAATTTTTCTGCAGATCCCGGTCTATGATCACTTCCAGTAGAGAGGCCAGAAGGCTCTTGACAATCTTGAGGATTCTTGTGAATGTTACTCCGTAAAGGCTGTCGGGGTCGTCGTGATCCTCCGTGGGTTCTGTAGGAAGAGCATGAGACAACGGTATAAAGACAGGTTTGGTTGGAACCTCCGGCTCCGTAGGAGGGGTGGTAGGAAGACTGGTTAGGCAGATCGTAAGAAGGTAGAAAACACACTTTTTAAGATACACACCATTGCCACGGTGCCTTGGGATGTTCAGCATCCCTATTCTCTGGAATGTAATCAAAATCAAACCACTCGTCGCAAGAGCTGTCTGAAATATCTCCAAATGCTGCGGAAGCCATGCTGACGGTTCTTCTCTTTTAAGCAGTATGAACATTGAATAAGAAACTCCTTTTTATTAGAACCCTGAAACACGCCCCTCCCATAGATAGCGTCATACCCTATAACACGTCCAAACATGCTAGCGCTCTACCCGCTGTCCGCAATGAGGACGTGGGGGGGGGGGGGGGGGGGGGGGGGGGCGAAGTCCTCCCCCGGCTAACATTTTTCTAAATTACATTTTCATACGTTATTTTATAAACAACCAAAAAATAGGAGTTTTGTTTTAAAAAAAAAAAGTTAAATACAAAAACATGGCATTAGACTTAAGATCTAATGGGTGACCAACCCTCGCAGGTTCGAATCCTGTCAATAGTAATTGTAACATTTTTATTTTTAAAAATATATATTTAGCACTACAATACAACTTGCTTTCTCTTCTTTCTTTCTGTCTTTTCTTTGTAATAGTCTATAAACTAAGGGTACAACAAACGCCATTTTTAGGGGAGGGCTATTTTTGACGGAAGTCCGGTAAAAAGGGACAGGGTCATAAATCACTCAAAAGCGTGGGAAAAAGGGGCGAGCCTTTAGAGTCATAAATCACTCAAAGGGTGTGGGAAAAGAGGAGGAGCTTAAGGGCCATAAATCACTCAAAGCGTGGGGATTAGGGGAGGGTCTTAAGGGCCATAAATCACTCAAAGCGTGGGGATTAGGGGAGGGGCTTAAGGGCCATAAATCAATCAAAGCATGGGAAAAGGGAGGGGATTAAGGGTCATAAATCAACCAGATGGTAGAAAGGGGAGGAGCTTAATGCCATAAATCAACCAATAGGGGCAGGTCTTACGGTCATAAATCAACCAAAATATGTTAAGGGGCGGGGCTTATGGTCATAAATCGATCAAATGGGTGGGGCTTAGAAAAGTGACAGACATTGTACCGCCTATATATTTATTATGAACCTATTATACAAAGTACATATATTATCTATACAAGTTTTCCTACAGAACCGTAGCTTCAGCAGATCTGATCCTAATAGTCTACACACAGAGCTAAAATACCAGCACTTTAGGTTAATGATATAAAAATGATCCAGTCAGAATGTTTAGTACATTTTTTAAATATTGGTAGTAAATCAGTCTACCCTATTCGCCCGCGGTTCCCACTGTATATTATTCTTATAAGAAGAAGAAGAAACAATAAATACCTGAATCTGAATCCTGCAGTGACAATGCAAGGCTTTTGCCAGTAGAATGTGGTTATATATACTGTGTGTGTGTGTGTGTGCATGCGCGTGTGTATGTATTGTGAAGGGTTTTAGTCCTTCAGGTTCTTTTTCAGCACTTTAAATGACCCAGCCAAAACTTGATTTTTAAAAGTGTTGTTGCGCTATTTTTTTAATAGTCACAAAAACCAAAATAAACAAAAAAAACACTTAGCTCTTTTACGAGCACTAACTAACACACAGGTACACCCTGACTACAGGTGGGACAGCTAGGCTGTTTCCCCACCAAACAGTAAATAAAACCACACAGGTTTAAACAACAAACTTTACCTCACGACTGCTAGGAGCAGAGCTCCTCTTTCTGCCTCCTTCTACTCAGCAGCCTAGAGTAGACTGACTGCTCTCCTTATAAACCCTGCACCTGGCTCTAATTTACAATCATAGCCAGGTGCAGGTGATAATTAACAATAAAATAATTAACAGAAAAACAATTAAACAATAAGCAAATTAACTAAATGTGCATATGCACATGTTTTCTGCAGGGAGGATATTAACCCCCTCCCTGCTGTGTTACACATCCTCCCCCTCAAGTGTGCAACACTGATCGGCCATTCCAAGGCCACCCCCTCCCCTAAAACACAACCACCCACCCTCGAGTCCACAAATGTCAATTTTCGCCCTCTTCCACGGGCGGACTTGAGGGTGGATCGGTCCACGTCCCAGCCCAGCCAGGTAAGGACCGCGCACTGGCGACGAGGGACCCCAACAGGCTGACAGGGGCGACCGGAGCGTAGGCCGGGGCACTGGAGGATGCAGCAGTGGACAGAGGTCTTCCCCTGGGAACCAGTGCAGTGATGTCCGATCACCCAGGGGAAGCAAAGCAGCTAACAGGGGGAGCAACAGCGACGTCTGGCAGCAGCCCAGCGACGTCTGGGTGCTCGGGGAGAGCGGAGCAGGGAACCAGGGGCAGAGCTGTGGCCAGTGTTGCAGACTCCTGGGCTCTAGGTCCAGCACAGGGAGGTCCAGGAAGGCAGGCAGGGTGTCCAGGAGCAAGGGGCGAGGGACCGGACGCAGCGACGCCGGACTGGACCGTAGGGGTGGTGGTCGGGGCTGTGGTGGAGGTATGCTTTTCGCCTCCCCTGTGGGCTCCGGAAGCGGCGGCTCCTCCCCTCTGGGCTCCGGAAGCGGCTCTGGTTCCACTACCAGTGTTTCCTCACCCAGCTCTTGCTCTGTTGCAGACGGTTCTGGTTGTGCCGCAGGCCACTCCCATTTCAGCGCAGCCCAGTCCGTCTTCTGGATCAGCAGTTCCAACTTCTGTCGGTTTTTGTGGGGGTAACCCTCGCTCTCGCCTTCGCCTCTCATTCTCCTCTCGTTGCCTGTGGTTGGCCTCTTCTTGTTCCGCAACCATCTGCTTAAGCATTTTAATCACCTTTAAACAGTCTTCTATCTCCGTTTTTATTGTCCTCGGGTCAGTAGTGCTGTTTACCGCTGCCACCATATGTGAAGGGTTTTAGTCCTTCAGGTTCTTTTTCAGCACTTTAAATGCCCCAGCCACACACAAAACTTGATTTTTAAAAGCGCTGTTGCGCTATTTTTTTAATAGTCACAAAAACCAAAATAAACAAAACAAACACTTAGCTCTTTTACGAGCACTAACTAACACACAGGTACACCCTGACTACAGGTGGGACAGCTAGGCTGTTTCCCCACCAAACAGTAAATAAAACCACACAGGTTTAAACAAGAAACTTTACCTCACGACTGCTAGGAGCAGAGCTCCTCTTTCTGCCTCCTTCTACTCAGCAGCCTAGAGCAGACTGACTGCTCTCCTTATAAACCCTGCACCTGGCTCTAATTTACAATCATAGCCAGGTGCAGGTGATAATTAACAATAAAACAATTAACAGAAAAACAATTAAACAATAAGCAAATTAACAAAATGTGCATACGCACATGTTTTCTGCAGGGAGGATATTAACCCCCTCCCTGCTGTGTTACACATCCTCCCCCTCAAGTGTGCAACACTGATCTTAACCCCCTCCCTGCTGTGTTACAGTATATATATATTATAACTAAGGCATCTGATTTTTGGGTTTTACCCAATTTAACCAGATTTCTCTCCCGACAAATGTTTTTTCTGCATTCTGGTTAAGCCTGAAAACTCCCCAAATAGGCACATACTGTATATGAATAAACACATGTGCATTTGTCTGTGATTCAAATGCAAAAGAGCAGAACTGGCACTGATGATGGCAAGCTGATTTACTTATTAGAAAAATGTGGCTTCTTAGTGTAATACTATATATATATATATATATATATATATATATATATATATATATATATATATATATATATATATATATTGTGAACGGACCGCTGCCACACGGGTTCGTTGCCCCTTTAAAAACAGACCCAACGCACACAGGCATGGATTTTCTAAAGTGCAGACGCGCTATTTTTAATTCACAAAAATAAAATAAACACAAAACAAACATCTAGCTCTTTACAAGCACTAACTAAACTCTCTGGAACACCCTGACTATAAGTGGGACGGCTAAGCCGTTTCCCCACCAAACACAGAACAACAAAACAAAACCTCACCGGTTTAAACTGCATCCACCTTTCTCTCGACTGCTCGGAAGCAGAGCACCTCTTCTGCCTCCTTCTACTCAGCAGCCCCTAGCAAACCGACTGCTCTCCTTTAATACCCTGCACCTGGTTTTAATTTAACAATCGCTACCAGGTGCAGGGGATAATTAATAATAAAACAATTAACCCTTTGCGGTCCATTGTCGGACTGGGTCCGACATTGCAATTATTCCTCACAGGTCCTTTGTCGGACTGGGTCCGACATCATTATAGCAACGCAATAAACGGGTGTTTAGTCGTTTTTTCTCCGGAAAAAGCCGAGAAAACCATTCAATTGCCGAGTGGTAGCGACAGGAGCCGAGACAAGTCGGAAAAAAAAGGCGTATTTCATGAATAGTCATACATGGTATCAGGTATCAGATAATGGGCGTCCATAGTAAACAAGCTGGCTAAGTGCGTCAGCGCACTGAGACTATCATGGACATTTGCAGAGCTTTTTTCAGATGTTATAGTAATAAAATAATGACTTGGATCGCATTATTGAGGAGTTTGGTGATAAAACAAGTGATCTGGAGATGATCGATCGGTATGTACGACTATTATTATTATTATTATTTATTTCTTACATAGCTGAAAGCTATAGCAAACAAAAGGCTGGGGCGGGGCTGGAGATGCCTAGTGTGTGCTTTGTTGATATGCAGGGCCATTTAAACCCGTTTGACTGTGAAAAAAAATACTTTTAAACAGCGCGTATAAAATTAACTGCGCGTGTGAAAATAAATTAGACCTGGCGTGCCTGACGCGCGATTAATAAATGGACTGCAAAGGGTTAACAAATTAAATTAAACAATAAAGTAATACAATCAAACAATAAAGCAAAACACAATTAACCAAAAAAATGTGCATTCCACACATGTTTTTCTCGCAGGGAGGCTTTAACCCCCTCCCTGCTGTCTTAGTATGTATATATATATATATATATATATATATATATATATATATATATATATATATATATAGATTTGTCAAAATTAAAGCAATATAGCTTTAAGGTTGTTTTTTTTTGCACACGTTTCTTCCTAGTTATTTGTTTTACAAGTGTGTGTTTAAGCCAAGAGTATTTAGGTGTAAGTTTCTCTTTGTAAAACAGCATGAAGTAAAGTTGTTTAGTTTTCCCATATGTTCTGTGTGAAATTATACTTGCAACTCCACTACAAAATAAAACTTGATTGGAATGGAGAAATGCCTCCATATACAGTATCTGTGTGTGTGAGAGAGAGGGAAAGAGAGAGGGGAGAGAGATAGATGTCGTCAAAAGTTTGCATACTCCCGTGAGTTTCGACAAATAGTCAGAGTTTTCGGTCACTTATGTCTTGTGGTTCTTGTGGAATGTGATGTCATCCATTTTAATTTGTTTTTTTAAATGCTTCTGACTTTAAGTCAGTGTGACGGTGTGCCTGCCCCTTTTTTATATGTATGTATGTATTATTATTATTATTATTATTATTATTATTATTATTATTATTATTATTACACTATGTAACACTATTTTTGTTCCTGGGTAGTAAGTGTTATTTCCTAATTGCTTATGCCTCAAAAGTATAGAAAATGGCTATTATTCTCCACAAACTTTGCTTTTGTGACCAGGACAGTGATATTTTGAAATTTACCTATTTCCAATGAGAAAACGGGCGAATTTGTGTCTTTTCGTTCACATAAAGTCAGAAAAAAACAACATATGAATCCAAATTAACATGTATTTATACTAAAGTAATACATAAAATGACTACAAAAGATTTAGAAGTGAGTAGTTTTTCGAGATTTACGATTATACTGTAAATCACTTTCACGAATCAGCCCCCAAATGTAGTCTCCCATCATGTTCTCGTTATACTGTCCTTGGTAGCGGCGTTCAAAGTCCAGTATATTCTGGTGGAAGCGCTTGCCTTGCTCCTCCGAGTACGCTCCCATGTTCTCCTTGAATTTATCAAGATGAGCATCAAGGATATGGACTCTGAGGGACATCCTACAGCCCATTGTGCCGTAGTTCTTCACCAGAGTCTCAACCAGCTCCACATAGTTTTAGGCCTTGTGATTGCCCAGGAAGCACCGAACCACTGCGACAACGCTGTTCCAAGCTGCTTTCTCCTTACTAGTGAGCTTCTTGGGGAATTCATTGCACTCCAGGATCTTCTTTATCTGTGGTCCGACGAAGACATCGGCTTTGACCTTTGCCTCAGACAGCTTAGGGAAGAAGTCTTGAAGGTACTTGAAGGCTGCCGACTCCTTATCTAGAGCTCTGACAAATTGTTTCATAAGGCCCAATTTGATGTGCAGTGGTGGCATCAGCACCTTCCGGGGGTCCACCAGTGGCTCCCACTTGACGTTGTTCCTCCACACAGAGAACTCGGTCCGCTGTGGCCAGTCCCACCTGTGGTAGTGCGCCTTGGTGTCCCTGCTGTCCCAAAGGCAAAGATAGCAGGGAAACTTGGTAAAACCGCCTTGGAGACCCATCAGGAATGCCACCATTTTGAAGTCTCCTATGACCTTGATGCCATCTCAGAAAAATGCAGATATGTATCCATTTAGGCAGCTGGAACTAAACTGAACTGGTGGGCTTAAGGCCCCTGTATTTATACTACTATTTATATTACTGGAAAGTTCTAGAAAGTTCTAGAAGTTACTCCAAGTTTACTCAGCACTGGATCTATCTGGAATGTTCTGGAAAATAGGTAAATTTCAAAATATCACTGTCCTGGTCACAAAAGCAAAGTTTGTGGGGAATTATAGCCATTTTCTATACTTTTGAGGCATAAGCAATTAGGAAATAACACTTACTACCCAGGAGCCAAAAAAAAAAAAAAATGTGTTACACGGTGTTATTATTATTATTATTATTATTATTATTATTATTATTATTATTATTATTATTATTATTATTGTGTTTGTGTGCAGACGGGTGAAAGCCGTCCGACATGATTATTTTTTTTTATTATTATTATTTATTTTTTTACGGGGCTAAAACTGCTGCAGCCGTTATCTATATTAAATCGTAAAGCAAAACAATTAAAACAAAACACACAAAAGAAATGGGCACATTGTCCAAAACAAAATAAACACTAACAAAATATATTTTTATAACACGAGGACCTTGGTTCGCTTACTGGTAACATTCGCTCTTGCGCTTAACTCCTTAACTCTCCTCTCTCTGGAGTGGGTCTCTTAAAAAGGTAATTGTTTAATAGGTAATTAAGGCTCCAGCCACATTCCCACGAGCTTCTCGGGATGCGGATTTAACCCTATCCATGGCAACTATATTTTATAAGACCGGCTTTTTTTCCAGTCTCAAATAATAAATAATAATGTTGGATGACTTTCATCTGTCCGCACATAAACACAATATTAATAATAATAATAACACATAAATATATAAAAGGGATGGTGTGACAGGGAGCAAGAGGATCGGAGCTGCAAATCTCCCTCAAGGACGCTAAGCAGAGGCACTTGCACGCCTGTACCAAGAAGAGCCGGCTTGGAGAGAGGGGCAGAAACAGAAGTCGGCCATCTTAGTGCAGGGCGGAATGACCATATTAGGGGACAAGATTACTGTGATCTGCTGTGCTGCATTAGACAACTGGTAGGTGTGCTGAGTTGCGCTGGGGTGGAGTCTCCTAGTATATAAGGGCTGTCATTTTGTAAGTGCGGGGCCTCTGAGGTAACACTGAGCCTGTGTTGCTGAGCTGTGTTTTTGTTTGTTTATCGTCAGGACTGGGGTCAAAGTGATCTGTCATGCCAAGGAGCTGCCACATTACTGCTAGAGCTTCCACCTTGGACATCACACACCCCGCACTACTGAACTGGACACTATAACACCTGAGCACCTGCACTTTCCACCACAGACCTGAGAAGGACTCGCTCTATTGGGAACTATGATTTATAGTTTTGTTTCTTTGGACTGTGTTCCCCCATCAATAAAGTACGCCCCTCTACCATTGTTGGTATTTGTGTTGTTTGCACTTGTACCCGTGACTCTGATGTCTGTTTCAGGTTTGCTTTTGTGGATGAGGAAAAAAAGTTACAAGAAATAAATTATTTTGCAAAACTCAAAAAATGCAAAAGTATTCATACCCTGACAAGGAAAATGAAATTTATAGGTAATTGAGGCACCTTTAGCAATAACAGCCTATTTTAAACGATTAGGGTATTTGTCAATGAGCTTTTGGCATGACTCTGATGATTTCTTACCATTCTTCAATGCAAAATTGTTCCAGTTTATTCAAATTCTGAGGACTTCTCTTGTGCACAGCCTTCTTCAACTCATACCAAAGATTCTCAATCGGATTTAGATTGGGACTTTGACTAAGCCATTCCAGAACCTTGATTTTATTCTTCTTTAACCATTCTGAAGTAGTTTTTTATGTGTACTTTGGATTGTTATTGTGTTGGAGAGTCCAGTTGCGCTTTATACCAAGTTTTGTAGCGGAGGGTTCCAGATGATTGGCCAATATCTTTTGATATGCTATGGAATCCATTTGACCATATATTGGAACTAATTTTCTGTGCCATTAGACGAAAAACAGCTCCATAGAAGGATATTACCACCTCCATGCTTGACAGTAGGTATGGTAATCTTTTCTTTGTACGCCTCACCAGACTTTCTCCAAATGTAATGCTCGATTTTTGTTTCATCACTTCACAAAACCTTTGACCAGAACTCATATTCATCATTCAAATGCCGTTTTACAAACTTTAAGCGATTGTCCTTGTGACATTTTCCTAAGAGTGGCTTTTTCCTTGGCCTGCGACCATTGAGACCTTCACCATGCAATACTCGACCTATGGTTGAAATGGAAACCCCAGTCCCACTTACAGCCAGTTCACTTTGAATATATTTGGCAGTCAGATATATTTGGCAGTCAGATTGTTATTAACCTTCCTCACAATTCTTCTTTCTTCCAGACCAAGGGAGCATTGTGCCAGTACCATGACTCTTGTACTTTTTGATAATAGAAACAATAGTTGAAATTGGGATACTCAAATGCTTGGAAATCTTCTGTATTATTTTATTATTATTATTTATTTCTTAGCAGACGCTAAGAAATAAATACCTGACAAGGCTTTCCAGCACACACTGCTTCACTGCTACAGTAGGTGGGTTCACTTCAGACATGTGTAGTCACCACTGGGTTGCTGAGGATTCAAAAGTTCTCTTAAACAGCCTAATAGATATCCTTTAGAAGTTTAGAAGAGTCACTGTCATAAATGGATAAGAAAGATCTAGAAATGTCATGGATTGATTGGTTGGAAAATGCTTGTGAGACATATTATTTGTATTCTTTCAATAATCTAATTTCTACGGAACCCCTTAAGTGACATGATATAAATTAAAAATACATTTTTAAACCATGTACCTTTAGTGGTTCGTACATTACTATGCTACACATACTACAAATTTATATTCCACCATATCAAACACTCTGTCCTTCATAAACAAAACCAAAATTTAAAAAAAGAAACAAAAAAGTTGAAATAGTTTTGACAGTTGTAAATATTTGTATACTTGGAAAAGTATACAATAAATAACTTGTCTCACTCCAGATGTGTTAATATTCCAGCTATTCTAATTGGCTTTTATAATTCTATGACAACATGAAAACAACAATGGTTCCCTGACAAATAAAACATCCTTCCTTACACGTGGGTATCAACCATAACAGCCCTGAATCGTTATACACAAGTCTCTCGCTTAGAAGTGAGCCCCTGCTCTGATGTAGGTAGACCCCGTGCCTACAAGTACCGTCAGCGCAAGGCGCTCCCCCTCTTTCATCTTTCAGCGGACGTTGTACACGCCTGAAGATGGATCTCCAATCTGTGAGACAACATGTTTAAAATTTTTGCTTGGTTGCTTTGCTGTTATAACTACTAGCTACAGCGATACATATTATCACACTGAGACTATCGGTATGTGACTATTATTGTGGTGAAGTATTGAAATCCTGTTTTGAAACCCGCGCACTTGCCTGTTCAGGTTTCCCCTGGGTTCTGGGTTTCTTATTCTCGCTATATTATAATTTATGTTTATAGCTTCGGCTACACTGGCAGTGTTCCGCGTTATTGAGAAGAACGGCAGTTCCTCCTACAAGTTAGAAAAACTTGTTTGAAACTACCGAGAGTCTCTATTCAGCTCAAAGAGTTTAGCTGTTTTTACCATGTTGCAGCAGCAAAACTAAATCACTTAGAATTACCATCTGTACCAGTATCAAAAGTATGAAAATTTCTTACCTCAAATTAAAAAAAAAAACGTATATACGTCTTATACGTCTTATACACAATGAGTTATAAGTCGTCAAACTAAGGTAAAATTGTTATTCTCCTTCTTCTTCTTTTTCCTCTTCCGTCGACTTTTTAACGTCAAAACAAACCAGGGTATGCAAGCAGTTTGATATCCACACCATTTATATTAAACAAATTATTTATGTTTTAAAACAGCACATATCGCAGGCAAAAAAAAAAAATACCGTGGTTTGAACTTGCAACATGACGTTCTTGAAGAGCACACGACCTTAGCCCGCTGCGCCACTGTTGAAATGCGTTCATTTTTTAAGCTTACATCCAAGCCTGACCAGCTTTCACTGAAAACCTGAAGGTGCTGCTCGATTCTAGAAATTTTCGATTTCCTGTTTGAAACTTTCTACTTTCCTGTTTGTTTGGTAGATACCATAGAATGGAATTGCACACAAGAGTGGCATGTAGCTTCCTTGTCTAAATCTCTGAACTCTGATAAATTGTAGTGCCTCGTTTAATTAAAAATTGTCCGACACTGCAATTATTCCTATCCGGTCCAATGTCGGACCATGTCCGACATCATCAAAAAGACGCAAAAAACGGGTTTCTAGTCGATTTTTCTCTGGAAAAAGCTGAGAAAACCATTCAATTCAAAAAGTGCGTATCTCATGAATAGTCATACTTGCCCCTGGCATCAGATAACAGTGTCCATAAGGAAACAAGCTGGCTGTAACTGCATCAGTGCTCAGAGAATATCACAGACATTTGCAGAGTTTTTTTGAGATGTTATAGTAATAAAATAATGACTTGGATTGCATTATTGAGGCGTTTGGTGATAAAACAAGTGACCAGGAGATGATTGATCGGTATGTACGACTATTATTATTATTATTATTATTTATTTCTTAGCATTTGTGAAAGCTATAGCAAACGAAAGGGTGGGGCAGGGCTGGAGATGCCTAGTGAGTGCTTTGTTGATATGCAGGGCCTTTTAAAAATACTTTTAAACAGCGCATCTAAAATTAACTGCGCGTGTGAAAATAAATTGGACCTTACGCGCCTGACACGCGTTGAATAAATGAACCGCAAAGGGTTAACCTGAAAGATGCAAACTAAAGGACACTTGAGAATTTCATGTTTATTAAACATAACAAAACAAGTAAAAATAATAATTGTGCAATGCACACATATATAAATATATACATATATCTCATCATTTATGTCAGTTTTTCACAAACCTGGTCCTGCGGGCCAACTGTGTCTGCTGTTTGTGTTCCAACTGAGTTCTCAATTATTAAATTGATCCCCCAATTGAACTAACAATTAGTGACTTAATGCAATGTTAGAAATAACTTGAAATATCCAACTCTTTTGGCTGCTTTCACAAACCCTAGGCATTTTATTCATTCAATTGAGGGTTCGTAATTTAAAGCTCAGATGGAACACAAATCAGCAAACACTGGGTCCTCAGGACCAAGACTGGGAAACACTGTTTTATGTAAATTACTTCCTATATTGGTACATACCTGTTAATTATTATGAACTACGTGATTACTGTGTTTATGTTGTTATTATATAAACTGCTTTCCTAGTATGTCACCTTGGATAAAGGCCTCTGCCAAATTCATGTTAATAAATTAACATTTGTTGTATGGGAAAGTATTTGAAGTCCATTTATCATTTGTCACATATTTGCATTTGTATTTAGTTTGGTAGTAAATGTATCACATTTGCATTCGTATTAAGCAAATTCGCAAGAACATTGACATTGCCACTGGTCTCATCAATGTCCTACTATCTGGAAAACACAAGTATGCTCAAAACCATAACCATCAAATTTAACAATGGAGTCACCCATACATTTCAACATTTATGCTCAAAGTTTGAAATCATGGAAAGAGTCTACATTGTTCGAGAGCAGTTCCCAGTCATTGGTGCTCATGCAATCACCATTCACAAATGTCAGGGGATGACTCTAAAAACAGTTAGGATGGATCGTGGTAACTCCATTTTCTCCTATGGACAAAGTTTCGTTGTACTTTCCACAGTTACTTCCTTAAGCGGTATCCACCTTATCAACTTTGACCCCACCTGCATCTATGCATGTCATACTGCAGTTGAAGAGTACCATCGGGTCACAGGGATTTATTGTCAGAAGTTGAAAAGCTTGAAGGAGACTAACACGCACAAGGGACACAAGGTAAAAGATCATGCGCATTTCATTCACCGAGCCATCATTAATGTTCAGGAACAGCAAAAGCCTCAGTCTTCTAAGAGAACATTGCACTTACAGATCCATTCACAGGCTTGAGCAACCCTAATTTCACCTCATGCTATGCAAATGCAACATTGCAGTGCCTTTTTTACTTGCAACCTCTGAAGGATTAATTAAAACACAGTCAACAAGAGGCTATCAGGAGCTTTGTTCACAAATAGGATCACTTGCCATACACTGCGTCTCTAACTACTGTGGATATTTGTCACTTCTTAGGAGAACCTTTCAATAGAGGTGAGCAGCAACATGTTGCAGAGTTTCTCATCAAATTGTCTGAAATTTGTCCTGAAGTATCTCGCATGGTTTCAGTCACAGTAAGTCATGACATTCTTTGTACTACATGTAACTACTGCTCATCAAACCGAGAGGTGTTGTATATTTATCCTCTACATGTACCTGCTGGTACAGATTCCATGTGTTTGGAAGAACTCATTTATAGAAATGACAAATGGGCAATGATTCCTGGTAGCAAATGTAGACAATTTCAAAACTTAAGTCCATAAGTCCAACTTATGCTTTGGGAAACCAAACCAGACGGGACCATTACAAAGTGACACAATGTTAAGTTTACTGCTGTGCAGAAGAGCACAATTACTGTGGACAACAGGAATTACCAATTAGATTCCATTATCATACACCAAGGACAGGATGTTATTTCTGTTACTTCTGCTGTGGGTGCTACAGGAAAATGGGTGCATGCAAATGATGCACTTATTGAAGTCAAACCATGGTCAAGAAATGCAAACGAAATGTATATGGCCTTTTATGAAGAGAGCTAATGCTTTACAAATGCCTTAGCCTAAGTTCATAACACCACTATATCAAGGAGAATAATGTTTTTTTTCCAGCATTAAAATGTGTTGTTATTATACTACCCTTTAGCACGGACATGCATATGTACCTTTTGAACCATTTATAACATTGTAGTTTTGTACATAAGTAAATATCAATATATTAATACCTACCAAAATAGACATATTGTTTTCACTACTCATGCAACTATAAGAATACAATGTTTACACTTTCAAATACTGTCCAAAAGTCCCTTCTACCATTATTTTACTTTCAAATCTTTTCTCATTTCTCTTCTATTACTCTACTTAGTACTCTCTTATCTTGTTTGTCTGTCTATTTACCATACACATTCTCAAATATCTTTCCCTCGCTTTATTCATTATTTGATGAAGTAAAAAAAGGAGTGATATCTATAACAAAAACAATGTAAAAAAACAAGTTAGAAAAATGCAACAGCCGTTTAAAGGGGTGATATCAAACACAAAAGCCCAAGTTAGGAGAAGCAATTGCGGCAACCTGGTCAAGCATCAAGCAAATAGGCACAATTGGAAAGGTGCTGGGGCCCAAGATTCACACAATTCTTGCTTCTAACTTTGGCGCCTTTTTTTGATCGCTTCGCTCCACTTTATCGCTCCACTTGATCGCTCCACTTGATCACTCCACTTGATCGCTCCACTTGATCGCTCCACTTGAAATGCTCTTTGTATGACTTGAAGTGACTGAGACACAAACTCACACACTGAGACACACTCACACACTGAGACACACACACTGAGACACACACACTGAGGCACACACACACACACTGAGACACACACACACTGAGGCACACACTCACACACACTGAGATACACACACACTGACACACACACACACACTGAGACATACACACTGAGACACACACACACACACACACTGAGGCACACACACATAAACTGACATACACACACACTGAGACACACATACACTGAGAAACACACACACTACAACACACACAGTCTCAGTGTGTGTGAGTGTGTCTCAGTCACTTCAAGTCATACAAAGAGCATTTCAAGTGGTTTGAACTTGCAACATGACGTTCTTGAAGATCACACGACCTTAGCCCACTGCGCCACTGCACATTTCAAGTGGAGCGATAAAGTGAAGCAAAGCGATCAAAAAAAGGCGCCAAGTTAGAAGCAAGAATTGTGTGAATCTTGGGCCCCAGCACCTTTCCAATTGTGCCTATTTGCTTGATGCTTGACCAGGTTGCCCCAATTGCTTCTCCTTACTTGGGCTTTTTGTGTTTGATATCACCCCTTTAAACGGCTGTTGCGTTTTTCTAACTTGTTTTTTTACATTGACAATGTTTTTGTATTTGATATTATTTATGTTAATATATATCATTGTTACCTCAGGCTGGCTTGTCTGTGGTATGTTTTTCCCAGAAGCTTATGCTCTGGGAATTCGTCTGTGAGTTCACAGCAGCTGTGCTGTTCTGTTACTTTCTGATTGAGTTATTATTACAGGTAGGTGCCTGTACTTAAAATGCCATGCGCTGGACTTTGTGAACTGTGATCTGTGCCTGTGATTGTATACATATTGAATTGTCACTGTCATAATATTGATATATTACATTACAATGCCAGGTGTTCATAAATGTGTATCTCTAGCATACCTGCTGAGGACACGCATGAGCAATGCACAACGTGCTTGGGCTCTGAGCATGTCCAGAGAGCCATGATTGATTCCTCCTTTTGTCAGGCTTATGATTCTTTTGATTCCGAGTCCATGAGGAGGCATGCCAGGCATACTGAGACTGTCAGGTCTTCATCCACAGGCTCCAATACTTTGGCTCAGAAGCATCGCTCTAAATCCCACTCTAGTGCACATGCACGCGAACGTCCCCCCACCGCTGCCTCATCCTGCCGGGTATCGACCTCACTCCCCACTGCGAAGGTACCGATCTAGGAGCAGGTCTAGGTGCTGGGCTAGAGGCCGCTGTCCCTCCTATGATAGGACGCACTGAAGGAGAAGGCACTTTTCCAGGTCACTGGATGGTGGCAGTTCCAGCCCATTGAGTAAGCAGCAGTTTTGCCAATTTCAAGGAGGCTGATAAGAGGCATGCCAAACTTGAGAGTCTTATTCGTTCTGTCCTGCTGACAGCTACTCAGCCATACAGCGGCTTGACTATGGAGGTACAGTCAGAAGAGGGTCCTCCTCCTACTCCATCAACCCCAGTTGACCAAATCTTTGATGACGATGCCCTCTCTTTGATCGCTTCAGACTGGGGTGAGGAAGGGACATTGTGTTCCGGCAAAGATGAGACACAGCAGGCAGCCCAACGTATATCCGTATCTCATGAGATAAATGAGCTTTAAAGCTCATTCCACTAGCTGATCCAGCGGTACTGCAGGAGTCTGTATTCAGCCGCATTTTGTCCCAAGCTCAGTATAAGGCTCTCCCTCTTATTCCAGACATGATGAAGGAGCTCCAGACTTCGTGGAAGAATCCTGCCTCCACCAGAGTGGTCACATGTACTGTAGAAGTGTTCTACCCACTGGATGAAGCTGACAAGGTTGGCCTTAACAGGTTCCCACCTATAGGACAAAAGCTTGTGGCCTTGGCTTTCTACTCTGGTCTTGCCATGACTGAGGACCCAGCTTTCCCTAACAAGCAGTCCAGAGTTACAGAGACCCTGCTTAGAAAGCGGCCGCTGCAAGCATGAGCATACTTAATAACATGACCGTGTTTTCGGGATATATGTCCCAGATCCTGGGATCACTACCTGAGCAAGCTACACTGTCATTTGATGCACAGACATCCCTGGAATTATCTGATCAAATGCTCAGGCTATGCAGGTAACAAGGACAGACTCTGGGCAGGGTGCTGAGTTCAGCCATGGCCATATGGATAAGCTACCAGTTCAACATGCTGGAGGCGATTCTGGCACCTATCAGAGGTCAAGGCATATGGGTCTGAGCTACCTGGACAATTGGTTAATCTGTGCCTCGTCCCACCAGGAAGTATCCCAGCAATCAAATCTTATTCTGACGCACCTCCTAGACTTGGGTCTCAAGGTAAACTGGGAGAAAAGCTGTCTGGAACCCCAGCAGTCCATTGTGTTTCTCGGGATCCAGCTGGATGCTTTATCCATGACTGCAACTCTGTCAGCAGACAGAATAGCATCACTAACTGCATGTTTAAACCAATTCAAGGAACGTGCACACCTCAAGGTGATCGACTTCCAATGCCTTCTGGGCCTGATGGCAGCAGCATCGCAAGTTCTGCCTCTTGGGTTGCTTCACATGCGCCCCATACAGATATGGTTCAACAGATGGGCTCCCTGCCCCATACTTTACCCCGTTCGCCCACTCAGGTGTCTTCACGCTGACGCAAAGCACTGGGGTGATGGCTCGATCCTATTCAACTCCACAGCCACTCCCTTCTGGGAGCAGTGCTCAATAGGGAGGTTGTTACGACAGATTCCTCTATGCTGGGCTGGGGTGCAGTCTGGAATGGCAGGGGAGTCCAAGAACTGTCGACTGTATTTATTGCTCTGCGGTATTCCCAAGACAACCTTCGGAACCGTCATGTTCTCATTCGTTCCGACAACATGTCTACTGTAGCCTGCATCAACCATCTGGGAGGTTTACATTCAGCGGTGCTCAACAACATCACATGGAAACTGTTTCTGTGGGCACAAACATGATTCTTGTCGATCAGAGCAGTTCACCTGCCTGGAATCCAGAACACAGCAGCAGAGCTGCTCTCCAGGAGAGCCCCTCCGAGTACAGAATGGCGCTTACACCCTCAGGTGATCGGCCAAATCTGGCTCAGCTTCAGCCGGGCCTCAGTGGATCTGTTTGCGATGAAGGAATCAACACATTGCCTGTAGTGGTTCACCATGTCAAACGAGGAAGAGGCTCTAGGACTGGACGCTCTAGCGCACCCCTGGCCCAGAGATCTTCTTTTCCACCACTAGCTCTTCTTCCCCAGTGACTCGAAAGGAACGAGTCAGGGTTATCCTTATTGCCCCCCGCCGGCCTCGGAAAACATGGTTTCCAGCTGTAATTCAACTTCTCGGAGAACGTGGTTTCCAGCTGTAATTCAGCTTCTCGGAGAACGTGGTTTCCAGCTGTAATTCAGCTTCTGGACAGCAGCCTGTGGCAGTTGCCAGCTCGGGCCGACCTACTCAGTCAAGCAGCAGGGATGCTGTGGCACCCGAACCCGATGTCCCTACAGCTCTGGGTGTGGCCTCTCAACAGCTGCATGTAGCACACCCTGGTCTTCATCACAGAGTGCTCACTACGCAGCTGTCTGCTAGAGATCCTTCTATTCACTCACAGTATGTGCAAAAATGGAGAATATTTGAGTCTTGCTGCCAGAGCCGTGACATTGATCCTACTATTTGTCCACTCTCTGACATTATTTTGTTCCTAAAAGACCTATTTTTATGAAGGAAATCAGCCAGCAAAGGTTACCTGGCTGCGATATCTGTTTTCCACACCAAGATTGATGTAGTTACTCCGGGATCTCACCTCTTGACTGCTCAGTTCCTGAAAGCGACTAGACGTCCCCGCCCACCTAGGAAGGAATTGGTGCCTTGGTGGAAACTGAATGTGGTCCTGGAGGCACTTTCTAAGCCCCCGTTTGAACCCATGCATTCAGCTGAGCCCAATTTCTTGTCTTTAAAGACTGCATTCTTAGTAGCTATAACTTCAGCTAGGCATATGGGTGAACTTCAGGCCCGATTCACATCGCAGGCCTGTATGTGTTTTGGAGAAGCAAGGTCAAAAGTTACTCTTAGAACAAACCCAGCTTTTCTCCCTAAACTAATTTCTTTGTTCCATTTTAACCAGCCTATTGAGCTGGTAGCTTTCCATCCCCCCACCCCTCCTTTTGCCAAAGAGATGGATAGGCAGTTACACACACTGTGCCCAGTTAGCGCATTAGCATGTTATATTGAACGCCCCGCTATCTGGCGCAAAACTGATCAAGTATTTGTTTGCTTTGGGCCCAAATCCAAAGGCATGGCCCTTTCCAAAATACAACTTTCCAAGTGGATTACTGATACTGTCAAGACTGCCTATGAACTCAGTAATCAGGATCCTCCTACTGGTGTTACCGGCTACTCGACCAGAAGCCTTGCTCCTCATGGGGCCTGTTCAATGGAGCATCTATGACTGACATCTGTAATGCAGCTGAATGGCTGACTCCGCACACCTTCACAAGGTTCTACAATTTGAATGTTGCAGACCTGCCTTGGCAACAGGATTCTACAGGCTGCTGCACAATTCCTCTGAGGATGCCCATACAATCCCTCTGAGGATGCCCATACAAATGTGTGAACTTGCTCCCTCTTGGGTATAGCTTACTCACGTGTAAGGAAGGATGTTTTATTTGTCATGGAATGGTGCAGGTGGAATTACAACCTTGGTTCCCTAAAAATATAAACATCCTTTCTTACATTCATTGTTGCTGTGTTCAGGGGGTGATTAGAATCATAAAGAGGGGGAGCGCCTTGCGCTGACAGTACTTGAAGGAACGGGGTCTACCTATGTCAGCGCAAGGGCTCACTTCTAAGTTTGATACTTCTATGGTTGATACCCACGTGTAAGGAAGGATATTTATATTTTTAGGGAACCAAGATTGTATTACAGCCCTCACCTTACCTGCCCAGTGGTTACTACACACGGTTACTACACATGTTGTCTGAAGTGAACCAACCTACTGCACCAGTTAAGCAGTGTGTGCTGGAAAGCCTTGTCTGAACGTGAGTCAGGTAAGGGAGCAGTGACGGCCTTACCTGACAATTTCCTGTCTTTTTTGGAAATTACCGTCAAGTAAAACGTAATTGTTTGTGTTTTATATACTGTATATACAGTCACCTCCAAAATTATTGGCACCCTTGATAAAGATGAGCAAAAAAAGACTGTATAAAATAAATAATACCAGTACTGAGCTATATTGTAATTCTCCAACATGTGGAATATATTTGACTTTATTAATGATTCAATGGAATCAACCAAAATTACACATTTCTCAAATTATAAATTTATTTCCAAAAAAAATGAAGTGTCACAATTATTGGCACCCTTGTTTTCAGTACTTTGTGCACCCTCCCCTTGCAAGGATAACGGCACTGAGTCTTTTTCTATAATGTTTAATGAGATTGGAGAACACATTGGGAGGGATCTTAGACCATTCCTCCATACATAATCTTTCCAGATCCTTGATATCCTTCGGTCTGCGCTTATGGACTGACTTCTTCAATTGAAACCACATGTTTTCAATGGGGTTCAAGTCCGGAGACTGAGATGGCCATTGCAAAATGTTGATTTTGTGGTCAATTAACCAATTTTTTGTGGATTTTGATGTGTGCTTGGGGTCATTGTCTTGCTGGAAGATCCACTTGCGGCCAAGTTTCAGCCTCCTGGCAGAGGCAACCAGGTTTTTGGCTAAAATGTCCTGGTACTGGGTAGAGTTCATGATGCCGTTGACCTAACAAGGGCCCCAGGACCAGTGGAAGCAAAACAGCACCATAACATCAAAGACCCACCACCATATTTTACAGTAGGTATGAGGTTCTTTTCTGCACACGCATCCTTCTTTCGACGCCAAACCCACCGCTGATGTGCGTGGCCAAAGAGCTCTATTTTCGTCTCATCTGACCATAGCACCTGGTTCCAATCGAAGTGCCAATGCCGTTTAGCAAACTCCAGACGCTTACATTTGTTGATTGCTCTCAATAAAGGCTTTTTTCTGGCAACCCTTCCAAATAGCCTATTGGCATGGAGATGGTCCCTAATTGTAGATTTGGAGACTCGGTGACTGCAAGATGCAACCAAGTTCTGTAATTCTCCAACTATGACCCTTGGATATCCATTTGCCTCCCGAACCTTCTGCCTCACTGTGCGTGGGGGCAAGATACACTTGCGTTCTCTGCCAGGCAAGTTTACCACTGTTCCTGTGGTTTTGAACTTCTTAATTATTGCCCTAATAGTGGTAAGTGGTATATTTAGTTTTTAAGCTATTGTTTTGTACCCATTGCCTAATTTATGAAGGTCAACAACCATTGGTCTCTTTTCATTTATGAGTTCTTTGCCTTTCCCCATGTTGATGGGTGACAAATGTATTTCATATGCGTGTTACCTCATTTTAATACCCCAGTGAAACAGGAAGCCATAGAAGGCCAAAATACAGTTCCTTAAGACTGAGATGAACTTAAAGAAGTAGAATGTTAATGCAGATTTAATTTTGTTTGATTTTATTTTTAAGAATCTTTAGGGGTGCTAATAATTCTGACACCTATCTTTTTGAGAACATTTTTTATTACTTGTTAATAAAAATCTTTTTCTCTGAGCAATTGTATTAGAATAAAATAATATGGTTTTCCCATATATTTGAGCATAAAATATAGCTCATTACCTGTGTTTATCTTATACAGCCTTTTTTGCTCATCTTTATCAAGGGTGCCAATAATTTTGGAGGTGACTATATATATATATATATATATATATATATATATATATATATATATATATATATATATATATACACACACACACGGAGTGTACAAAACATTAGGAACACCTGCTCTTTCCATGAAATAGACAGACAAGGTGAATCCAGGTGAAAGCTATGATCCCTTATTGTTAAATCTACTTCAGTCAGTGTAGATGAAGGGGAGACAGGTTAAAGAAGGATTTTTAAACCTGGACACAATTGAGACATGGATTGTGTACTGTATGTGTGCCATTCAGAGGGTAAATGGGTAAGACAAAAGATTTAAGTGCCTTTGAACGGGGTATGGTAGTAGGTGCCAGGCACGCCGGTTTGAGTGTGTCAAGAACTGCAACGCTGCTGGGTTTTTCACACTCAACAGTTTCCCATGTGTATCAAGGATGGTCCACCACCCAAAGGACATCCAGCCAATGGCAGGCCAGTGGTCGTAAATGGCTCATTGATGAAAAAGGCCAAAGGAGGATGACACGAATTGTGCAGAGCAACAGACGGACTACAGTTAGTCAACTGACAGTCCAGTACAACATTGGTGCCGAAAGACCCATAAAAGATTGCACAACTCGTCGTACCTTGACACGAATGGGGTATGGCAGCCGACGGCCTAACAGAGTTCCACTTCTTTCAGCAGAACACAAGAAACTTCGGTTGCAGTGGGCTAAGGAATGAAAACACTGGACACTGGAGGATTGGAAAAACATTGCCTGGTCTGATGAATCCTGGGTTCCTGCTGTTTCATGCTGATGGGTGGACAAGGGTATGGAGAAAACCACATGAGTACATGCATCCATCATACCGCGTGTCAACATTGCAGGCTGGTGGTGGTAGTGTGATGGTGTGGGGTGTGTTTTCATGGCACACATTGGGCCCCTTGATAAAAGTTGAGCAACGTTTGAATGCCACAGGATAGCTCAACATCATTGCCAATCAGGTGCATCCCTTCATGGTAGCAGTGTATCCATCTGCTCATGGATTTTTTTCAGCAGGATAATGCCCCATGCCACAAGGCGAGGATTATCCAGGAATGGGTCCACAAACATGACAGTGAATTCAGCTTACTGCAGTGGCCTGCCCAGTCACCAGATCTCAATCCAATTGAGCATCTGTGGGATGAGATGGAACAAGCTATTCGGAGTAGAGATCCAGTGTAACCACATGGGATGTCTCAAGTCTTACACAAAATAAACCAGCAAGCCTTCTTTGATTCTTTTCTTGTTCCATTTTTTTTTTCTTTCTTTGATTAACCAATATTCAAAAGTAATAACGGCAGTCAGGTCTAGGCTAGCTATCTATTGGAATGGGTTCGGCCTACCGTGGGGAGAGTACAAGTCGTGTTGTGAACAGCCGGAGTGTGGATGTGTTCCGATTCCAGTTTGCAGCACTTGTTTTTGGGCGACCGTCTCACCAAGAGAGGTGGATTCCGAGATCTCTTCCAAGTGACGTGCAGGTTCAAGAGAGGGAGTCTGTCCCCGTGAAAACCAACAAAATTGGCCAGCCATGCCCCTCACTCAGCAGTGCGCCAATTAGCAATCAGAAAGTCCCAGAACAAAGATATAACCTTGTTACACCACTACCAGCCAACTTGACACAACTGTGGGAAGCATTGGAGTCAACATGGGCCAGCATCCCTGTGGAACGCTTTCAATACCTTGTAGAGTCCATGCCCCGACGAATTGAGGCTGTTCTGAGGGCAAAAGGGGGTGCAACTCAATATTAGGAAGGTGTTCCTAATGTTTTGTACACTCAGTGTATATATATATATATATATATATATACAGTGCCTTGCGAAAGTATTCGGCCCCCTTGAACTTTGCGACCTTTTGCCACATTTCAGGCTTCAAACATAAAGATATGAAACTGTAATTTTTTGTGAAGAATCAACAACAAGTGGGACACAATCATGAAGTGGAACGAAATTTATTGGATATTTCAAACTTTTTTAACAAATAAAAAACTGAAAAATTGGGCGTGCAAAATTATTCAGCCCCTTTACTTTCAGTGCAGCAAACTCTCTCCAGAAGTTCAGTGAGGATCTCTGAATGATCCAATGTTGACCTAAATGACTAATGATGATAAATAGAATCCACCTGTGTGTAATCAAGTCTCCGTATAAATGCACCTGCACTGTGATAGTCTCAGAGGTCCGTTTAAAGCGCAGAGAGCATCATGAAGAACAAGGAACACACCAGGCAGGTCCGAGATACTGTTGTGGAGAAGTTTAAAGCCGGATTTGGATACAAAAAGATTTCCCAAGCTTTAAACATCCCAAGGAGCACTGTGCAAGCGATAATATTGAAATGGAAGGAGTATCAGACCACTGCAAATCTACCAAAACCTGGCCGTCCCTCTAAACTTTCAGCTCATACAAGGAGAAGACTGATCAGAGATGCAGCCAAGAGGCCCATGATCACTCTGGATGAACTGCAGAGATCTACAGCTGAGGTGGGAGACTCTGTCCATAGGACAACAATCAGTCGTATACTGCACAAATCTGGCCTTTATGGAAGAGTGGCAAGAAGAAAGCCATTTCTTAAAGATATCCATAAAAAGTGTCGTTTACAGTTTGCCACAAGCCACCTGGGAGACACACCAAACATGTGGAAGAAGGTGCTCTGGTCAGATGAAACCAAAATCGAACTTTTTGGCAACAATGCAAAACGTTATGTTTGGCGTAAAAGCAACACAGCTCATCACCCTGAACACACCATCCCCACTGTCAAACATGGTGGTGGCAGCATCATGGTTTGGGCCTGCTTTTCTTCAGCAGGGACAGGGAAGATGGTTAAAATTGATGGGAAGATGGATGGAGCCAAATACAGGACCATTCTGGAAGAAAACCTGATGGAGTCTGCAAAAGACCTGAGACTGGGACGGAGATTTGTCTTCCAACAAGACAATGATCCAAAACATAAAGCAAAATCTACAATGGAATGGTTCACAAATAAACATATCCAGGTGTTAGAATGGCCAAGTCAAAGTCCAGACCTGAATCCAATCGAGAATCTGTGGAAAGAACTGAAAACTGCTGTTCACAAATGCTCTCCATCCAACCTCACTGAGCTCGAGCTGTTTTGCAAGGAGGAATGGGCAAAAATTTCAGTCTCTCGATGTGCAAAACTGATAGAGACATACCCCAAGCGACTTACAGCTGTAATCGCAGCAAAAGGTGGCGCTACAAAGTATTAACTTAAGGGGGCTGAATAATTTTGCACGCCCAATTTTTCAGTTTTTTATTTGTTAAAAAAGTTTGAAATATCCAATAAATTGTGTTCCACTTCATGATTGTGTCCCACTTGTTGTTGATTCTTGACAAAAAATTACAGTTTCATATCTTTATGTTTGAAGCCTGAAATGTGGCAAAAGGTCGCAAAGTTCAAGGGGGCCGAATACTTTCGCAAGGCACTGTATATATATATATATATATATATATATATATATATATATATATATATGAATGTAACAGGTGGGACATTACGACCCTGGAGATGTGGCTTAACCTTAACTAATTAGATTAATTATCACCTGATTGCTTTTACCTATAAAACACCAGATCTGGGTGTATTCAGGAAAGGCTGCTTAGTTTCTTTAATCCTCTCCTCCTGGTCTGCTTGGATGGGCGTGTCTGTTTGTTTGCACCATCTGGAGAATTCTGGAGTGCCATCCACTGTTTCTCTTACTGTGGTTTTGTATTTTATTTTATTGTTGAACTGTATTTACTGTATACTGCTTCTTTTGACAGTTTGTTTATTTCTTTTGTTTCTTTGATTTTCTCTCTCTTACTAGTGTGCACTCTTACTGTGTCTAGCTTAACATTAATATTAAACAATTCTCGTTGAGAATACCCTTACCAAAGCTACTGAAGATTGTTTTACTCTGGTTGTTGGAACTCTTTTCCTCCGATGGCACTATCAAACGGGATAAATTGTCACTTCAAACTGAGTTTGTGTGCACGTTATCATTTGATTATTATGGTTTAAAGAATTGTATTGTGGTTATCTTTGGTTTTGGTTGCTGTGTTTTACTTTACACGTTCACTTTGGTTTTGTTGTGTGTGTGTGTATTACTTTATTTTCTCTATTTTGAGGTTGGAGGGAGTTTCTAATAGAGCTGCAGTTTACATTCTCGGCACATTTGATGAGCATAAACAAACCTTTGTTAACTAGTAAAGAAGATTCTGTCTGCTACCTCATTCAATTCTTATTTCACTTGATAATAAAAACTCTGTTTTTAACTGCACTGCTGTCTCTGTTATCCTTCATTCATTTGAGGGGGATCTGAAGGTTTTATTATTTTTTCAACCTCTAGCCAGAGGTTACGTATATATTGTTCTTGTTGTTATTGATGAACCAGGATATCGGCAGGCCATACAAATTTCTCAGTGCTGTCACCCTGGGATGTTCTGGAACTTCGTTATGTAAATCTAGCAGCAAGCTAATGTTAGCCCCATATTTGTATTTTTGAACAAGCTCATGGAACCAACAGTTTATTTTTTTATTTGTCATGTTTTCGTATTTTTAAAACAAATCTTGCACAGTGAATTAAGTTTAAGAGATCAAGCCTGGTGTTGTCAGTATCCTGCAGCAATAATACAACTATGCTAATTTAATACACATTGTGGTACAAATATGACTTTCTTTTCTCTTTGGTAGGTACCCATGATAGATGCTACTTATTTGGCTAGTGTACAATGAATTGCATCTCATTGCTAAGGGACAGCAAAGTCTAGGGTTTAAACAATCAGCTATCTGATTACCAATCACGAAGATAACAAAAGTGCCATGGATGAATAAATATCTTTCTGTGCTTTGCAAATGGCTTCATTATTAACTATAACGCACTATCATTGTATGAGTCAAATTGCAGTAATTTGAAATGTTGAATAAATGGTCTCACATAAAAAAAAATATTGAATGAAGAGGTCTCTAAACCCCTCATAGTGTATTATTTCCTATTTGATCAAATAACCTTTCCATGGTTACTTCCAGCAGAAGAACCATGGCAGATTGTATTGTTTATTTATTTATTTATTTATTAGCAGACACTGTTATCCAGGGTGACTTACAGTTGTTACAAAATATCACAATACAGAATATCACATTATATATAAGAGCAGTTAGAGTTAAAGTACAGTAAAATCAAAGAAAATAAGATCAAATTCAAATAACAGAAAAATAAAGAATACAGTAAATAATTACATTTAACCCTTTGCATTCCTATGTCCGACATCATCAAAAAGGCATCAACCACAGGTCCCTAGTCGTTTTTTCTCCGGAAAAAGCAGAGAAAAGCTTTCAATGGCCGAGAGAGGCCAAGAGAAGCAGAGAGAAGCCGGAAAAAATGTGAATTGGTTTTCTTCCATTTCTTTTCAGCAGAGCGCAGTTCGGTACAAGCCAAGTGGAGCACGGAGGAAAGCCAGGGCTGGGGCGGGGAGAGGCGGGCAGGTCGAGAGGTGAGGGGGCAAAGGGAGTCAAGGCATCTTTTGTTGCCTTATAGCCTGGAATTAAAATGCATTAAAATAGTTTTTTTTTAATTTATTTATCTACACATCCTACCCCACAACTTCCAAGTGAAAAAAATATTCTAGAAGTTTGTAGAAAATTAATTAAAAATAAAAACTGAAATAGCTTGGTTGGATAAGTGTCCACCCCCCTTGTAATAGCAATCCTAAATTAGCTCAGGTGTAACCAATCGCCTTCAAAATCACACACCAAGTTAAGTGGCCTCCACCTATGTTAAATTGTAGTGATTCACATGATTTCAGGATAAATTCAGCTGTTCCTGTAGGTTCCCTCTGCTGGGTAGAGCATTTCAAAGAAAAGACTCAACCATGAGCACCAAGGTGCTTTCAAAAGAACTCTGGGACAAAGTTGTTGAAAGGCACAGATCAGGGGATCCCTTGGAGCATGGTCAAGACGATTATTAAGAAGTGGAAGGTGTATGGCACCACCAAGACCCTGCCTAGATTAGGCCGTCCCTCCAAACTGGATGATCAAGCAAGAAGGAGACTGATCAGAGAGGCTACCAAGAGGCCAATGGCAACTTTGCGAGAGCTACAGGCTTTTATGGCCAAGACTGGTCAAAGTGTGCATGTGACAACAATATACCACGCACTCCACAAATCTGGCCTGTATGGTAGGGTAGCAAGAAGGAATCCATTACTCAAGAAAGCCCACCTTGAATCTCGTTTGAAGTATGCAAAAAAACACTCAGGAGGGTCTGTAGCCATGTAGCAAAAAGTTTTGTGGTCTGACGAAACTAAAATTGAACTTTTTGGCCTAAATGCAAAGCGTTATGTTTGGCACAAACCCAACACAGTGCATCACCCAAAGAACACCATCCCTACTGTGAAGCATGGTGGTGGCAGCATCATGTTATGGGGATGTTTCTCATCGGCAGGGACTGGGGCACTTGTCAGGATAGAAGGGAAAATGAATGGAGCAAAGTACAGAGAAGTCCTTGAGGAAAACCTGCTGCCCTCTGCAAGAAAGCTTAAACCTTGATGGAAGTTCACCTTTCAGCATGACAACAACACAAAGCACACAGCCAAAGCTACACAGGAGTGGCTAAGGAACAAAAAGTTAAATGTTCTTGAGTGGCCCAGTCAGAGCCCCGACCTAAATCCAATCGAAAATTTGTGGCATGACTTGAAGATTGCTGTCCATCAACGCTCCCCAAGGAACTTGACAGAGCTTGAACAGTTTTGTGAAGAAGAATGGTCAAATATTGCCAAATCTAGGTGTGCAAAGTTGGTAGAGACCTATCCCAACAGACTCACAGCTGTAATTGCTGCCAAAGGTGCTTCCACCAAATATTAACTCAGGGGGGTGGAGACTTATCCAATTTGTATTTTTAATATATCATTTTTTTCTCAATAAAACATTTTTTCCCCTTAACAGTGTGGAGTATGGTGTGTAAATATGTGGTTTGTCACACTTGAGAATTATTGTATTTCTTGTTCTTATTGTATGACTTATATTGTAACACTTGAATGTATTTGTATTTGCTTGCGATTGTAAGTCGCCCTGGATAAGGGCGTCTGCTAAGAAATAAATAATAATAATAATAAGTGGAAAAAAATCCTCATTTAAATGCATGAAACTTTGAGGCACTGACACAACAAAATGTGAAAAAAGTTCAAGGGGGTGTAGACTTTCTATAGGCACTGTATCTAAAATATAAGTTATTTCCGTATAGGGCTGCTTCTTATATTCCACTAAAATATATTGGATGAATAATGTTTAAACAATGCTATAGGCAGCTTGACACCTGATTGAGAGTGGGTGACGGAGCGCAGATGCGACTCTTACCGATCGTCATGACAACTGCTATGTAAATTCCCAGAAGTCCCTCCATGTGTTTATTGTCAGTAGCTGACCATGGAATGGACATGCATCTAGTAAATGAAACAGTTCTATCAAAGGATCTGTGTATTTTGCATTAGTGTATCTACAATCTTTATATGATAAAGAGTGAAGCCAAACACCAGAGCGTTCTTAGACTAGAGCTTTGTGCTTATATGGGTTCCAGCAAATGAAACAAAGTGCAGACATTTCCATTCTGTACATGAGTCATGTGTTTTCATTATACTTTATCTGGAACTACAAGGTTATACAAAACTCTCATTTAGAAATTGTCAGTATACATGCCTTACATATTATGGTATCAGATATACTTCAATGATTAAATTTCTTTAACTTAGACCATGGCTGTCTTTCATTAAAAATAAATAAAATAAATAAACACAGTGCTAAACCAAACATCAGACAACTAAGATCAGATAACCATCACAAAGGATACCATTTATGTCTAGTTACATGTCTTTTTTTTTAACATACAGCTACAAATGATCTCAATATTGTTCAATTGCCCTTTGTTATTTCCTGTATAAAATAAATACTACATTGCCATCCCAAAACACAATAGTTTCATATAATATACTATAGTATGGACTGCAGGATACTGTATGAAACTGTATTATTTTTATTTTGTATATGGGTCCAACACATTTCATTCTTGTAAATTTGAATTTGCGGCTATGTGTTTATAAAAGGACATCTGGCATCTCTGGCTCCTGGTGTCCAGATTCTATTCTGGGTTGCAGGACATTCTGTCTGTGCCCTTTCATATACTGACTGACATGCTTCCCTGAATGTGACACTGTAGAGCACATCTCCATCCTAACACCTCTTATCACTTTGTCACATCATTGTATCTTTTAATGTAGGTATCAGTAACAGTAGTGGGGTGTTGGGGAGGTGTCTTCCTGCTGTAGCCCTCTTCTTTTATGTATCTCCACAGCTCCATATGTTTTAATACCTTTCTTTAGTGGGCTACGGTATTGGATAATGTATTGTTTGGATGTAATCCCTTAAATAACACAATGAAGAGACTGCTCGGTTTCAGAAAGTTATATTCTCAACCAAGAACAATGTTCAGCTCCCAACAAAGCAGCATTTATTATGACATGTAATTTCCCCTCTTGCATATTCAACACAGGAATTTATATATACGCTTCAGTGACATCACTATTGTAATCAAACTGTAGCTATACAGCTAAATGACTGATTCATTTAACCATTTGATAATCTTACACTACGACTGACAGCTTTGGACAATGTAACAGAGAAATAACGCCGGTCATAATGCAGTACAGTATTTCATGATTGAGCAACTTGGTATGGTATGAAATATCACAGCTATCGTAACTGATGTATTCTAGTTATTTAGAATCTCATCTTCCGTTTCATACCTCACTTCCTGGTGACCTCAGCAGGGCTCTCAAACATGTCATTCACATCAGCCTGCCCCTCTGCAGCACTGCCCCCAATGGATGTAAGAAGTACATCTGTAAGATATAAGATATAGAGCAACGAGTGTCACAATGGAATTTAAACAACTAGAGCACAATACTCTGAGATTACTGAGATATGTCATTCCCATACAAAGCTTCTTATCAAATCTGCTTGACAATTTTAAGGAAAATGTAGCACTGATGAAGCCACTAGCGGAACCATTTTTTGTAAAGATGTTCTTTAACATTCACTGTGCATTTTGACGGAACAAGGTATTTCTTTGTTAAATGTATCATTGATGAAAATTAATGATGTGGTTAATTTAGGTGAAATGCTTTTTTTAAAATACATTTGTTTGAAGCAATCATGTTAACACATACTTATAGACAGTAATGTGACTGCTTTATCGAGTAGTTCAGTGAAATAATCAACAATTGGAAAAGCGTTAATAGAACCTGTAAGTATTATATTTTAGATAATCCATGCATTTACCACTAATTACACTGAGATGTTCACGTTCAGTGAATTCCTGGCTGTTAAATACTTTTAAATAGATAAATCTTTTGGAGCTTGAAGGCTTTTTTAATGAAAAATCCAAAGCGATACAGTCTCACTAGAATTATTGATCTGGATTAAACCACCATTTTCCTTACAGTATTTGTAGACACCAGCTATCCCCTATCAAACCATAGGAGGTGGTTGATAGACACCCGCTAACCCCTATCAAACCTTTGGAGGTGGCTGATACACACCAGCTAACCCTATCAAATCATTGGAGGTGGCTGATAGACACCAGCTAACCCCTATCAAACCTCCAAGTTATGGATCAAATCGCCAAGTTATGGATTATTTTAGTTTGCTGGAGAAGTTTTAGATGGATTAATAAATTACATCTTAATTTGAGAAAGGCTGTTATCTTAAAGCCACAATTTCCACAGTGACACCAGTCTGTAAAAATCAATCTGTTCGTGTTTCAATATTAAACTGGGACTGCAGCCAGTTCCATCTGCTGTCTACAATCCAATCTAAACCATATAAACACAAAAGTCAAATATCACTGTATGTATTCCACTTTCGGACTGTATAATTGCAATTTGTAAATAAATTATCTGATCTCCAACATTTCCCTGACAGTTTTATATTCACAGCATCCTTCATATTGGAAGTGGATTAGGTCCCATCTACCAAATGAACAAGTCTGATTTCATACCACTTTCAGGGCAATCCCAGCAGCAGATGGAAGCATAGATTTAGTAGGTTGGTTCCCAGCTCCTCCCACGTCTATGCCTTGCTCTACATAGTAATTGGCAAGTGAGTCCAGCATTTTGCTTGGTTCATCTTGTCCAACATGTTTTGATGTGATCCTGGCGAAGTCGTTTATAAAAATTGAGCTCGCTAGCCACTGTCAGCTTCTATGTGCAGTAAGACGTAACCATGGGAGTCACAAACAACTTGAAATCCTCAGTGGCTTTATAGCCTTAGTAAAGCTGTGTGATTCATATCTCCCAAACATGCTTTACATTCCCCACTGGGCTTGTGAAAACTTTCTACATAACATTGTTGGGTACATTGTGAAATGGATTTCCACAAGCTTACTTGGCTCCAAATTAGAGAGCTGCAGAGTTATTTCCACAGTAAAAATGCCCACTGCTACTCGGGTAAAACAACACAGTGGTGACATTCCTGCTACAGATACCCAGAGCAAATCTTTATTATACTATCATTAGAAACTTATTAACTGATTAATAACAAACTTTATAGATGTCTCTGTCTATATAAACGAAGAGTAGCTAGGGCTTGAAAGATCATACTGTGGCATGATTTCTATGGAATGAAGAAGTGTGTTCAGTTCTGGCATTTAGGAATCTCACAACAAGCAGCTCAAAGCAAGATTAAGGAAGATTTCGAGAAAGGTAATAAGAACAATACAGAAGCGAAAAAAAATAGAACTGGAAGGATGCCTGCTTAACACACAAATGTGCGCTTGCAAATGAAGATATTAAAGTATTTGCTTTGTGTCACACTAAAACAACTCCCTTCATACAACTAAATTGCCTGTATCTCAGCAGCACTATCCAGTCAACTTGCAAAGAGTTTTGCTGTCAGACTTTGCATTCTGTAAATTAGCACTGCTTTGTGTTTCAGTGCACTTAAAATAAATGATACACCAGCTAAGTGGAAAGTAAAGAGCCTTACAGAGGGTAAATGCTGATAATTGCATATCTCAGGGGTAATTGCTATGGCTGGTGTTCTCCTTTCAAGGAAAAAGTAAACAAAAAAAACACGACTGGTTGAAAACCTTGTAATAGCTAGTTATTGTGTTTTTCTATGGCTGTCTTCACACTTCAGCTTGTGAAGTTATTGGGAGAAAGGGAGACGCCTCAAAGGCCTTTGAGTGTAGTGAGAGGTATTCATCAAGCTTTCTGACTTGAGGCATGGCCTGCAAAGAGAGATGATGTTGTGACGATCGGTAAATGTGTCGGTCTATAAAATATATTAGCTGTGTGTTCTTTAAATAAGTAAATAAAAATAAAAAACATCATCGCAAAATAAGGGCAGTGACACTGTGGCGACCGCCACATAAATGATGTTAAAAATACATCATCATCTGTTCTTTAATTAGAATGGATTATACCTGGCCAGGTTAGAATAAATTGTTCATTTCTGCCTTGTTTATTAGCCTATCTCCCGTTTGGCTTAGTTGTCCAGGCTTGGGGGGGATTCATCGGGGTTCATTTTATTTCTTTTTTCTATGTGAAGGCTCTTATATTCTGCCAGCTACGGTAATTGTTTTAATTCAAGCCACCTGGTTTCATTGATAAAAGAGCGTATTGTGGGAAATGAGAGGATGGCCTGAAAGGAGAGCTGAGTGTCGTTTGCAGTTTTGTTGCGGTTTCTTTTTTGCTTTTTAAATTATTTAAGCTTATCTAGAGACGATGTAACATTTTTTATGTAGTGTCACTGAGCTAATTGTCGCGAATACAGCTTTGGAATACCGTTCGTTTTATATGGATTATTTGAAACTGAAGAAAACAGATCGATTTACGTCCCAGGAACAACGCGCAGCCGGTCCTCGGACACACGGCAGGAAGGGGTGAGACGGTCTGTTAAAACTTTTCCTTTTTTGTGCTGGACAATGCTGGATTACAATTGTTTTTTTCTCATAGTACTATGGGCGTTTATTTTGATACTTTATTTTTCTCTGGAATATGTTTTTTGCAAACTTGTTTTGTTTTGAAGCACGTTTGACTTTGTTTTTTGGATTGACTTTGTTTGGTTTGTCTTTTTTCTGCAATAAGGAACTTTATAACCGCATTAATTTACATGGACTGGTTAATTTTTGTTAATACTACTTCATTGTGTTTCAAGCTGTTTTTGCGAATCGTTTTTACCAGTAATACCCAGGGTTAACAGGGTCATTTTGACTGTTTACTGTATTACTTGCCGTTTCACTGCCAAAATATTTATATCAGTGTATACACTATGCATTCTATTGTGCTATGAGGTTTCTTAGAGCAATGTTTAAGGTATATTTTGCTTCCTTTGTATCGACATTGTACTGTTCTACAGTTTTTTGCCACTATAAAAAGGTTACTGAAGATTATGACACTCTTACCCACGAACTTTTGGTCCCATTATTTGCTGTCAATCAGTCTTTAATTATCTGTTTTTGAAAACAGTTAGTCTTGGCTTGTGTCTTAAAAGTCTGGTTGTTACAACACAATGACGTATATTGGGATTTCCAGGATAGCATGGACATAGGTAGTACTGCTAGTGCATAGAGGAAGGTGTGCTGTTGGAGTTTTTGAGTCACAGAGCAAGATGGGGGCAGAGAAATTGTTTAAAGTTATGGTAGTTCGACAATGCATTAGCTATGGCTGTGTTTGGTTTTTTTCTACAGTTTAAATTTGTAAATTAAATTAGTTAATGCAAATTGACCTACTTCTGTGGTGGAAAAGGTTGCTGTGTCGTGGATGTCGTTGATTTCGTTGGGATTTCGAGATGACCAGGTTGCTGAGATCGGATTTGAACAAAGAATGCCTAGGAGTTTTGTATTCTTTCTCTTCCGTGGCTCTCAAAAGTATTCACCCCCCTTGGACTTTTCCACATTTTATTGTGTTACAACATGGAATCAAAATGGATTTAATTAGGAGTTTTTGCCACTGATCAACACAAAAAAAGTCCATAATGTCAAAGAGAAAAATAAAATCTACAAATTGTTCTAAATTAATTACAAATACAAAACAGAAAATAATTGATTGCATGAGTATTCACCCCCTTGAGTCAATATTTGGTAGAGGCACCTTTGGTAGAAATTACAGCCATGAGTCTATTTGGATAAGTCTCTACCAGCTTTGCACATCTGGACACTGCAATTTTTGCCCATTTTTCTTTGCAAAATTGCTCAAGCTCCGTCAAGTTGGATGGGGACCTTTGGTGAACAGCAATTTTCAACTCTTTCCACATATTCTCAATTGGATTGAGGTCCGGGCTTTGACTGGGCCACTCCAGGACATTGACCTTTTTGTTTTTAAGCCACTCCAGTGTGGCTTTGGCTGTATGTTTGGGTTCATTGTCCTGCTGAAAGATGAATCTTCTCCCAAGTCCCAGGTCTCTTGCAGACTTCAGCAGGTTTTCCTCCAGGACTTCTCTGTATTTTGTTGCATCCATTTTGCCCTCTATCTTCACAAGCTTTCCAGGCCCTGACGCAGAGAAGCACCCCATAGCATGATGCTGCCACCACCATGTTTTACGGTAGGAATGGTGTTCTCAGGATGATGTGCGGTGTTAGGCTTGCGCCAAACATAGCGCTTAGCGTTGAGGCCAAAAAGCTCTATTTTGGTCTCATCAGACAATTGAATCTTCTTCCACTTGGTCTCAGGGTCTCCCACATGCCTTCTGGCAAACTCTAGCCGAGATTTGATGTGAGTTTTTTCAGCAATGGCTCTCTTTTTGCCACTCTCCCATAAAGGCCAGTTTTGTGAAGCACCCGGGCTATTGTTGCCATATGCACAGTGTTAGCTCAGCCGTGGAAGACTGTAACTCCTTTATACTCTCCTGGATACTTAGTTTTTGAGGACGGCCGGTTCTAGACAGATTCACAGTTGTGCCATATTCTCTCCATTTTTTAATAATGGACTTTACTGTGCCCTGGGGGATATTCAATGCCTTGGAAATGTTCTTATATCCTACCCCTGATTGGTGCTTTTGAAGAACCTTATTCCAGATTTGCTTTGAATGTTCCTTCGTCTTCATGATGTAGTTTTTGTTAGGAAATGTACTAACCAACTGTGGGACCTACCAGAGACAGGTGTATTTAACCTGAAATCATGTGAAACACCTTAATTGCACACAGGTGGACTCCATTCAACTAATTATGTGACTTCTAAAGACAATTGGTTGCACCAGAGCTTATTTAGGTGTGTCATAGCAAAGGGGGTCAATACTTATACAATCAATTATTTTCTGTTTTATATTTGTAATTCATTTAGAACAATTTGTAGATTTTATTTTTCAGTTTGACATTATGGACTTTTTTGTGTTTGTCAGTGGCAAAAACTCCTAATTAAATCCATTTTGATTCCATGTTGTAACACAATAAAATGTGGAAAAGTCCTAGGGGGGTGAATACTTTTGAGAGCCACTGTATATATATAATATATATATAGTGACAGAGTGGTTAATGGGGCATATGTTAAAGTCTGTAACAATGCACACGTAAGTAACAGAATGAAAACAATCCTGTTTCCACAATGAATAACTGTCTGTATACTATGTTCTGTGTATAGTGGGATAAAATGGCTGCTGACTAAAATACTACGTTTCCCAGAAGGCCATAGTCAAAATGGCCAAAGTTAATTGTGTGACAGGACACAGGTGTGTCTTGTTTAAGTTTAAAGTGTATTTATTTATATAGCACCTTTCACACAAAGTGTCTTAAAGTGCTTTACAATACAATAAACAACAACAACAAAATATAGAATTAAACACAATTTTTACAGCAAAATTGGTAATATTAAGTAAAAAGTAAGCAACAACTCGGTTTACAAGGTTTACAATAGATTGATACATACAATCAGGATTCAAAAGCTAATCTAAAAAAATGAGTTTTTAACCTCAACTTAAAAACATTAAGCGACTCTGCTTCTCTGATGTCGGATGGTAATCTATTCCACAGTCTTGGTGCATTATAGCTAAAAGCTCTTTCACCCTTTCTTTTGGTCTTAATCTTTGGAACAAGCAAAAGACCAGAGTCGACTGACCTTAGAGCACAGACAGGTGCATACGGGCACAGGAGCTCTTTTAAATAGTCAGGAGCCAGACCATGGAGCGCCTGCTAAGTCAGCTGCAAGTTAGGGTGGGGTCCTGGCTATATAAAGCCAGCCTCGAATCCAGTTCAGGCGGAGACTACCAGAGAGCTGGTTGTACAGCGAGACATATGGTGTTTATGAAAGATTACTGTGAGTATTCAAGAACAACTGTTACTTTGTGGGATAGTGGTGCTGTTCATAAAATTACCAATATTTTTCTGTACAGAGAAACGGCTTAGCTGTCCTGTCCTACATACGGACTTGTGTTTAGTTAGCACTCCTTGTTGGAGTAGGTTTTTGCTTGTTTATTTTGGTTTTGCCAACCAACGACTGTATATAATAAACGGACGCTATGGTGTTTCACAGCAACTCCTGTGTTTTGTGTATTTCCTAACATTGTTTGCCTTGGCCATCGGTCACTCTATCACTATATATATATATACAGTATATATATATATATATATATATATATATATATATATATATATATATATATATATATAATGTGTATATATTAATGTCTCTCCAGTGTTAAATAGTTAACAGCAATGACATACAAACTGTATACTTTGCTTGATGATGCTCGTAGAGACGAGGTTGGTCACACACTCAAAAATCTCTTCTTTTTTTTAGACTTCACTGCTAATATTATGCATCAGATTCCTCTTACATTTTGTTTTAAAAACGTTTTATTATTTATTTATTGGGCAATCGCTGCAACACCTGATGAAGACACAATATGTGTTGAAACACGTTGTGTTTGTTTATTGTTTTGTTTCAATAAATAATAATAATATAATAAAAAATAATAATATGTATAGTATTAGCGGTCAAGTCTAAACAATGATCATCAAGCACAACATTGTTTGTATGTTACTGGCTGAAAGCAGAAGCATGTTTTTAAATAAATACAAAAATACATTATATACGTTCAATATAACCCTATGAGTACTCCACTATAACAAATAGAAGTGTACAGTTGGTAAGATTCATGTCATTATTGTGTTAGTATTAATCACTTTAAGTGTGCTGGGTGTCTTTTCGCTATGTAATGGATGTATATATAGTAAGGATGTTTAAGCAATTTATCTCTAGCTACTTCATTGATTGTGGGTGAATGTTTTACTTTTCACTTTCAGCCTGCTTTAAGAGGTATTGTATTTTTATGTGGCTTATTGTTCTGGAATGTATTTTATTTTCCTTCTGAGTTGTTTAGGTTTCTTGTAGATTAAACATCACCTCCACACTGCGCTTGTATTTTTCATCTCCACGTTAAGTGCTGATTAGTTACTGGAAGGACAGGGTTATGCACACACATACAAGTGAATAAACAGCAGCACTCTGCATCCAGTAATTCTGCTGCTTCCTCAGATGGTTTTTCGCATCCCTCTTGTCCAGCATGTTCTGTGGAGCTTGATTCCATTGTACAAGCAGTGTGGTTTTGTCTGTTCCTAGTCCTCGTAGTTGTACCCTTCAGCTGTCCTGTTGTAATGATTTAAAAAAAACATTCTAAATTATCACAACTAGACCACAGCAGACCTAAATGGTCAAATCAATTGGGCTCCGTGCCTAAAGACCTCAGATTTAAAGTAGGGTAGGGTTTGTCCCTTTGCAATGTCACACAACTCAAACTGGTAATTAGAGGACTTAATGGCACATCCCATCTCACATAATAAAATGGGGGGATTGAGATTATGATTACACTGAGCCATTAGAAATTGGCCAGGTACTTCAGCCACTTAGTGGTATTCTCTTCATTGATCTTTTACCTCTTTTTCAAGAACAACGACAATGGTCTAAATAACAGTTCATGATTAGAAAGCAAATATAGCTGGGTGTTTTTAAAAGTGTTAATATGTTAATAATAAAACATTAAATAATAATAATAATAATAATAGAGATATAAGACTACAAGTGTCTGTGTATTGGTTACATCAGCACTATTCACTTCTACTCATGCAGATATTACCAGCATACACATATATTCACCATCCTATACCCTTATAGTATACAAAGAATGCACTAGAAGCTTGTACTGTAATTGGGTGTGCCTCATCAGTCCATATTCCAATGCACAGGATGTCAGAAGAGGCTTAATTATATTGAAGCTTGGATCTGTAGAATATCAGTGTTTGCAATAAAAAATGCAGTTTCTTTCATACAGGACTTTAAACACTAAATTAAAAACTATTCAGTAATTGACACAAAGATGGCCGGAGTGGGTGGCGTCTGACCAGAGCCAGGAAATAAAATGACAGAGATGTGTGGTTTGGTGGAGCTGAGCGAATGGTTTCGCTCAGCATTTAATAAACAGAACAACAAAATAAAAAGGTTGTAACATACAAACACAAAACAGGACACGGCGCTTGAGGCCAAAATAAACAGACAAACAAAACGGACTACACAGACAAAACACGGTAAGCAGATAACTACTATTATTTTTACAATTACTACCTCCGTCTCCAATCCCGTTCTCCACTCACCAAACACCCAACCCAGAGTGAGTGAAAACATGCTGCTTTTATGCAGTTGTACCGAGACTCGACTGCTAATCAATCATTCAATTGGAGTCGCGGTACAACTGCACGTGAATCAATAAAGTGCAATTCCCCGTGCTCACATATTACATTTTACTTGCACGTGAAGTCCTGTGCCATCCTCGTGCCTAAATACAAATATACATTTTAAACACTCGTGTTACACAGACCCGTTTATATCCCGTGTACCAATGACTATACACCAACATTTAACACACCACACGCAACATATAAGAGAAAATACACACAGGGGCGGGCACTTCGTCACAGTAATGTTTAAAAGAAAAACAGACAAAAGTTTCAACAATAAATCCATGTCAATATCAACACAAAACACTTAGTACTAGTGTTGTTGTCTGCTTTGAAGGCCAGGCTCAATACATCTTGAAAAAGTTGGAAGAATTTTGCTGGTTTACAGCAAAGTGATTTGAATTACCTGGAACTCCTGCTGAATTCGAAGAAAGTAATGAGGTTTTATCACACCATTTATTGGCTTCACTCCCAGAATCATTTGAAACACAACTAACAGAAACAGAAGGTCACAAGCTGGAGTTTTCGTTCACTTTGCCTGTGAAGCTGAGATCAGAGCTCAGGGTGGAAACATGGCATCTTTCCCAGCCTCTCTCGTGAGCCCAGGAGCTGCACTCAGCCTACAGCTATGGACAAAAGCTTTGCATCACCTAAAATTTGGGGATTTATTTAACATGTAATCAAAGAAACTACAAAATAATATCAAAAGTCTACCAGAAGCCATTTCGAAATGTCATATTTTTTTGTTTTTGTCAGTTTTTCGTTAAGTATATAGAAAAAAAAAGTGGTATGTAATTCAATTTGTCAACGTAACATTATTCAGCAGGTTTCTTTTGACTTTATGAAGCAAAATTAGTTAATTCTATAGGGTGATGCAAAACTTTTGGCTACAGGTGTACTATGACAGAGAAGACACTGCTGGGGTGAAATTACCCAGGAAATGCAATATTAACATATTTCCTACGAAAAAGGCAAAGCAAATTGTGTCATAAGTGACCAAATTGAGCACTGCACTTTTTCACTTTTCATTGATTGATTGATTTGCACTGTTTGTTATAATTGTGCTGTGATTATTTGGTTGTTTTTATTTTATATTAATTACTTACAATGTTCAATATTACCCTATTGAGTTCCATTCATTGCAATAACAATTGAAGCTTCCTTACCTGTACTGTGGTCCTTGGACGATCATCTGAGGGGTCAGGGTTGGGGTCACAGAATCCCAGAAGAACCTGTAGAGAGAGAGAGTGGAAAATGGGAAGGTTAACTTTTGTATACATAGTTAAGTGTGTAACAAACTTACCTAGTGTGCAATAACCAAACACTTAGGCCATAAGTGTATACTAGCACCAAGCATAAAACATTCAATACTACAGTCCCAGCAGGTAAATCAGTACAGCAAAAAACGATAGGTTGCGGATGCAACCCCGGTTCCCTGGAAGAGAAAATAACCATCAAGGTATGGGACATTGCCGTCAGGCAGTAGGGATTGGCTAAGCTTTATGTCAAAGCTGCCGATAGTCACTTCCTCTTTTGCCCTTCAGGCCGTGAAGGCCTCCAGAGCGACCTCGCGGCTTGATGGTTATTTTCTCTTTCAGGGAACCGGGGTTGCATCCGCAACCTATCGTTCCCTTTCAAGTCGAAAATAACCATCAAGGTATGGGAACAGTGTACCCAAGCCGTCGCGAGGGAGGATTCTCGGCAGTAGGACAGACTTACGTCATAACGCAACTGCGTAGGCAGTACATCTACACATATGCGGAGCTGCGCCTCAGCGTCTATGCTCGCAATGACACCTGTCCCAAGGTGGAATAGTCACACCATATTGTCACCTACTCTAGACGTCCGCAACCTGAGGCGTCATAGAGTGCAACACAGATGCTCCAAATGACGGAGCAGAGGATTCCAGCACATTTAGCCTGTAAAACCTCATGAAAGTATGCGGCGTAGCCCAACTGGCTGCCGTGCAAATATCAGACACCGGCACCCCTCGAAAGAGGGCCCAGGATGTCGCCATACCCCTGGTAGAATGCGCCTTCAACTGCCCTGGTGGTGGAAGGCCTGCAGATTCATACGCTAATTTAATAGCATCCACTATCCAGTGGGAAAGGCGCTGTTTAGACAGCGGCTGACCCAAAGATCTAGAACCATGGCATATGAACAACTGTTCTGTCTGCCTCACAGTCCTTGTACGGTCAATATAACACCTCAATGCCCTCACAGGGCAGAGCATGTGTAACCGCTCTTCCTCTGGGGAAGAAAAAGGAGGAGGATGGAACGCCATCAACTCGACTGACTGGTTCATGTGGAACGGGGATATAACCTTTGGTAAAAAGGCCAGATTAGGGCGCATGGAGACCTTAGAACCGTCTCCTGCAAAACGAGTACAAGAAGGATGCACTGACAGTGCATGTAACTCGCTCACGCGTTTTGCTGATACTACAGCCAGCAAAAACGCAGTCTTAATAGATATGACCCGGACAGATGGGAACGTGAAAGTACGCATCTGTGAGGTCTACGGTGGTAAACCAGTCGCCCTGCCGGACAGACTGGACAATGTGCCTGTGCGTAAGCATCTTGAACGACAACACCCGTAGGTATTTGTTCAGTACACGCAGGTCTAGAATAGGGCGGAGCCCGCCGTCCTTCTTTGGCACAAGGAAGTATTTGGAGTAGAACCCCTGGTCGGTCAGAGCAGGGTCTACTAGTTGAATGGCACGCTTCTTGAGCAATGCCTGTATTTCTGCATTTAGAGCTGAGGACTGAACCGAGTCCTTCACTGCAGTTACCACCACTCCCCTGAAGGGGGGGGGGTTTAACCGGAATTGAAGGGTGTACCCGGTGAGTATAGTTTTGCGCACCCAGATGTCGTTGGTGCATTGTTGCCAGAACAGGAGCTGTGGAACAGTGTAGGGGTGGGTTAACGGCTGCCGGGGTTTCTCAGGGCTGCATAGGCTGCGCTCGCTCACGAGGGGCCTGACCAGAGCCACGAGGGCGTGGTCTGCTACCTCCTCTGGGGCGCCACCCTCCGCGCTGCGGTCTTGCAAACGCGAGTTGGCTGCGTGCTGCAACCCCCGAAGGGGCGGTTTTACTGCCCTGTGGGTGCGCCTGCTGCTGCGGCGGCGCCCTGCGCCATTGGCGCTCCTGCGGCCGCCTTGGCTGGAAAGGCTTGCTTGGCCACATCTTAGCCAACTGCTGCGACGCCTCACGCGCCTTGACGGAGCGTTGCAGCATCTCCTCCACCGCTGGGCCAAACGTGTGCCCCGGGGATATAGGAGCATCTAGCAACGGGGCCTTATCAGGCTCCTGTACCCTGGCCTGTGAGAGCCATAGCTGCCTCCTTGCTACTACTAGGGAAGCAATGCTCCTGCCCTGTGCTCGCGCATTTAGCTGAGCCAGCCTGACCAAAAGCTGTGCAACTGCACCCAGCTCGGTTCTGAGCCCGACGGATGGGGACTCAGGCAGGTCGCGAATCAGCGCCGCCTGGTAGACTGTCAGGAGGCTGGCCACGTTGGACAGTCTAACTGCCTCTGTAGCCGCGGCATAACCCTTTTTTAGGTGGGCCTCCGTAATCCTACACTGCCTGTTAGGGCAGGAAGGGTCCTTAGCCAGCCCCGAAAGTGTCGGCGTCTTTACTAGCGCGGCGAACGCGGCGCCCACTGGCGGAAACAACGCCAGCCCAGCTTCGCTCGCCCCGTGCATGGTGAAGGCCGAAGCCTTGCGAGAAGTCGCAGGGGCGGAGGCCGGTGCTCCCCAGGTGGACTGCACCTCCTTAATAAAATCCGGGAATGCCGGGAGCATCCTGGACTGAAGGGGCGGAGCCGATGGCAATTCAAATAGAGAGCGACGTGTTGGCTCTGATGCAGGCCAGTCCACGCCCAGATGACGGGCTGCCCTCTCCACCACTGACCAGATAGGGTCATTAGTATCCAGCACTTCAGGGTCGTCCTGCCCAGAGTGCTGGGATGCCACCTCAGGCTCTGTGTCTTCAAAGAGCGGGTCTGCATCAGATGCGTCCCTTGAGACAGCATCGGCGTCCCACTCTACTTCCTGGGGAACTGGTGGAGGAACCATCGGCTGACTAGCACTGGGTCCGGTAACCACCTCTGGGGCCCGAGGCGCCACATTCGCTAGAGTCATGAGGAGGGATTGTTGTCCCATCATGAGCTCCATAAACTGCGACATCTTGGAGGTGAGCTCAGCCACCCCAGATGTGACTTGATGCCGTCTACCCCTTCGAGGGGAGCGGGAGTGCCTTCTCCGGCGAGGCGATCGAGATCTGGATCGCGACTCCCGACGGGGGCAAGCCCCGCGAGAGGAGGGGCTGCGGGAACGTTCCCGAGCACGCCTAATTGGAGACCTTTGACCAGCTGTAAGCTGGGAAGATGGGCTCATAGGCTGAGACGTCGCCGGCAGCGACACGATAGACGATGGTGGGGCCGAGACGGTGTGGGACGAGCCCGAGGATGGGGAACGACCTCCCACCGCCTTCCTAGCTCTCTGGCGCAGGGTGCGTGTTTGAAACCCTGCACATAGCTGGCAGTATGCCCTGTCTGCCAGGGCAGATGCTGCATGGTCCGGCCCTAAACATGCAACGCAGTCCTCGTGAGGGTCGCTGGCAGGCAACTTGGCCTGACAGGTCACACAACGGTGGAACCCAGACATATTGACGTCAATCACGAAGAGCCGAGGTGCGCGCGTCGAGCGCCGAAGCGCTGGGCACCAAGCGTCAAGCACCTGAAGTGCGTGCGTCGAGCGCCGAGGCGTCGAGGGTGCGTGCGTTGAGCACCGAGCGCCGAAGCGTCGAGCACCGAGGTGCATGCGTCGACGTCAAGGGTACGCGCGTTGAGGCGTCGAGCGCCGAAGCGTCGAGCACCGAGCGTCGAGCGCCGAGCGTCGAGCGTCGAGGGTGCGTGCGTCGAGGCGTCGAGCGCCGAAGCGTCGAGCACCGAGGTGCGTCGAGGGTGCGTGCACCGAGCGTCGAGCGTCGAGCACCGAGCGTCGAGCACCGACGTTGATGGGAACGTGCACCGAGCGTCGAGCACCGAGCGCCGAAGCGTCGAGCACTGAGCCCCAAGTGCAGAAGCACTAAGCACCAAGCGCCGAAGTGCTGCACCAAGCGCACAAGCGCTGACACCAAAAGCGCCGGAGCGCGAGCGCCGGAGCGCGAGCGCCGAAGCGCGAGTACCGAGCGTGGAACGCAAGCACAGACGCCTAAGCGTCAGCTGACCCGCCAAGCGGAGACGCAAAGTGCTGGTACAGTGTCTGGTGCTGTGCAATACCTACCTGAAGGTGCTGGGGATTTTGCACGTTGGTGGTTGTCTTCCTCTGTATAGTGAAGGGAAAAACTTTTTTTTTTTTTTTTTTTTTTGTGGACGCTGCAGAAGGAAGGGAGTGTAGTGCAATACCACGTGGCGGGAACGCGCCGCGGGGGGGGGGACACTGCAGAGCAGACTACCCGCACACACACATGGTTAGCCTAAGCTAGACCGAGGATGCAATTGCGCGTGGCCAAGGCCAACGCAACACGCGTCCGACACACAATGTAAATATATAACAATATAATTACACAAAAAATATAATATATATAAAATATATATATATACAAAAAACCCACACAGTAATAATAAAGGAACAGAGGAAAGACGGGGAGACCACAAAGAACGCAATGCCGAAGCAAAGCGAAAAGGAATATATAATGTAAACACAAAATATATCCTAAAATAATACAAATACACAATAATAATAATAATAACTGAAATAAACTCGGAGAAGGGGATAAACCAGCTTCTCAAGCCTAAGCTTAGTGAGTACAATCAGTTAAATTAGCTCTAAGTCCTACCGCTACTGATGCTGAAGGCAAAAGAGGAAGTGACTCTCCGCGCGCTGCGTATAGTAAGCTCCCAAGGGGGCGGGCTTACACGGCAGCTTGCGCGGAGGCCTATCGGCAGCTTTGACATAAAGCTCAGCCAATCCCTACTGCCTGACGGCAATGTCCCATACCTTGATGGTTATTTTCGACTTGAAAGGGAACAAGGATTTCACGAGAACCAAGGGAGTAAATTTTAAACAGGATAGGTTTATTATGTCTATTTGTATATAGTAATAAGCACAAGAGTAGCCTGGAGTAATCAAAACGGTAAGTCTTAAGTAAGATCAGAAATCTGGCAAATATCAACCCTGACTCAATGGTAAGCAAACTAAACATCCAGGTTGGTAGAACAATTGGAGCACACCAACACTGCAATGCTAATCACATAAAAATGCAATTGGAAAAGACAAACACCCATTATATATATATATATATATATATATATATATATATATATATATATACATACATATATATTCACATACTATATATATATATATATATATATATATATATATATATATATATATATATCTACATACAATGTTACACGAACAGGCCTTTGTACAGATAATCACAATACCAATGTATAGCAACACCATTAATAATCTGCCTAGCTGTTGGAACTGGAGTAAACAAAGAAGAAAGAGAAGGAAGGAGACAACAAAAAAAAACAGGCAGGCCAACCAATAATCAGGCTGTTAATTCTATGGCCCACGCAGTTGCAATAATTATATCCAAGTGTATGAGTACTTAAGTTTCAGTCCCGGGCTTGATATTAAAACGCACCCAGAAAGTAACAAAACAAACAAAAACAAACCAATAAAGTTCTCGAAAAATAACAGAACAATCCAGCAATCCCAAAAGAACACTCTCCAAACAAAAACGTGAATGGCCATTCAAAAAATATTTGTAATCCAAACTGCAGCAAAAAAATAGAAAAGGATCGATCTCACCCGGTTATGATGAATCCGTGTGCAAGTCCTCCAGTTCATACAATGTTGGGAGTCGCCATTTGATTGAATATCTTCTCTCGTTCCGTTGTCCCGTAAAAGCAGTAAAGTATCAAAGTAAAGATATAAATCAAACCAACTGGACGAAAAATAGGACACAACACGGAAATCTTGCCCAACGAGCACTGAGCAGAGTGTGATAATAGCTGTTGCACTAGTATAAGTCGAACCCGCTATAGAACCCGGTAAAAACCAAAACACGGTTGTTTGACCTAACACCGACTAGAAGCATGCTATACACAGACTAACTCGTTTTTTCTGCCGTTTGAACAGGTTGCCTGAAAGTTCTTTCTCTGTATCTCTAATAACTCCGTATTTCTTTCTCTCTCTTCTCTCTTCCCTCTTCCAACAGACTTTCAAAAACACTTTTTTATACCCTATTGGTCCAAAACTTAAGCAAAGGAAGCTCCGCCCCCAATTACCGAAAACAGTAATGGCCAACATACCTAATTAGTCTAGGACCATAGCGTTTTAACTCAAATATACACAAATGTACCCAGCACACGAAATAAAACCATCATTGCCCCATGAGTTTATTTTTAAACCAGGCACGGATATAGATTATATATACACGTATGTATGGCGAAATATTAAGGAGCTAATTAAAAACGCTGTAATGAAATAACGAGGATTGCCTGGCCAGGCTTACTGGCATTCACTTAAGAATGCGCAGGTGCTACGTTTCTTGCAGCACATTGTGTGGCGATTGCCACAAGTGTTTTGGTTTATTGTCACCTGGTCAGTGCTCTACCAGTTTGGTGTGTTAAAGCATGTGACAGTTTTTGGCATAAGTCGGTAGGATTCTGTGTTCACCGCACCGACCTCGGTTGCGATAAGTGTCTCAGGGCTACTAGCTGTTGGGCAACCAGGTGAGCAACCTCCTAGTGGGACTGCTGAAGCATGTGGTAATAGACCCTGTAGTGGAGAATGGACTGGCACCATTGGGTATATCAGCTGCGCCCCATAGTGGAGGGCCAACAGTAGTTCACCCGACTGTAGCAGCTTTAACCTTATGTTGGGGGCTCTGTGGGATCAGAAAATTGATGGTACCGGGGGAGAGATAAGCTATGGGGCAAGGAAATTGCAAATTGAGGCCACGCTCCAGTTTCAATCCCTTACGGAAGTACAACAGACCGATATGATATTACAGGCATTAGATGGGATAGCCAAACAAGAAATTGTGCTCTTTCCATTAAGGGAGCGTATGACCCACGGTCTGCTCTTTGCAGTGTTAGAGGGGCTGTATGGGGACCGCCTTCCGTTAGCGCAGTTAAGGGCTAGATTATATAGCTGTAGTCAGGAGCCTGAGGAGGCAGTGGGGGCTTTTTCACATCATCTCTGTGAACTGTTTTCCAGGTTGCAGCGATGGGACCCCACTAGTAGCGCTCTCCAGGATACCATCCTCCGTGATCAGTGGATTTCCGGCCTCCTTCCTGGAATAGTACGTCAAATCCTCCAGCAGCGTGTGTGTAGTACCCCTGCCACGACGTTCACCGAAGTTGGTATAGAGGCCAGGCTGCTCATCGAAGACAGTCAAGGATCTCCTAAGGAAGTGATCAGCCAGGCAGTGATTCATCCCCCATCGCAAGGACCTCCTGACTGGAAGGCAGAGATTTGGGCCGAGGTTCTGGCCGAAGTCCAGGGCCAGTTGACGAGTTTATCCCGTTCCATCACCACTGACGTGCAGGCTCAGTTACAATGGCTCCAGCCCATTGTCCATTCGGCTCCACCCCCACTACCTTTCTGAGGTTGGAGTGGCCTCGGGGCCTGCATTTCAGTGGGACCACCAGGGAAGACCCGTGTGTAATGCTTGTGGTCGAGCCGGCCACATTTCCCAGAGATGTCCATGACCCTATTCATCCTGCTCATCTTTAAATTAACAAGTGGCTGGGGGGGAAGAGAGGAGTGGACCCAGTCCCCTGTCTGACGTGATGATTGGAGGCTGCCCGAGGGTGGAGGTGGAAGTTTAAGGAGTGAAGTTGCAATGTTTGCTTGACACTGGATCTCAGGTGACATTGTTTAGTAATGCCTTCTTTAAAATACACTGTGCTACTACACCGATCCAAACGACTGCTGATATCCAGTGGTGTCGAGTCTCTGCTTTGATGGTAATGACTCGAGTCGAGTCTCGAAAAATTGCGACTTAATTCTGAGTTGAGTCATTGACTTGAGTCATTACAACTCTGGAAAAATGTACCTTAGTCTACATTTAATCATAGTCTTAATAATCATAATAATACAGTGAAAGCCACTTTGTCACGCTCTGCATATAAGAATAAAAAATGTTGCCGAATAATAATAATAATTTAGAAAATGTAAGATTTAACTTTCTGTGCGTTGTACTGTATTTCACTGGACTTAGTTACATTTCCTGTTGGATCAAATTATAACATGCAGTATTTCATTTTAGAATATGGCCTTCTATATTGACCTGACATTGTATTTCAGTAGTAATCCGTGACAAACCAGTCTATTCAGATAACAACCTCTAGCATGCAGATGATGCAGGCAAGGTTAATTAACCTGCAGATCACATTGACCTCATTGTTGTGGAGAATAGCATGTGATACTTCACCATTTGTATAGCTGGCCATTGCTACCACTGTACAGAAAATGAAGTGTTTTGGAAACAGTAACCTGGATTACATTATTCAATGCAATTGTGTGAGACTATCCCATCCTTCTCTATCTCTGTCCATCCGTTGCTGGCCAAGGGTTATTAATAATGTTCATATTAAGTAGAAAATTGATTAAAACCTTGACTAGCACGCTTTACGTGTTCCTTTGTCAGCAGTCACTCATGAGGAGGATGCCATTCACACAGGAGTCCATGGGAAAAGCAGTAGTGTTTATATTATAAAATACTTAGAACCAAATATCATATTTCAATAAATAATTGAGGCAATTAGATTAAAAATGCCAATTTAATTAAATAAGGTGCCAGTTTATAATGAATAATACATGATAAAGTTACATAAATGAAGTCTGAAGCAAAGTAAATTCCCTTCTTTCTGTACTAACATACTACACACTTCCATTTTGAACCAGAGTAAAACCTGGTTTCCACATTCTTTACATTAGGAGTGTGAGGAGCCAGTTTATGTTTCTATGCACACACCGCGGATGTAGGTCCTGCTCATCTGCTTTTCATGATACTGCTAGCTCTAATTTTGTATTTACAGCCAGCTCGAATGTTAGTATTTTTAAATCAACATGGATACCCAAACCTCCATGTAAGCTGCCTTATTCCCTGTGCAAAACCAGGCCTCATCTCAGTCTCATTGTTGAGTGAGTGTTTATAGCTTGCACTGTTGGCCTCCTGACCAATAAACTTATATATGCATGTCATAATGTCATAGAGCCCTTTTTATAGATTTGGCCTATTGACATTCGGTGAGGAATAATGCAATGATGTCCATAACTCTAATTTAAAAGAGATGCACACTTAGTGGTTCTTCCCACATCAATACCTGTTACTGTCTTGGGCTGTATACCTATGTGCTGGCTTCAAGTCCCAATAGATTAATTTGTGCTAATCATGAGCATACCTGCGATTCACACACTCTCCTTGTCACCCACACACCCACCGATTTGACACAGCACATCACAGCACCTCTGAACCTCATTATTAGTTTACTGCGAAGAGAGAACATGCAGTACATTTTGATAGGCGATTTATGGAGGATTAGGGATTAAGGAGCTCAATTCAATACTTGTAACATACAAGGTGAATTTTAACATGGGAAACCATGCTAATGTTCTATAATTCAGAATTATGCATCACCATGATTTATAAATTAGATCTGTTAATATTCTAATTTAAACAATTCATAAATCCGACAAATAAAACAAATAATGTACTATTTTTTCTGAATGATTGATGTACTGTATAGTTCAGAAGAAATGCAGTACTGTGCTTTTGTAAACTAGAGAAAATGAGTTCCTAATTTTGTTGTGTTATCTATGCCTTCACACAAAATGCTGTAGCAACTGGAATAAAATGAATATGAATATAACTTTGCAACTTCAATTACTTGTTTTTTTGTAATAAACATATGTTGGTAAAAGTCTTTTGATCACATGGAAAGTGATTAATATAGTTTTATCAAGTTCTGTTACTGACCGCCCAGCAGAATGAGGGCTGAACTCAATTCATAAAACTTATTAGTAATTAGATTTTTCTTGCATTTCATAGATATGTTTCCAAGAACAGAAGGGAAGTAGACGAATGAGATTCAAGTTGATTGCATATGCGGTGCCAAAAACAATGTAAATGACATGTCGACTTATTACCAAGCTGTTAGCTGCAAAATATAGTTAAAAATCTGAACAGTTTGAATTGAAAATGTTATTTTGGCATTCAGACTGATACTCAATTTTGTAATGTATATAAGCTGTGGCGGTACAACTTCTCAAATCCCATAGAGTTCACTCAAATTATTTTAAAATGAAATTCAAAAATCATGACCAAATTTGAATGCTCATTAACCACTGCAATTCATGTCCCTCATGTGGTCTGAAGATCAATGTTGGCAGGCTACTTATGATATAAAATATTGATTGTCATGAATTGCTATGCTAGCATTAGTTGTCTGTGTACTTTGTTTGAACTTAAAGTTGCATTAGTATATGGTAAAGGTAATGTAAAAATAAGTGATAGCAGAATTGCACGTTAACAATGATCATGTTTAGTATGCATGCTGATATCATAAAATGTACTTATAACCTTTTGAACTCTGCTTATTCTAATTAATATCATTACTGTCCTTTAATGTGACAATTAACCCCTTTGCAGCCTCCATTGGCCATGTTCGATTCCCTTGCGGTCTTTGGGTAGCTGCCATCGTCCATGTTCGATTCCCTTGCGGTCTTTGGGTAGCTGCCATCGTCCATGTTCGATTCCCCTAGTGGTCTTTGGGTAGCTGCCATCGTCCATGTTCGATTCCCCTAGTGGTCTTTGGGTAGCTGCCATCGTCCATGTTCGATTCCCCTAGTGGTCTTTGGGTAGCTGCCATCGTCCATGTTCGATTCCCCTAGTGGTCTTTGGGTAGCTGCCATCGTCCATGTTCGATTCCCCTAGTGGTCTTTGGGTAGCTGCCATCGTCCATGTTCGATTCCCTTGTGGTCTTTAGGTAGCTGCCATCGTCCATGTTCGATTCCCCTAGTGGTCTTTAGGTAGCTGCCATCGTCCATGTTCGATTCCCCTAGTGGTCTTTGGGTAGCTGCCATCGTCCATGTTCGATTCCCCTAGTGGTCTTTGGGTAGCTGCCATCGTCCATGTTCGATTCCCCTAGTGGTCTTTGGGTAGCTGCCATCGTCCATGTTCGATTCCCCTAGTGGTCTTTGGGTAGCTGCCATCGTCCATGTTCGATTCCCCTAGTGGTCTTTGGGTAGCTGCCATCGTCCATGTTCGATTCCCTTGTGGTCTTTGGGTAGCTGCTATCAGCCATGTTCGGCTTCGCGCTATGCGTCCCTTAGCTGTGGAACTACAGCATTCTGTCATTAAACTCCACCAAACATCATTTAAAGATGAGCACTTTGTGAACCTGCCAGACTGGTCTCTGTTGACTTACACAGCTTGATTGACAGGCTTTTTGATTTGAAAATAGTGGATCTGATTGGTGTTGCAGCTGTCACATTCCCAGATTGCCTGCACAGAGGGGTTTTTTCAGCCCAACGAAAACTTTATATTTATATTTTCTATTTCAAAGTACAATGAAAACATCTAATACATGTAAGTAATTAATGTTGTGATATTCTTAACTATAAATGTTTATTGGGAAGTGGTATGGTGGTAAAGGAAACTTTAATATAATTTGTGATAATAATAGTAACTATATTCGTTTTATACCGTACTTTTTTTCATTATATTAGTGTGACAGTGACAAAGTTTATTTATTTATTTGGCATACACCTTTATCCAAGGCGACTTACAGGTGTTACATGCAAGCAAAGGGTTACAATGCAAGCTTTAGATTTAAATACAGTGCAGTTTACAGTAACTGCACTTAATACTACTAGAATACAATATGACATACAAGCTAAATGCTGATGTAATATAAGTAGGAGGAGATGCTATGAATGATTCATATTGTTTCTTTGTACTTCTAAATCTTGTGGACAGACATATAATGTAATCTAATGTATAAAGTAGGGGATGTTATATAGACACATATTTGTATTTATTCCTTTATACATCTGGATGTGTGATGGAGCACCCCATCACTGAGAAGGTCTGTGAGAATCATTCTTTGCCAATCTAACCAGCTACATGTTTATGTCCTAAATTAAGTATACTATTGAGCGTATGGTTTTAAATAACAGACTAAAAAGAAAACAGAAAAGCATGTACTTCACTGAAATGTGTAACCCCAGGGTTTGAGTTGGTCCTGAAAAGAAAGAGAAACAAAAGTTCATTGTAAACTTTAAAAGCAAAGTGGAGGTGAATGCATATTACAAACAAGGGTCACATTGTTTGGAATATGCCTTTCTGCAGAGTAATTAAAACTAAAATAAATCTAAATGTAATTCTTACTGTCTATGATAACTTGCCTTTTCTATGTATAATTGCCTTGAGTAAAACATGATGCAGTAGTGGACAGTCAGTGGAACCTGTTGCCTGTAATGGTGACTGCTGAGATTTCCAGAGGCACGCACCTGCAGGAGCATGTATTAAGCAGGCATGAGGTAGCCAGACCACACTTCATTGTGTTAAATGGGAAACCAGTCAAATAGGGTTATAAATAATGTAATTGTGTATAATGTTTGTTATGTTATAATACTAATGAGTATTGTAAGTTTGTAGATTTATAGTCTTTAAGAGAATACTGAACCTCTGTAAATCTGGTTTAGCACTTTTAGAAAGGGGGAGGAGCTTAGGGTATATAAGTCAGAGCTATCACTCCCTGGAGTCAGTGTGGGTTCGACAGAGTTTGGGGCGGAAGCACATAGAAGCTCAACAAGAGTTTGGAAGAGATTAAAGTGACGCAAAGCAAAACTTCTGTAAAGAGCAGATCAAGTATTACACGTGGCATCCCTGTCTGTTAGTGTCTTCCTGGTCATCCTCACACTCTGTAAATGCATTTTTTGATGAATGATAAGGAAGTACAGGGTGACGCTATATACATACATAGATATACATATATTTATATATTAGGCCTGTCAATCGATTACAATTTTTGATCGGTTAATTTAAGAGCATTAGTTGATTAATTCTTGCACATTTTTAATGAAGGTAACAATATTATAGCGGCTGTCCTGCATACTGTATGTAAAATAAAAACGTGATATCTTGTAACAATTGTAAGTCGTCCTGGATAAGGGCGTCTGCTTAGAAATAATAATAATAATAATAATAATAATAATAATAATAATAATACTGTAGTAATACTAAAAAAACAATAGAATCGGAAAAAAAAGCCCAATGGCAATTTGGTATTTTCAAAAGCATTTTTATTATTTTTATTTTAGTAAATGTAACACATTTTCACAGAACAATTGTTTTTTCAGGCCACTGTCTGTCACATACCTGAAAACACAAGACAGCTGAGCTGTGTTTCCAACATAGGTTGTTAATCTATTATAGCTACGTACTTGGCTGCATCTAGCAGAACATGAGGCACAGAAGAGATTAAGCTGTTTGGAATCTTGTTACAGGTACCCGAGAATACTGTGGCTATTGACAAGTGATTGCTTAACATGCTGTCGTAGTCAGAAATCAGATAATCAGATCTGTTTGAGGAATTGGGGCCTTCATCGTGCCCTCTGAATGCCAGTTCTTGCTTGCCAAGGTAAACAACAGAATCAATCAAGCATTTAAGAACCTCACAGTTTTTTCTTACTTGCTCATTTTGATGTATTGTATCCCTACGCTTCTGCTCATCAAGTTGAACATCAATCCGGGTTTGTCCAAAAGTTGTGAGTGTAAAAGTGGCTCGCAAGTGAATTTGGGAACATGTTTTTGTGCTGACTTTGTTATACAGCCTAGACTGCTATAAGCCAGTTCTGTTCCATATCGCCTTTTTTGTACTGAACAAAATACAGTTCCAGCAGTATACTTTTAATTGACAGCTACCAGTAAGCCTCTGATTCCTTTCATAATTTGAATTTTGGAAGTGGCGAGTATATCCCTTCCCTTCCTGTGTCAGTTCAGGTATTAGTGGTGTATACCTCCATTTTTTCTGAGAAAGTTCCTGAAAATTGATTCGTAACCAAATAGACTACAATGTCTCCGTTCTCTTATGACATTTTTTTTTTAATTTGTAAAAAGCAATTTTAAATATTACTTTGAATTCTCAATATAATTTTGAATAATGGTCTCTATAATATTAGCAATATCTCGCACCCTAGCATATTTATGTCCCACCTCTGCTCACTAATGTTTGGACAGCTGCAAAACCAGGGCAGATCTTTGACTTTCCCATTGGTTTAAAAGACCTTCAACTGCAACGGAGACTACCTTCCATGGTGTATGTCCCGCCACTGCTCACTCATGATTGGACACCTGCATAACAAGGGGCAGATCTTGAACTCTCCCATTGGTTAAACCTACTCAAGACCGTTTGTTTGTTTTGTTTGTCGTGTCTAAATTGTACTTGTTTGTTATTTAGATGGCTAACACGATCCGGAGCTGTCGCCAAAGGCCAGCACTAAACCTGTACATCACTGCACTTTGCATCACCACTGAACTGTATTTTCACTGCGAGCACTAGAGCATGCACTGTGGACTGGTGTTTGTGTTTGTGTCTGTGTCTGTGTTACATGTGCGTGAAAAAGAACGGGACTATTATTATTTCGGGACCAACCCGTGGATTAAAACAGAGCAATACATGATGCTGAATTGCCTGTTAACATTGTTATTATTTACTGCTGTTTCGTCATCAGGCAATTGGATTACAAAATAAAACACCATTGTTTATTGATCACCTGCACATAGCTGTGTAACCTGTGCAGCTATAACTATGAATGCAACATTTTCTACAGCAGTGCATCGCAGTTTACACAAACAAAATTAAACTCTCAGCCAAACAAAAACAGCTTAATAAAGAAGGTAAGAAACATAGAATATATAAAATAATATGGGTCAGAATATATTACCACACAAAAATAAGTCTCTTGTTGGTTTTGAGCTAGCAATGCACTCATGGCTATGCATTGACTCAAAACCTACTCAAGACTGGTAATATATTCTGGCCCATTGTGGGAGGGTAGTGGGTGGAGCTTTAGGGAAGGACCGGAAATGACAGCACACAGGAGCCGGACATTATGTTTAGTCCTTGGAGCCCTGTACCATCAATGGTATCGGGGCAGGATTTTATTTTAGCAAACAATGAAAATAGAACAGTCCAGTATTGCAAAACATAAACAAGAAAACCACCTGGAATACCAGCAATGGTAAACCCAGGTTTCAAATAAAAAGAGTAAACAAAAATGTCACGGTTACAAAGAAAACAAAGGAAGCACTGGGTTTCTCTGTGCTACTGCAGTGGGTTTCCTCTCACCGCCTCTTGGCTCCCTTCCACGGGTTAATGGCTTGTCCTGGGTCTTCCTCACTGTGGTAATCCACCAAAGTTTCAATTTTCTGTGAATTACAGCAATTGGATGAAAACAAAACAACAAAAGCACAGCACGTGTTTTCAGTTCAGGACAGGGAGCCCGAATGGCAAAACCATACTGCTTAAATACTGCCAAATCCCACCCCTGCAATCAGCACGCTGCCCAACGTCAGCCAATTGACGAGAACAGCACAGCTGATTGCAATGATGGGACCTGACGGCCGCATGGTTCCACCTTTGGCCAAGATGGCCGTCCGACCCGGAACTTCCTGTATGGTCAGAGTTCAGCCTCCTGACCCAATCACGGCCAACCCTAAACAGCGCTGCCGGTGGTCGGGAGGGCAAATTACGACAGGGACTCCTTTCAATCCTGTCACACCCATATATTATTCTCTAAATATATATATGGGGCAGCAGTGTGGAGTAGTGGTTAGGACTCTGGACTTGACCAGAGGGTCGTGGGTTCAATCCAAGGTGGGGTACACTGCTGCTGTATTATTATTTGTTTATTTAGCAGACGCCTTTATCCAAGGCAACTTTCGGGTGAGACTAGGGTGTGTGAACTATGCATCAGCTGCAGAGTCACTTACAATTATGTCTCACCCGAAAGACGGAGCACAAGGAGGTTAAATGACTTGCTCACACAATGAGTCAGTGGCTGAGGTGGGATTTGAACCGGGGACCTCCTGGTTACAAGCCCGTTTCTTTAACCACTGGACCACACAGCCTCCCTTGAGCAAGGTACTTTACCTAGATTGCTCCAGTAAAAACCCAACTGTATAAATGGGTAATTGTATGTAAAAAAAAATAATAATAATATGATATAATTGTAACAATTGTAAGTCGCCCTGGATAAGGGCATCTGCTAAGAAATTAATAATAATTAACAATAATATTTCATTTAATTACTGTTTGTATTGTAATGAAACCTGTTAACATTTTAATTGCAGTTATTTACTATTTTACCATGTGGTGAAGTCGGTTATGTTGAGTTTAATAACTATAGGTTAAATAATTAATATTCAATTGTGGAAACAAAATCCCTTTAGTTTACACCTGGTAAAATGTTCTATTGTTGAAAAACATACCGGCAGCGCTTTTGCATGATGAGGATGCCACCAGGAGAGACACACAGGGAGACCTACATGTGACTGAAGACCCTTTAGCAGTGTTGGATGCATCCAGAATGATGATCCAAAGAGGACATCACAGAGGCCATCATTCTGGAGCAGTACCTGCTAGTGTTTCAACTGGAAGTTTGCATTTGGGTGAAGGAGCACGGGTCTGGAAGCTGCAACCCTCGCAGAAAAGTACCAGCATGCCCATCGTGATGCACCGAGATACACCAAGGTGACGCTAGGGAAACCTAAGGTGGGAGGAGGGGCAACGGTGGATTTGATGAGGAGACTCCGGAGCTGGAACCCTTAGTGCACTGATAGTGTAAGGATTATTTCCCACATTGTCAAACAGGTAACACAGCAATAGTGATCCATGATGTGTGGTTTTTTTGTTTTTTTGTTTTTTTTATAATCGCTTTTCCTGCAGTGATTTACTCTGTTCAAATTATATATACACTGCTGTGCAAAAGTCTTTGACATGTTGCATTTTTCTACACTGATGCATTATGAGCATCAACAATTTACCCAATGTCTCCACTAGTGTTTTCTACTATTATAACATCCTTGACTTGCATAAAGAAGGAAAAACATTGAGTGCAATAGCTCACATCACTTGATTTTCAAGGTGTGGTATCCGAAGCATAATCAACGAGTACAGAGAAACATCATCTGTAATTGACAAACCCAGGACTGGAAGACCCAAAAAGCTGTCTAACAAGGATGAGCAATACTTGAAGATAATATCCTTAAGGAATAGAAAGATGACAAGCGTTGAATTGACAACAGAACTGGCAGATGGCACAGGTGTCATTGTGTTACTGTAACTCCAATAAAAACTGACAGTATGTATTTAATACAATTTTCTCTCTTTTGTTTAACTATAGTAAAAAACAAAGGTCCAATCTAGTGTCGCTTGGGACTGGAAAATTGTGCCAGGTTAGACAGTGTGCTGGATTACAGAGTTATTGTAAAAAATCTGATGCTGCACCTAACAGGTAAAATGACAAAAGTATTTGAAAGCTTTAAAATGCTGGTATTCATGTTTTCTCCGTGTTGCTTGAAGTAGGCATATTCAGAATGTCTGAAACGGTTTGCCTTGTGATCTTTTAATTTTTGTTATTTTAGAAGACTTTCACTCAATTTGTTTTCTTGTAAATAAAGTGCACAAATGTGCCGACAGCCGTATTAACAAACTGCACTCGCTGCAGTTATTTGTTTAAACTAACGACTGAACTCGGACAAGCATTACACGACATTCATTATGTTTGTGTGACGGCAACATGGAGGCTGTGTTTTTGTTTATGCTTTTGGAAGAAAGTACAGTACGTAATCGATCGAGAGCTCATCAAATGCAGCTGTGCTCTTTTCTGCAAAGCCAGTGGAGATGCCATTTTGTTTTTTCCGCACTTCTAAATGCATTTATAAATACACTGCTAAATTAATTTCGTTTGCTGCCATCCAGTTTAGCCTGGACCCCTTCAGACCAAATATTTATTAATTTTTTCTTCTCTTCTTCAGACCAAGTGAGTCAGCAGTCGGTAGCCATGTTTATCACATGGAAATGTCTGAACTCACAACCGCATTTAGGCTGTGTGTGTAAAAGGGCTTAGTTATGGAGTTTCCTTTGCTTACTAGCTTGAAAATCGACTGACTTTCACAGGGAAGAATTTAATATTTAATATTTTGTACAACAAGCTTTCTATAAGAAGAATAAAGACAATGGAGCAGTCTGAAAGTGAAATCAAAACACAAACACTCAGATAGCTTTTTGGAAGTCTGTTCTTGGAAAGAGTTCTGATTTCACCATTGCTGAGCTGGATCACACAGTGAAATACACTGGGAGAATGAAGTCAGCCTACCACTGTGCATGCTAAATAGGGTCAGTATTCATTTGACATCCAGCCCATCCCCATCGTCTTTGTTTCCATGGGAATGGAAGCACAAGGACCCCGTTTGAATGTGGCTTTCAGAGATGACTTCAGTCAATAAACAATGAAAATAAATCAAAGAATATCTCCATTCTGACTCTTGCACACACACAGACCTTTTTGTCTACATTTCTGGAGCACAGGGATTATTAGTATTTTAGTGGCCGTGGGGGTTGAGGTTGAAAGAGGGTTGGATTGTTTTTAGATTTCTTCTGTGTGCTGAACAGTATTTTTTTCCCCCCATGGTGCTTCTCTCTACACTTCTGTCTGGGCTAAGAGAACTTTATGGTGTGTGATGCGATTCCATTGCTAGATACTGCCTGAATATCCTGCTATTAGAGTCTGCTAAAAACATGAATCAATTCTTGAGATAAAAGGCATTAGTACTGTAATGGTATACATTTTGTAATTCCCATTTCCCATATTGGGGGTTAGTCTGGTTTTCCGGGGTGTAGGGATATCCAATGTGTCTTTCTAATTCATGAAGTGGGTTTACTGGCATTTCAATTTCAACATTGTGACGAGTGTTTAGTCTTTAGTTCTATCTGTGACCTGTTTCATATCTGTAGTCAACCAGGTCTTGACTGTCAACCGTCAGCTCTTATGATATTATAATAAAGGTCTTTTTTAAAAAAAAAAAAATACACAACTGCATTGGATATTTAAAAAGCAATAAACTACTGTCTCCACAAATAAATCAGTAACATGAAAGCATCCTGACATTGGTTTTATTAATTGAATAAACAACTGTGAAATACCAGGATAATCTGCAACACTGTCTCATTTCTATGCATGTTTACTACAGTGGATAGTGAAAGATTAATGATAATATTACTACATATTGAACATATACCAAGGGCACTATTATACGACATGTTGAAACCCCTTAAGTGTCAGTTCTTTGATTATATAAAGATGTGCCTACTCAGTGAAGCTTAACAGACAGTTTTAGGCATTACTGGAAATGTAGATTTTTCCTGTGGTGCATTGTTAGATTATATTTATGAATCATCCTGTAAATACACTGCTTGGACACTTTATTAGGAACTGTTCCTAATATTGGGTTGGGTCATCGTTTGCCTTGATCACAGCCTTGATATGACATGACATAGACTGAAAGGTGTCTTTAGGGATGTCAATCAATTTAGTCTATAATGTTTCCTGCAGTTGGTGGAGAGAGTTAGGCAAAGGACTGAGATGATCAACCAGATTGAGATCTGGGGAAGGTGGTGGTTATGGAAGGTGCCAGAAGTCTCTGTCATGCTCCTCAATCCATTCATGCACGATTGTGGCACAGCAGATGGGTGCATTGTCTTGAAAGTAGCAATCACTCATGGTACAAGTGCAGCATCATTGTGAACCTGATCCACAGCGATGCTAAAGTAAGCTAAGACATTAGTTCAGCCTTGTAGAATATTTAAGGGTATACCAGGAGAGCATGCCTCACACCATGGTGATGCCAAATCTTAATAAAGTGGCAACACAGTGTATGTTACTGGTTGATAAGACAGCACAAAGATAATTTTACCTGTGTGGATGCTAGTCTTGTTTGTGTAAGGGCACAGAAAGAAAATGACGTGTTCTATAACAATGTTTTTTCCTATGGCACATTGTTTATGAATCACCTTGTATATAGGTTACTGGTTAATTAGGAGAGTGACAAGTTGCAGAATGTAACAGATTCCTGCCACTATGTTTGATGCTAAAGTAAACTTGGATAGTGTCTAGCAATTACCAGAGATAATGTCCTTGTACAGGAACCTGAGTTATCTACCTGGCACCAGTTACCCAGTAGCAAGGTGCATTGATTCTGTCTTTACAGCACACCAGACTTTGTTTGTTGTGCAGGTCCATGACTCTGTGCTGTCAGATTAGGTTATTAAGTCTACCGGAGAAGCATTTTATATTTAGCTTTAGGTCCAACTCCCAATCTTTTAAGACCACAGAGGTCCTTTAATGGGATGAAAGAGTATATAGATGCCTGCTAAGTTAAGACTGCTCAACCTCCCTAATGTAATTTAGTAGGGAAAAAAAATATACTGACTTTTATTTATTTTTACATTTAAAGGTGCAGTGTCCCAGACTATTTTAAAAGTAGTGTTTTCATATTTAAGGAGGTTGTTAAATTATAATCATGTTTGAATTACTAGCTATTGGTGTTTTGTGTAAAATAAACCAATCCCTGTTTCTGTTTTGTTTCCTGAGCTATAATAGAACTGCAGCATGTCATGAGAATGGAAATAGACTGGACTCTCAACAAGGTCTATTTCATTAAAATTGTATAGTAGCGTGGTCAGAGGCAGATGTCAGGGTAACTCAGGCAAGAAGAAATCAGCAGACAACATTTTCTTAATAAGAACAGTTCTTTTTATTTTATTGCCATCCAAAAACTGCAAAAGGTAACAGTTATTTACAGTTGGATACATCAAAAAAGCGAACAGATAAACTGGACACGACATACTGGAACAAAACAACAAACATATCTACAGTCTACCTGTTATCACAACCAGACACTCTATAGTGTGGCAGAACTAGGAAGTACACAGCAGCTAGTACTCTAGAAATGTCACAGCTGCCTTTCCGTTTGGATCTTGAGCATAGACTGCACGCCCTAAATAATCCACAGAGGGGTAGAAAAACATCAAAGCAATATCAAAATCATAATTTATTTAGAGAGCGCCCTTTCATGGCAAGCCATCTCAAAGAAGAAAAACATTTAAGTACAATAAAACATTAAGTACAGTAAAACAAGAGATAAAACAAAAGAATAAAACATATATACCTGAACTTACAGGCAGCTCCCTCATAACAGTATGTCATTAGGTTCTGCTGTTGCTTCCCTAACCCACAAGAGGCCAGAGCCAACGCAAAAGTATCGGGGACGTCGCTCAGTCAGGGCGTGAACCTGCACTCCCCTGAATATATGACTCGCCCTGCATGCTGTGTGCCTGTGCTTTCTCCCAGGTGAGCCACTTAAGGACCCTAAAAAAAGGGAAAGCTAAACTATGGAATAAGTAGTCTGCAGTCAATGTATTTGTTTCTATAAATTCAAAATAATTGCAGTCTTATCTATCGCTGCAGTCAGTTAATTAGAAGACAGTGCCTGCAGCTTTGACAAGCATAACTTAAGTAATATAAAGTGAATACACACTTCTGCTGAATCCTGTAACTACATTATTTCAATTCTTTATGCTGTGAAACACAATCAGGTACACGCTGTAGTAACTGTAAAGCAACTTGTTCTCAAATCTCAGCTGAATTCTCAGCTTTAATAGCAGTTATTTATACAGGAAATGGCAAATAAAGAACTTCATATAATGAAGCCTGTAGCTGCAGTGATTAATGCAGTAATTATGGAGAGGAGAGTCTTTTAATTGCTATCAAATTATATAAATATAGGTACAGCATAGCTACTTATTCTTTCCTCATTAAATCAACACTGGGTAGATGACATGCAATTGAAATATGTGACCCTTTTTTTCTTGAAATTAAGCTAATTATTTACATTTGTTGTAAAGTCTAGATTTAATCATTTGCGCTTTTTTATGTTCAATTACATTTCCTCACTTGCAGCTATTCCCCATAGTGTACGTCGGAGTCTGTGCTGCCCTGACTGTATCCCTTACCCTGTACAGCATGAGCGAACCTGTGCTGCCCTGACTGTATCCCTCACCCTGTACAGCATGAGCGAACTTGTGCTGCCTGACTGTATCCCTTACCCTGTACAGCATGAGCTAACCTGTGCTGCCCTGACTGTATCCCTTACCCTGTACAGCATGAGGGAACCTGTGCTGCCCTGACTGTATCCCTCACCCTGTACAGCATGAGCGAACCTGTGCTGCCCTGACTGTATCCCTTACCCTGTACAGCATGAGGGAACCTGTGCTGCCCTGACTGTATCCCTTACCCTGTACAGCATGAGGGAACCTGTGCTGCCCTGACTGTATCCCTCACCCTGTACAGCATGAGCGAACCTGTGCTGCCCTGACTGTATCCCTTACCCTGTACAGCATGAGGGAACCTGTGCTGCCCTGACTGTATCCCTTACCCTGTACAGCATGAGCGAACCTGTGCTGCCTTGACTGTATCCCTCACGCTGTACACCATGTGTCTGTGCTTTTACCAGCTGAGCCATTCGGGGACCCCTCATTTATATGTGTATAAGATAAATGGCAGCAATCTCATCAATAAATGAGCTTCCCTGTAATTGTTACAGTTTTTTACATGTTCTGACTATCTGCAGCAAGCATCTGGTATCTTGTGCCTGTGAGCCCTAGCAATGCACACACAATGACATGGTAACAGGGCCATAACCAGGATAGATGAGAACATAGGAAAGTCAGCATAAAGGTCTTTCTTTTGTTCTCAAAACCTGTGTGGACACTTAACAAACTCATTAAAATGCAAAAATAACAGAGTTTACGGGGGGCAGTTTTTACATGTGTAAAAGAGTGATTCGTTACATGTGTAGGTCGTCACTGAATAATAATGATGCAGACACAGAGCATTGGGTGTTGACACACCACACAGGTGTGCAGATTTAATTAACACAGGTGCTGGCACTAGGGTACCAGCAATGGTAGCCCTAGTGTCACATTTAATAAAGAAAAGAAAACAAAGCTAAAAATAAGTTTGCCACACAAATGGCAAGCTCTAGTCCCACTTGAAGGAACGGCCTGCTCCAGGAACCTATTACTCTATGTGAACCCTCTGTACACTGTTTGGGATCAACATCCCCTAAATTGACCTCCTTCTGGGTTCCCAGAGTCTCAGCATCCTCGCGGCAACTCTGGCCTCTTCAAACAACCTTTTCAAATAGCCTCAGCTGGGCAATGCCTTCACAAGCACCGTCTTGGAGTGGAAGGGTTTCGTGTAGTAGTTCTGTCCATGAAGTAGACACTCTCCTCCTCGATGTCAACACAGCAAGCTTTCGCTCAGCACCCGTCTGTGGCTGTACAGTAGCCTCAAGCTGTGCACAGGCTCCCCGGGCATGCCCCCCAGCCAATCCAGACTTCCCAATCAGCTCAGCCCTGGGTGAGGTCAACTGCTCAATTGGTTGCTTAGCAACGCGTCTCCTGTTCCACGTCCCAGCTGCACACATCCACGCAAGAACCAGCGACAGGGCTCTCCTTGTCACACATGTGATTAGGTTATTCAAATAAAAAACATCTTATTTAAAAATATGTAAAGCTATTTCTCATCTCATTCCAGCTACCACTGCTGGTCAGGCAGAGTCTAGGCATAACTTGCCAGTCCCTGGATCTTCAGTCATGATGATAGACCTAATTTAAAAAGAATTCAGGTGAATGCAAGCATTGCATTAAAGGATGTACTTTTACAGTACCCCTGTAAACCAGCACACTGTAAAATCCAGCATAATCAATGCCAGATTAGACAGGTTTCACTGTTTGTTTAGATGTGATTGTAGCAGAATGTTGGTGAAACTGCTCAACTCAGCAGACAACCATCCTACCAAGCAGTAAGAAACCCAGAAAAGCATCATAGCAGTCCATACAAATCCAGTATTTGATGATTGTTCTGTGGTACAGCCCAGTGATCCTGCCTACGAAATGTAACTCATTATTATCATCAGATACAAAGACTAACAAATACAACTTTAAACTTTGAAAGAAAATCCAAAGTGATTTATAAATTGAAATCTATAAAAAAAAAAAAAAAAATGGGGAAAATAGGTGCACCAGGGTTCACTATACTGGCTAGGTTTGCTAACAAAATCCTAAATTATACAATTATTCCTTTACCCAGTGGTTTTCTTTGTACACCACTCTGTCCAGGTAACAGCCACAGTCCAGCACAGCCTCGCCTGTTTGTTCCAATTCCAGCTCCAGTTCCTATTCCAATTCCTCTGTTCAAGTTTTCCTTTCAGCAATCACCAGGTGCTCCGTAATTCTTCTCCCCAGTTCTCGGGTTGCTCTGTCTCCCTCTGTGTCCTGGCTTCTTCTCTTCCTTACCCAGGGCGACTTACAGTTGTATACAAAAAATACATATCAAGAATTACAGTACAATTAAGAGCAAGGTACAAAATACAATGCCTTCAGTCCTAATAAAAGCAAATACAAAACACAGTACGATTTGATATCGGAGCAGTTCAAGAGCAGATAACAGTATTGATAGTTACATCAGGGTTAGCTACGAGTGCAAGTGAAATACAAGATACTACAGATTGGGTTAAGTGCAGGATTAAATACAGTAAAATAGGGAGCAGATAAGTGCAAGTTAAAGTACATTAAAGTCAGAGTGCTATATTGTCCAGAAGGGAAGAGTTGGGTTTTACAGGTTTTGTTTGAAGAGGTGTGTCTTGTGGAGGCGTCAGAAGGTGGTCAGGGACTGGGCAGTCCTGACATCTGTAGGAAGGTCATTCCACCACTGCGGGGCGAGGGTGGAGAAGGAGCGGGCTCTGGAGGCAGGGGAGCGTAGAGGAGGTAGAGCCAGTCTTCTAGTGCAGGTGGAGCGGAGCGGTCGAGTGGGGGTGTAGGGAGAGATGAGGGTCTGGAGGTAGCTGGGTGCAATCTGGTCAAGGCATCGGTAGGTGAGTACATGAGTCTTGAACTGGATGGGAGCGGTGATCGGGAGCCAAGTGGAGTGAGCGGAGAGGTGCAGTAGAATGGGAGAAGCGAGGCAGAAAGAACACCAGGTGAGAAGCAGAGTTCTGAATGAACTGGAGCGGATGGGTGGCGGATGCAGGGAGGCAGGTCAGGAGGGAGTTGCAGTAGTCTAGGCAGGAGAGTACCAGGGCCTGGACAAGGAGTTACGTGGAGTAGTTCGTGAGGAAGGGTCGGATTCTTCGTATGTTGCTCAGGAAGAATCGGCAGGTCCGTGCTAGAGTGATGTGCTGGGAGTAGGAGAGGCAGGGGTCCAGGGTTACTCCAAGGTTCTTAGCTGAGGAGGAGGGAGAGAGCGTGGTAGATTCCAGAGGAATGGAGGTAGAAAGATCAGAGGAGGGGGAAGATGAGGAGGGGAAGAAAAGGAGGTCAGATTTAGAGAGGTTGAGTTTGAGGTGATGCGAGTGCTTCCAGGACGAGATAGCAGACAGACAGGTAGAGATACGGGAGGGGATGGTGGGGTCAGAGGGGGGGAAGAAGAGGAAGGTCTGAGCATCATCAGCATAGAAATGGTATGAGAAACCATAGGATGCGATGAGGGGGCCCAGGGAGCGGGTGTAGAGAGAGAACAGGAAAGGACCCAAGACTGACCCTTGGGGGACTCCTGTTGAGAGAGGGTGAGGTGTGGAGGTTTAGCCACACCAGGTTACCTGGTAGGTGCGGTCAGAGAGGTAGGAGGAGAACCAGGCCAGAGCAGTGCCGGAGATTCCCAGGTCAGCGAGAGAGGATAGGAGAATAGAGTAATCGACAGTGTCAAAGGCAGCAGAGAGATCGAGGAGAATTAGGACAGAGGAGAGAGAGGCAGCACGGGCAGAGTTTAGCGAGTTTGTTTATGGGTTTTCTAAACATGTATTAATAATACATTAAATGGTTTGCACATTTCAAGATTAAACACAGGTACAATTTATATACTTTTCTTTTTATGCTCAGTATCTGATAGATCAACTGTGGAGATACAGAACATAACTTCCACAAATTCCATTTCACTTCAGGATCTTGAGGTGTTCTTTTATTAGGCAATGAGGTGGATCAAGAGTCCAAGGCAGTGAGGAAGATCAGTCCGGCAGTGATCGATGTTCATAATTGCTGCCTGTGTCTCTCAGGAGAGTTTAATGGCCTGGGGTCAGAGAGGGGTCAGGAAGAACACACTCAGGGGAGACAATGAAAAAGGACTGGGATAATTAACTGTGAGTGAAACAAGCAGAGAAAATATTAGCTGCTTGGACCAGAGTACTGAGAATAGAAAAGTAGAAAGGGACTGAAAGCAGGAGTTGATGAAACCAATTTCACATCACTTGGGTGTATTTGACAGGCTTAACATATCTCAAATGCGAGCAACATTTTATCAATATTGTGGAACAGAAAATAATCAATTTTTTCAAATGTTCCATTTGCACAGATAATTAAATCAGACATCTTTGACAAATGAACACAATGAAAAGGTCATTAGGGACATGCTTTGAAGGTGTTAATCCCTGTTAATATGCAGATATGATTCTGTTTCTTAAGTAAACTTGTTTTTATTGTGATGCTATTTCAGATTCTGGTAGCGATGCGAACATGATTTATTGATTCCCACTGCTTTTATGTTGTGAGTCCCAATTACACATGCATTTATTGATGTAATTGTCCTGGTGCCCTGTTTGGAACCTCTTGTAAGCTGGTGTATCTACCCAGAAACATGTGCTTTCCTTGCATGTTACTGGACTAAAGCTCTTCTGTTTACTTTTGTTTTGTGATGAGAAGTGGCCAAATCTACTGAAATGATTGGATACATGGCCATGCATTTTCAGTTGTATTTTTTGACGTCAGTACACATTTGGTTTGCTTCTTGCTTTTAAATAATAAAGTGTACTCGGTGCATCAATTATTATGTGTCTGACGTTTGATAAGGAGACTGGTTACTGATTGCACCCCTAGATTCTGGTATTCCAAGACCAAATCCTATTGCTTGCAAAGCTGTACTTCAGCTAATGTGTACATCTGCTGTGAGGTTGGTGTTTGAAACATATGTCTCTACAAATGTTTAAAAAGAAAAACATATTGCCATTTGTACAGCCATCCATGCATGTCAGCACATCCAGTCCCTTTTAAACTATGAGTACCGTGGTTTCTGCTCTCTTTGAAGTATTCTAAATTTATATATTCTATGTGACTATGGCAACGGGAGGGGGGAGGGGGGAACGGTGGGGGGGGGGGGGGGGGCATAGCTGGAGATACATAGTTGCAAATTGTGTCGGCACCACAGCAATGTACAATTTGTGTAAAGAGCATAGATCACAGGTGGCCAACCAGCATCTCTCCATTGTGATGTCTTTAAACAAGTCACGCAAGACCAGAAAAATGTGTCATGTGTTACAAATCCTGCCTGCAATCGCTGTAAAAAGCATCTACAGCACACAATATGCAGCGTGTACATGCCGTTACCACAATATCATTTTTTGAACAAATGTCTGTATCCTACGAAAGCAGCAGCAGCGGTAGAGATCTACCTGCCACATTAAGGATTTTGCTTTCAATGACTACAAAAATCTTAGCGGAGAAGAAATTAAAATATTTATTGCTGACTAGCTGTGGAGAAGGCGAATCAGATTTGAAAACAAATGCAAAAACGTTGTGCTTTTATCATTGTAAAAACTACATTTCAGTTAGCCCATGTATTCAATATGACCCCAAAAGTGCACAAAATAACTTAATTCAGAAAAGCACCAGTGTAGGCTTCACTAGCAAAGCAGCCACAAATCACACTCACCACTACTAGTACACTGATAATGAACTTTTAAATTAAGTTATTTTGTGCACTTTTGGGGTCATTGAATACATGAAGTGACTGAAATGTAGCTTTAACAGTGATATTAGCATGTATTTGCATTTATATCGACCGTAGCCAGCGTAATTATACATGAATTGTTTTCTGAAGAACATACCATAACTCTGTATTTATCAAATGTCTGTTTTATCTTTTGATGAGTTACTGATAATAAATTGTAAATATGAAGAACAAAAAAAACTTTAGTAATTCTTTTAATTAAAACTTTAATAAGATAACCAGAGAGTAGGCTACTTGTATTTGTGATGTGGTTCTATTGTTAATTCATAACTCAGCTAGTACAACTAAAACCAATACCCCCTCTTTTTGCCGTTATTGGGCTCATCCATATTTCCAAAAACCCATTTGTTTCTGCTGCTTTTTTAAAAAGGTATTTTCGTCTGTGTACTTTGTGTTGGTGACAATTATGGTCTGTGCTTAAATCCACAATGGCCATTTCAAAGAAACTGATTCAGAGAATGGATTTTTAACGAAAAGGGGAGTGACGAGTATTTTTGTGTTCAGAATAAAGAAAATACTATATTTTATTTGCAAATGTTTTTAAAGAGTATAATGTTAGAGGTACTATGAAACAAAACACAAAGACAAATACAGTGACTATACAAATGTCACCCAGTTTGCTCGCAGTAGGATTGCAATTATTTATGTGTAAGGTGTCCATTTTAGGACATCCTCAGGTATCACTCCTTCCTGTGTCAGTCGCCAGGCATTAGGCATCAGGTGTCATTCCTCCTCGAGTCAGTCGTCAGGTATCAGGTATCAGTCTTCCTCGAGTCAGTCGTCAGGTATCAGGTATCAGTCCTCCTCGAGTCAGTCATCAGGCATCAGGCATCAGTCCTCGAGTCAGTCGTCGGGTGTCAGGCATCAGTCCTCCTCGAGTCAGTCATCAGGTATCGGGCATCAGTCCTCCTCGAGTCAGTCGTCCGGCATCAGTCCTCCGAGGGTTTTTTTTATTTTTTTTTAAGGGGAGAGTGAGGGGTTGGGCGGAGTCATCTAAATCATCGAATCAAACAAGAGCGAAAAACTTTTGATGCTTCCCATTGGATGACACAAATGTCAATCGATCGTTTGACAAGTAACTTACATTAAGTTATTGTGGTAGGTGAGTGTGACAGAGAGCGAGTGAATCCAAGTCATAAATCTCCCTCCCGACCTGTGAGGGCGCTGTATAACAGGAACAGTATGCCCCAGACCGGATGGGTTGGCAATTCATTCCAGAGAAAGTCGGAAGTCGTCCATCCAGAAAGGGGGTGGAGTCGCAATACCAAAAGTCATCGCCTTAATACGATAGACGATGTGGTAATCGCGGATTTGAGGAAAAGCTATTGCACTCGCTACCAAAGGGGCGTGACTGAAGGTATATCTGGGGATGTGGCAAAGCAATCTGTTCCTTTGTTATGGTTACGGAAGGACCTGTAAAGGAGAACCAGTGAGAAAAAAACCGTGAGTGTTCTGTGTTGTTTTGTCGGTCTATTAAAGTGTCGCGTTTGTCATCTGTAGACGGCTAACATATCCAGGAGCTGTCACTAAAAGCCAGCACTGCACTACTGTTGTCACTGATTATTGTGTTAAATCACCATTTGCACTAGGAGCACTCGCTATTGGACTTGTGATCGTGTGTGTGTGTATAAAGTGTGTAATTATTATTATTATTATTATTATTATTATTATTATTATTATTATTATTATTATTATTTCGGGACTGAAACCCTGGGTTTTTGACTGGGCATTACACATTGGTGTGTATTGCCAGTCTTATTATTTAAAAGCGATAATAAAGCTTATTTTCACAGTGGAACTTTGTTGGGTCATTATTGTACTGAACTGCATCATCACTACACCTGCGCACTGCAAACCAGTTTGCCACAGTGAGTAAGAAGTTATTAAAGAAAAGATGACATTATCTACTTTATATTTTTAATAATTGTTTTATTTCTATTCTTTCACATTAAAAGTGTAAAATAACGAACATGGATCAAGTAAATGAATAGCAGGTACTGCAGGAAGGTCAATGATTGTATCCCTGATACACGTTTACTTTAGTTGTGGGGTCATTTATGTGTGTAAAATTCTAGGTTTCATATTTATTGTATATTTGATAAATGATGGGATTATGTCTGATGTCATATGCTGAGAAGATCTGACTTATAATTTAAATCCAAGCAAATTCAAATAATGCATTTTTAAAATGCTTAAAATATACATATTAAATGCAACTAAAGAAAGGTAAAAATGCATTGACTAATCAGCCGCTACACTGTATTATTAGCAATTCACATTTTCAATTTTTTTAATAACTTATTTTTTAATAACTTCTTACTCACCCACCACAATAACTTATTTCACGTTTCTACCAATTCAGGTGGTATTTTTATGAAATAAGAAAATGCAATGCTGTTTGCATGGCTTTTTAACCTTCATTAGAACTACATGAATTCTGTTTCGGTGGGAACACTAAAAATAGCACGAGGAAGCTTCGCTGCCAATCGTAAAAAGCTTCTGCCGCCACTGGCTAATACTTGAGATGTATGTACATGGCTAATACTTGAGACGTATGTACATGGCTAATACTTGAGACGTATGTACATGGCTAATACTTGAGATGTATGTACATGGCTAATACTTGAGACGTATGTACATGGCTAATACTTGAGATGTATGTACATGGCTAATACTTGAGACGTATGTACATGGCTAATACTTGAGACGTATGTACATGGCTAATACTTGAGATGTATGTACATGGCTAATACTTGAGACGTATGTACATGGCTAATACTTGAGATGTATGTACATGGCTAATACTTGAGATATATGTACATGGCTAATACTTGAGACGTTTGTACATGGCTAATACTTGAGACGTATGTACATGGCTAATACCTATGTCATCACTGCCTGCCCCGCTTAATGTCAACAGCAGCCATATGTATAACTAACAACAAGCCTGTAAAGCACACAATGTCCTATTTTGTATTCAGTGGGAGAAACAAGATCATTTCACCAGTTACCTGAAAAAGACCTGGACATACACATTTTGGATTTCAAAAATTGGGATAACTGGAACAAATCTCTCTCCGAAGCATAGCAGCATAACCTGTGCTTGCAACATAAAAGCATAAAGCTAGGATAAAGCTAGTAGCATAAAAGCATGGCTTGCAAACAGATTTATTTAACCAAGTGGTGTACTATATATCATGTTTTTAAAAAAAATATACGTTTATTAAAATGTGTTTGTTTCAAACTGCATTTGAGATTTATATACCAATGGAAGTACACAAGCTATAAGTTACCATTTGCATATATATATATATATATATATATATATATATATATATATATATTTTAGCTCTTAAAATGACCCAGCCACACACAAAACTTGATTTTTCAACAGCGCTGTTGCGCTAATTTTTTAATAGTCACAAAAACCAAAATAAACAAAATACAAAACAAACACCTAGCTCTGTACGAGCACTAACTACACCTCAGGAACACCCTGACTACCAGTGGGACAGCTAGGCTGTTTCCCCACTACACACTAAACAACACCACACAGGTTTCATACAACACACTTTTACCTTACGACTGCTGGGAAGCAGAGTACCTCTTCCTGCCTCCTTCTACTCAGCAGCCTAGAACAGACTGGCTGCTCTCTTTAAATACCCTGCACCTGGCTCTAATTTACAATGATCACCAGGTGCAGGGGATAATTAAATAATAAAACAAAACAATTACATCAACCAATTGTGCATTTGCACATGTTTTCTGCAGGGAGGATATTAACCCCCTCCCTGCTGTGTTATACATCCTCCCCCTCAAGTGTGCAACACTGATCGGCCATTCCAAGGCCACCCCCTCCCCTAAAACACAACCACCCACCCTCGAGTCCACAAATGTCAATTTTCGCCCTCTTCCACGGGCGGACTTGAGGGTGGATCGGTCCACGTCCCGGCCCAGCCAGGTAAGGACCGCGCACCAGCGACGAGGGACCCCAACAGGCTGACAGGGGCGACCGGAGCGTAGGCCGGGGCACTGGAGGATGCAGCAGTGGACAGAGGTCTTCCCCTGGGAACCGGTGCAGTGATGTCCGATCACCCAGGGGAAGTGAAGCAGCTAACAGGGGGAGCAACAGCGACGTCTGGCAGCAGCCCAGCGACGTCTGGGTGCTCGGGGAGAGCGGAGCAGGGAACCAGGGGCAGAGCTGTGGCCAGTGTTGCAGACTCCTGGGCTCTAGGTCCAGCACAGGGAGGTCCAAGAAGGCCGGCAGGGTGTCCAGGAGCAAGGGGCGAGGGACAGGACGCAGCGACGCCGGACTGGACCGTAGGGGTGGTGGTCGGGGCTGTGGTGGAGGTATGCTTTTCGCCTCCCCTCTGGGCTCCGAAAGCAGCGGCTCCTCCCCTGTGGGCTCCGGAAGCGGCGGCTCCTCCCCTGTGGGCTCCGGAAGCGGCGGCTCCTCCCCTGTGGGCTCCGGAAGCGGCGGCTCCTCCCCTGTGGGCTCCGGAAGCGGCGGCTCCTCCCCTGTGGGCTCCGGAAGCGGCGGCTCCTCCCCTCTGGGCTCCGGAAGCGGCGGCTCCTCCCCTCTGGGCTCCGGAAGCGGCGGCTCCTCCCCTCTGGGCTCCGGAAGCGGCGGCTCCTCCCCTCTGGGCTCCGGAAGCGGCGGCTCCTCCCCTCTGGGCTCCGGAAGCGGCGGCTCCTCCCCTCTGGGCTCCGGAAGCGGCTCTGGTTCCACTACCGGTGTTTCCTCACCCAGCTCTTGCTCTGTTGCAGACGGTTCTGGTTGTGCCGCAGGCCACTCCCATTTCAGCACAGCCCAGTCCGTCCTCTGGATCAGCAGTTCCAACTCTGTCTGTTCTGTCGGTTTTTGTGGGGGGAACCCTCGCTCTAGCCTTCGCCTCTCATTTTCTTCTCGTTGCCTGCGGTTGGCCTCTTCTTGTTCCGCAACCATCTGCTTAAGCATTTTAATCACCTTTAAAAAGTCTTCTGTCTCCATTTTTATTTTCCTCGGGTCAGTAGTGCTGTTTACTTCTGACACCATATGTGAAGGGTTTTGGTCCTTCGGGTTCTTTTCCAGCACTTAAAATGACCCAGCCACACACAAAACTTGATTTTTCAACAGCGCTGTTGCGCTAATTTTTTAATAGTCACAAAAACCAAAATAAGCAAAATACAAAACAAACACCTAGCTCTGTACAAGCACTAACTACACCTCAGGAACACCCTGACTACCAGTGGGACAGCTAGGCTGTTTCCCCACTACACACTAAACAACACCACACAGGTTTCATACAACACACTTTTACCTTACGACTGCTGGGAAGCAGAGTACCTCTTCCTGCCTCCTTCTACTCAGCAGCCTAGAACAGACTGGCTGCTCTCTTTAAATACCCTGCACCTGGCTCTAATTTACAATGATCACCAGGTGCAGGGGATAATTAAATAATAAAACAAAACAATTACATCAACCAATTGTGCATTTGCACATGTTTTCTGCAGGGAGGATATTAACCCCCTCCCTGCTGTGTTACAATATATATATATATATATATATATATATATATATATATATATATATATATACAGTATATACAGTGCCCTCCATTAGTATTGGGACAGTGAAGTCAAAATTGCTATTTTTGCTGTACACTCAAGCAATATGAAAATACGAGTAAAAGATTAATATGAGACAAAAGTACAGAATGTCACCTTTTATTTCTGGTGGATTCAAGACAAACACATTTTATCAACTAAGAATAACAGCACTTTTAGAGTTCCATTCCCCCATCTTATGTGAGCATAAGTATTGGGACATTTCAACTTAAAGCAAATATAAGAAGTATAAAAGCTAGTATTTAGTCGCAAATCCCTTGCATGCAATAACAGCAGTGAGTCTGCGACCCACTGACATCACCAAACTCTTGGTATCGTCCTTTGAAATGCTTTGCCAAGCCTTTACTGCAGCCATTTTCAGCTGTTGCTTGTTTTGGGGAGTTTCTGACTTCAGTCTCCTCTTCAGCAAGTGAAATGCATGTTCAATCAGATTTAAATCAGGAGATTGACTTGGCCAGTCTAAAACTTTCCACTTTTTTCCCCTGATGAACTCCTTGGTTGCGTTGGCAGTGTGTTTTGGGTCATTGTCCTGTTGCATTGTGAAGCGCCGCCCAATGAGTCTGGTGGCATTTTCTTGTAGATTGGTAGCCAAGATGCTTCTGTACTCTTCTGATGTCATTCTGCTGCTGCCATCATTCGTTACATCATCAATAAAGATGAGTGAGCCCGTTCCAGAGGCAGCCATGCATGCCCATGCCATGACACTACCTCCACCATGCTTCACAGATGAGGTGGTATGCTTTGGATCATCTGCAGTTCCTTTTGTCTCCACACTTTTGCATTCCCATCACTTTGATAAAGGTTAATCTTCGTCTCATCTGTCCATAAAACTATGTTCCAAAACTCTACTGGCTCATCTCTGTACTTTTTAGCAAATTCTAATCTAGCCTTTCTGTTTTTGGTGCTGATCAGAGGTTTGCATCTTGCAGTGTAGCCTTTGTCATTCTGCTGCGAACTTCTGCAAAAAGTAGATTGTGACACTTTCACCCCAGCATTCTGGTGGTTGTTGGTGATTTCAGTGACACTTATTTTAGGGTTGTTTTTCACAGCTCTGGTCATTTTTCTGTCATCAACTGCTGTTGTTTTCCTTGGCCAACCTGGTCGTTGCCGATTGCTGAAGACACCAGTGGTTTCTTTCTTTTTCAGGACATTACAAACTGTTGATTTGGCTATGCCAAACTTTTGTGCTATGGTTCTAATTGAGTTCCTCTTTTCTTTTAGAATCCAAATTGCTTGATTTTCTTTCATAGACAGCTCCCTAGTCTTCAAGTTGGATTATGCCTACTGACACCAAACGCAGACTCTAAAGGCAAAAGCAAAGGATAGAACTGAGACTACAAATTCACAGCTCTGTTATGTGTGAACAATCAATGCAACAGGAAACACCTGTGAGCCAAATGTTCCAATACTTATGCTCACATAAAAATGGAACTCTGAAAGTGCTGCTATTCTTAGTTGGTAAAACATATATGTGTTGAAACAGCCAAAAATAAAAGGTGACATTCTGTACTTTTGCCTCATATTCATCTTTTAATCGTATTTTCATATTACTTGAGTGTACAGCAAAAATAGCAATTTTGACCTATAACACTTCCCAACAATGCAAACAATATGATACCCATGCCAACCCCCAATACAGGGCATAACCCTTTACAAATATACAGTGCATGGAATAAGAAGTGTGGCCCAGACTGCATGGGTCCTTATCAGAAACAACAACAGCAGCAAAACAAATGGTAAATGTCCTGGGCTGACACAGGAAAAACAAGATTACTTTTTCATTCCAAAAAAATGGGAGAACACAAATTACTCAACTGAAACAGCAAATGAATTGAAAGAAAATCAATTGCAAGAAAAATGGCATGGGCACTTTTTATAGTTATAGAGACTGGACTCGCTGGATCCAGGGATACCATAGGAAACACTACCACTTGAGATGGAATAGAAGCTTTTATGGTTGTTTTCTTCTAAGATAGCTTGTAGGGCACACATGTCACGATGCTGAATCGGAAGATAGTTGTAAAAGATACAACACAACAACATTGGAACAAACTAAAACAGTGGTGGGTTGAGCATTGTCAATTCAAACCATAACAAGTAACACAAGCATGTTAGCCTGAAGGAAGCATGGCACAGTCAAAATACTGGACCATGCATCTGATGTGAGGACTTCTCAAAAAGCTTTTGTTTCCCTTCAAAGTAAAGAACCCCAGTCTTAAATGTAATGGATTGGAATGTAGGTCCCTGACTGAACCAGGAACCCTCGTGGGGAAAAGGTCTCGAAAGGAAACTGCAGTCCCAGTGGGAGGAAACTGGGACTTAATGAGAGAGAGAGAGAGAGAGAGAGAGAGAGAGAGAGAGAGAGAGAGAGAGAGAGAGAGAGAGAGAGAGGTATAATTGGCTCAAGCAGAGGATTGTTAGTAGCCCATTTGGAATCTGTAATCATTTTCAGCAGCAGCATTGACGCTGCATTGATAGAAAAATACAGTTTTGTGAAATAATACATGTATAAACGCAAATTGTAATCATTGAATCATTACGGAGAATGGCACTGTGAACATTGAAACAGGCATGTATAATCACTCCCATGTGCTACAATTCCGTTCAGAAATTTGAACAGCAACCGTCTTAAAGAGCAAGAATAAATAGCACAGAGTTAATAATAAAGCCATTAACGTTTTCCTTAGCAGGTATGTTTTCTGAACCCTTGAAAATAGTGAAAGCAGCAATTATTTGTCATGCCAGGACTGGAAAGCCACTTGTGCAAAGTTCATTCTTGTTTCATACTGGCTGGTTAAGTAAGTATTTTGGGGGGTTCAGTAACCACGTAATTAAATTATACAACATATTAAATGGCTTACTTTGTTTTTTAAGTAGGATGTATATGGCAGGCTCCCGAGTGGCGCATCCAGTAAAGGCGCTCCGTGCGGAGTGCAGGATGTGCCCTATAGCCTGGAGATCGCAGGTTCGAATCCAGGCTATGTCACAGCCGACCGTGACCGGGAGTTCCTAGGTGGCGGCGCACAATTGGCTGAGCGCTGCCCAGGTAGGGAGGGCTTAGGTCGGCAGGGGAATCCACGGCTCACCGCGCATCAGCGACCCCTGTGGCCGATAGGGCGCCTGTGGCTCTGCAGTGGAGCCGCCAGATCTGTGTTGTCCTTTGGCACTATAGGTCTGGTGGCATTGTTGTGGATCTGCAGTGCGAAAAATGACGGCTTGGCAGGAGCACGTTTCGGAGGACGCGTGTTCCAGCCTCCGTTTCCCGAGTCGGCGGGGGGGTTGCGAGCGGTGAGCCGAGGATACAGATAATAATTGGGCATGTTAAATTGGGGTGAAAACCGGGGTAAAAAAGTAGGATGTATATAAGCATGTTATATACATTACTAAATATACAGCTATGGACAACAAGTTTTGCATCACTCTATAGAATTAACTAATTTTGCTTCATAAAGTCAAATGAAACCTGCTGAATAATGTTATATAACATATTGAATTACATACCACTTTGTAGTTTTTCATATACTTCAAAAAACTGACAAGAATTGAAAAATGTGACATTTCGAAAACCTAACCTGAAATACTGTACTACTATTATAGCTTCCGGGTAAACTTTTGCGATATCATTTTGTAGTTTCTTTCATTGCATAATGTTAAGTAATTTATCTAAATTATGTTCATTAAAGTGTTTTTTTTTTTTAATTATGTCTCAATCCTAAAATTCTAGGTGGTGCAGCACTTTTGGCTATAACTGTAGAATTTAATGCAACAGGGATGAGGCTTGAGCGAGCAGGGACAACAACATGGGTAAGTGTGTCAATTAGGTGAGCTGACACATAAAGGAAGATTGTAAAGTGAAGTTAGTATTCATTTCATTCATGCAACTGTGAGGTTTCAGGGAACATTCTGACTGGCTAGCAACATTCTAGAAGGGCTAGATAAATCTGTGAGGTTTGAGGGGGCATTCTGACTGGCTAGCGACATTCTAGAAGGGCTAGATAAATCTGTGAGGTTTGAGGGAGCACTGACTGGTTAGCGATATTCTAGAAGGGCTAGATGAATGTGTGGTGGACCTCAGGCTGCAACCCCATCACACCAACTTAAAAACAACTGTATATTACAACTGTACCTCTTTCTATTGACATCCTATTTATTTGTGGTCTTAACATTTTGGCCCTGCGCACCATTGTTTCTGGTTTTTCAAAATATTTGCAAACAAAATGATTTTGAAATTGACATGTGACTTAAGTCAGGCCGTGTTGCAGTCTGGCTGCAAGTTAGAGCCATATTCAGACTGTTGTGTTATACTGTAAACATTTCTGTAGCACAGAGGACTTACATATAATATTTTTTATTATTATTATTAACTATTGGCAGCTACTACATTATAGGGCCTGATCATCCACCCCTGTCAGGTCTTAATGCTTCATTATCATTATTGGAACATTACATAATTTTTTTTTTTGTACCCTAATACACGTTTAAAGTGGTACCTGTGAAATGGTAAAAGCAAATGATCACATGTTGTCTTTGCTGTTTGGTGTGTATCTGTTTTACCTTGTTTGTTCACATTGCTATGCAATCTTTAGCACATGCCAGTAAACGTGTCTTCTAGAAACCTCATATCTGTTCTACTGTTCAGTATTATAATCATCACTACATGTAGTGTGGAGTCTATAGAGAACTCAGGAGGTGGAGGGGCAAGTCAGTATAGGGCAGCTGGATCCAGGGAAGGGAACCAGGTTGTTGAAGAAAACACTATACCTCTGTGCACACCAGGAATTTCAAAGATTTAAAGGCACAAAAGCCTAATTAAAGATGTTTGCATAAATACCATAACACGAAAATCCTGTGCTGGTTCTGGAATCCCTGATAAGATAATTGTCCAATCTATAAATATATACAAATGATGTAAATGTACTTAAAGTAAAACAGAAGTGACAAGCAGGCTGCATCTCACCAGAACATCAGTGATCGGCCACCTCATTTGCTGGGTGAGAACACTATTGTTGAGAATTGTTACGCTCTCCAGCACAATCCCACACTGTTTCTTTCCCCTAAGGGGCTTCTGTATCCATGGGATTTAGCAACAAAGCATACCACATGCAGACAACAGAGTGTTTGCGGCTTCACTGTGATCAACAAGCAGAGTGAACTTATTTACAGGCTCACAGCTTTCGTTCTTGTGCAGAGCTGACAGGTGCATTTGTTTTCTTTACATTTCTCCAACCCTGGGGAATTCTGTGAAATCAAAGTACAATCTGCCATGCATGTTTCATATTTTAAAAGGACCACTTCTGTGTAATACATGTTCCCTTGCCATTGCTGGGAAGGGTTTGGTCTCCCATCGGTATTTTAAAAATGTTTCTTTAGAGATTATGCCATTTGAAATATGCTGCAGAAATGTTTTTGTGTATAATCTAATAAATAAAGACATATAGCAGCTTTTAAAATGCACCAAACAATATCAATGATCACAGCAGCAACAGAAAGGGGCTTTTCATCACTTCGTCACATAAAACATTATTTACAATCAACAATGACACAGAAGAGACTTAATGACTTGAGGTCTGGGTACTGCAACAAAGAAACACTCTCCCAGACAGATATGACCCGATTGCATCAGAATTCACCCAGAAATAAAACAGACAGAATGTCTTTGGAAAGGCTGGTCTGTAACCCGCTATCTGGGTGAGTGTTTCACTTTCATTCTATTCTATTCCAAATAACCATGTGAAGTATTGTAGTAAGTGACCTCTCTAATATAGTATTTACGGCTATTTTGAAAATAATTTTGAAACAGACTTTAAAGTTATAAGTGTAAAAGGTTAACAATAAAAAGAAAAATTATTGGGAAAACACAAATTATTGCACACCCGTGAACTTGAACTGATAGAAGATGATAACAGTGATTAACTTGATGAAATGGTGTGCACAGGTGAATCACAATAATAGTCACTTTAGGTTTTAATCAAAGTAAAAGCTGATGTAAAATAAATCACTTTTCTGGAACTTAAAGTGATTGTAGCTAACACAATAATTCCATAAACCTGTTTGTGCACTTGCATTTGTTATGTGTCTCAAATATCTAGTTTTGAAAGAAACACTTATTATTGTTGTAAACATTTATTTTTATTTTAAACTATGATATCTGGTACTACACTGCTCTGAGTAGGTGTTTCATTTGCTTGGTTACTTTTTACCTGGAGGGTCAAACTGTCCCCACCTCTTCAACGGCTTCCGTGTCAATAACCAATCAGCGGCTTCTCCTATTGACTGACCTGACCTTTCAGCCAGTAACATGACCCAGAAGACACTGCTGAGGTAACAGAGATAAATTGACCCAGGAAGTACAAGTATAACATATTTCCTGTAAAAAAAAGCAGAGCAATATTAACAGATATTATGTTTTTCTTTTGCTACATGTTTCTTTGAAAACTGCACATTTGAGACCTGTGTATCTAATGGAAGTGCAAAACAGGTAAGATTTATGGGAGTATTTTGTTAGCCTCAGTCATTTTAAAGAACAAAAAGGCTCTTGATTTGAGGTATTTCATTTAAGGTTATTAATGCCTTTAAATACCTTGGCTTATGGCTGGACCACAATCTTACTTTTGATGAACATATTAGCATAATTATAACAAATATACTGATATATGATAATTTGCAGGTTTGCCTTGTTCTGTGGTGGTTCAACTAATCAGATATATACTAACATGGGTCTGTTACCATTGCAGTAGAGAATAAGTCTCATTCTACCTCTCTGCTTTACAACTGTAGACATGGTGATGGTCAAAGATACTTACAATCCATGTTAGCAAGTGAAGTTAATGAGAGTTATATTTTATGGAACACTGAATGTAAATTGAAAATTCTTCTTATGATAACAAAGACAGGTAGTTGAAAGATGTGGCTTAGTGCTAAGGGTCCTTATTCAATAATATACCAATATATAAATATTTATTTTTCTTTGTGATGCTAAAAAGCTTCCAAAACATTGCCATGTCTCTTTTAGAATCACAAACAATATACTAATCTTTTTTGACAGGTCTGGTTCTCATCATCTGACCATTCTGCAAGTACCCCTAAACATCTCCTCTAACTACGACAATGTCTTATGTAAAGTAAGAGACTCATTAAAGGGTAATTCATGTCAAATCTTTAAAGAAAGCAGCGTTAGGGGTGGGTGATACAATATAACAAAGAGCACTGATGTGTTATTTGTGTGCAGAGATGTATGTGAGAACAACTTTGTGGTCTGATATCCTGGTACAAGGCGTTTCTCAAATTATTATTATTATATCTTATGACCTGAACGATTTTGCAAGAGGATATATATTTTTTTATACAAAGTTTTTTTTTTTTCTACTCAGTTTGAATGTTGTTATACTGCAGCAACCATCTTACCGATCAGGCGGAATGCACATAAACAGGTCACTTTTTACTGAAGGGATGTCACCCAGCACCTGAACCCTGCTCAGCCCAATTTGGGAAACATTCCCCTGTACTCCTGAGTCGCTTGAACTAAGCCAGACTGGTTTTCCACCCCAAGCTGTGGGAGCACAGTGCAATCCAATGCTCCCTGTGGGCTCCCAGCACAACCAATGAGCTACTCTTTGCTGGATGAGCCACTTGGGTCCTATTATTACAATGGTTGTTTTTATTGGTGGATTACACAGTTCTTTATCCTCCAATAAACTGACAAGTACAGCTTTATTATCAATATTGTTTTGCATAATAAAACCTGCACTCAATAATGCATCGTAAGCAGATGTTGCTTTATGTAACAAAAACGTATTTCTGATTAAAATGAGTTTGTAAGCATTTTTTCAGACTTTTCTTGGACAGAACATGTATTAAATATGCCCCTGTCCTGCCAAGAGCCAGCTAACATCTGCTGGGACACCAGCCTTGTGCTTATCCATGTATCCTGCTATGAGAGCTGGATTACGACTAAACATTCATATTTTAATAAGGCCACCGCACAAATACTGCATGTGAAGCAAAACCTTTGCCCTGCTGCAGTTTAATAAAGAAGATACCATATGCTGCGAAGTTCAGATTAAAGCACACACATTTTGCTTTTATTATGCTTTGCTTCGAAGAAATAAATCAAACCTGCTGAAAATAAATAAATAAATAAAAAACTTCCCAGATCCAACACATTTTGACTTCTTGGAATGGAAGGTTGTTTGTCCCTATGCAGTGCCCATATACATTGATATCTTCGGTTGATTTGAATATGAGTCCCCTAAATGTGGAAACATCAATGTGTCAGCCCATAGAGCATCTCTATATCCAGGTGAGCATTGTCAGATTCATCTAGATGTTGATATGGTGTGCAAAGACTGCAAACTTTACACACTCCTTTAAATCTCAATGACAGATTTTTTTTTAATTAAAAGTCAACAATAGCTAATAACTGGAGATACTTCTTCCCTTCACCATATTTTTTTTCCCTCATTTACCTCTCCCTTTCATTTTCTAATTCTAATTTGAAAATGTCCCCTTAATCCCATAATCAGCTCTCTCTCAACAAATCTAATCAGTGCATCATCTCAATTATGTTTTTTAACCGGAGAGATGGTTAACAAAAACAAAACAGATTTGGAGTGGAGGCTGTGTGGTCCAGTGGTTAAAGAAAAAGGCTTGTAACCCAGATGTCCTTGGTTCAAATCCCAGCTCACTCACATACTCACAATGGTACGCTGTCAGGTGTGGCAGAAATGTCTGGGTTATGCATTCTCCAGTGCTGGGCTGACCTGTTGCAGTATTTTGAATTGTTATCTAAATGTATACTAATATGTTGTCATGTCTGAACTCATTTTCATGAAAATATATATTATCCATTATCTTACTTGGAAAATGGAGAGTATATGAAGATATATAATCATTTGTATACAACATTTACAAGGGCATATATATATATTGGAGACTGTGTTGTCCCGTGGTTAAAGAAAAGGGCTTGTAACCAGGAGGTCCCCCGGTTCAAATCCCACCTCACCCACTGACTCATTGTGTGACTGTGAGCAAGTCACTTAACCTCCTTGTGCTCAGTCTTTCAGGTGAGATGTTGTTGTAAATGACTCTGCAGCTGATGCACAGTTCACTCACCCTAGTCTCTGTAAGTCTCCTTGAATGAAGGTGTCTGCCAAATAAACAAATAATAAAAGTTGTGATCTAAACAATGTATTGTCAATAGTAATATTGAGAAAGCTGAGGCTGTATGTTTTTAAGAGTGAAAAAAAGTGTTTGAGTGTGTCTGTTTCTGTGCTTAGGCCTTTTTATAATGAGAGCTGTAATTACAGATACAAATGAAGTTAGTGGTGCTAAACTAATTAAACTGGACGAAGGCAAAAGTACCAAATGAAAATAAAATGTTAGTTGAGGTCCTGAAAAAAGAGTGTAGTTTAATTTACTCTGCATGTATTGAAGGCATTCAATGGGTTTCATTGGTCTGTTTACTTTATTGCTGCTTTTAATTGGTACAGTGGGGAGGGGCATTTTTCATAGAGCCATATGTAAAATATAAAGAGCACGAGTATGGCGAAACTTGTATTTTCCCAGTAATTACCTTTAAGAACTGTGAAGTTATTAAGTATTGATTAAATGGAATTAATTACTCAACACAAAACAATGAAGTCCTTCGGTTGCCCTTGGTTACACAATTATTGAGTATCAGTCAATAACAAGCTGACAGTGTTATTAAATATAGAGCCTGACGAGAACTAACTGAAACTCACTTATATTTTATAAGTGATTATTTGTCTTATCTTGCCTTCATCCTTTTGATATGACATCTTTGTTTTCACTTTCCTGTGAATTGTGGGAGTGTAGTCCTGGGCAAGGTGTTCTCACTGATTACATGCGACACAATGAAATACATCTCCCAGTATCCACAGAGGTAGTTCAGTTTTCATGTGACAAATCAATTACATTTGCTAGTTTTATTACATATTTTCATTGTCAGTTTACTGCCATAGTTTGGATGATCCAATCAGCTTCTAAAACATTCAATGGAATGTTCATTGCTATTGAGTGGTACTCAATTGTAAAGGTGAGGGAAGGACTAATGGACTCTGGCTTTTCACTGGTTGGCTTTTTTTTTATACAGTTTCTTTGGGCCATGCTTTGTTTGTTCTAAAGTTGTATGATAAGAATTTCTTTACATGAGACTAGCAATGAGATTACAGGAGATAAAGTGGTGTATTTTCAGTCTCAGTAAAAGGATGATTTAATTTGTCCCTTGAATTTGATGCATTTTGACCCATGGAATGATGTTAATCATACCAAACTGGCACTGGCTAACCCTCTTCAAAATCTAAAAAAAACTATAGTACGATGAAGGTTTGATGACATCACAAATCTAGAAAAAGAAAGTTCTATTCTGGGTGCCAAAAGTTGTTGCAAATGTAGCCATAGATCTTCAATGACACTCTTCAATGCCTTCCTAGCACCCTTCACCATCATCTTTAATAATGTGGAAATGGGTGTGTGTTATACTCTGAACTATGGTACATAATGCAATATACAAACTCTGCATCACTTATATTAAACATTTTATTGAATGGTTATTTACCACAGTGGCCACTAGAGGTTATGAAGTGACATTACACATTGAAACAAAGCATTGGTTAATAAAATCCTTATGTTTCCTGGTTCCTGATGTTTCACAAATAACAGTCTCAAAGTGATTACTATTTAGGGGCCTATAGCAGGGCAGGAGCCCTCCATATTGATAATTGTGTGTATTGAGTGTTTTTTGCCAATCAAGCGTGTGAAAATGTTTGCAATTAACTTTTGGGGTAAGGACAAAAGCTGGTATCGACTCAAGCGCTGATACCAGGAACTCAAGTACCTGTCAAGGTGACTCTTGTTTTCTATTTTGTTTATTTTACCTTTGTTTGTTTATTATAAAACAAGTGTGCCTAAAACATAACTTGTGTGAGTCCTGCATACCTGCCTGAGCATCGGCCAGCCTATCCTCATTACTGGAAACTAACTTAGCTGCAGATTCTCTCAATTTCCCTAATGGAATAAGGGCATCACTCACTGAAGAAATGTCACATATACCACCTTTGAATTCTGTCCCTTTTGACAGTGTGATGGCAGGTGTTTTGAATGTACTGTCAAATCCCTTTATATTGTTAATACATTGTGTGTAGTGTCAATTATAAGAGATGTCATGTTATTCAGTTTGGGCAAGTGGCCCGCAAAACTCAAACAGAGCAAATGAATTCTGTTATAATAAGAGTCAATGTATGTACATCACAAAAAAATGATTGTTGATGATGTCAACTATACATAGGACAACATGTACTGGAGTTTTGGCAAATCCTTAACTGTAATTGTATGAGAAAATAATTAAATATATAGTTTTTTATTTATTTATTTATTTTTTTTATAAAGATGTTAAGCTTGAAATGAAAGGCTGGTGTTTGAGTTTTGTATGACTGGTCTGAAAAGTGACCAGGGGAACCAGGTAACCTGCATCAAAGGCCATACTTCAATTGATGTGCTGCAGGTAAGTGCACCATAGGACAGCAACATAGGACAATGTTCATGGTATACGTCAAGGTTTCTATGTTCCTTTACTTGACAATGAAGTCAGTTATAATGATGTGGAGCAGGATTGCAATCAGGATGAGTGATGGGGCTGCTGCTGGACTGCATACTGTACATACCATGGAATTACTGTAACAATGCAGTCATCAATAACACAGCAATACAACATGACTGTCAGTGTTTAACCTTCATTAACAATGGCTCGACACTTCCATTGCTTTCTATAGACTCTGCTGTTTCTCAATAACTGCATGCAAAACAAGGATGTCTGTGATGTCACACTGATTAATCACCATCCAGAAATTCCACACATCTATTGTGAAATTCAACCAAGGAACAGCTTACTATATCATTAAGTTAAGAGCTTGTAAAAACAACAACAACAAAGCACCAAGTTGATGGTGATATGTATTTTTCCTGCCTAGTAGAGTAAGTTCCCAATATTCATATTTGCTTATAGCATCCGGTATTGTTAATGTGTCTGTATGTGCATTGTAATACACCACCCACTCGATATATCGCAGGTGTCAGTGTCCAGTACAAATCCGCTATATATCGAGGGCTGCAATATAGCGAGAAACCCATAGAAAAACAATTAGTACTGTACAACCACGCCCTCGTTTTATCAGGGGCATCAGGGTCCAATATAAATCCTCTACACAATCCGCTTTTTCTCATTGTTCATATAAAAATATAACTGCCCTGTTACTTTTGCTAGTGTATTGCTGTTACACATGAACACCTTGTTAGCTAAAATAAAAACCACTTCAGCAAGTAGATATTTAATTTGCTTTGTGTTATTGTGCAATGTGTGTGTATATGATAACAGTACAATATTAATGCTTTGTTTTTAATTGTTCTGTATGTTTTAGTTTGTGATGTGCAGTACAAAATAAAACAAACAGTAATTCTAAGTGAAATTGTCTATGTATAGTGCAGCTAAGACATGCGCATTTAAACTGTAAAAATGGGGAGCCAACTCCAGGACCGTGATATATCCGAATCCGCAGTATAGCGAGGGCCGATATAACGAGGTGTGGGTGTATATTGTGCAGGGAGAAGGACGAGATAGGACAGCTTTCTGCCCACATCTGGGTTTACTGCTGGCAGGAGTGGCTTAGAGTCTTACTCTAATACTCCTGGACACCACACTGAAGCAATTGCTTGGTAATTTACTCTCCCACTAAATTGGGACGCCTTGCTATATTTGTAACCCCCTTTCCAACAAATAACATCACTGTTGGATTGCAAAACAATCGCTAACCCACACCCATCTGCTCAGCCCCCACACCCATGCGCTTGGACTAGTGACAGTCAATTAACCACAGAACGCAAACAGGGACTCAATTCCCATACGGAAAGAACTTATCTTTGACATATATTAAAAACAATATATGTTACACTTACATGCTTAATTTTTCAGATTGGTTATAAAATTGGGCTGATTTTATAGTGTTTTTCATATAAGTGATTTTATTTGTTAGTATATGTAACATACAGTGCTCTCCACATATGTTTTTTTATAATCTAAATATGTTTTTTTTTATAACTTAAAGACATGTTTTTTTATAATCTAAACATGTGAGTTTTTTATAATCTAAATATATGTCTCATCTGGTGAATGTTTTATACAGATTTCCATTACACGAGAGTAGATGTTAACCACAGTGCGGCCTTCCCAGCGCATCAGCATGACAACCGTCTAGCTCACGACACCTCAAGAGGGCTCGACGGTGATTCTGGCGTCCCAGCATCACCCCCCTCCGTCCCCCACTCAACTCAGCCCAGCTTACTTACCTGTACATCAGCGTTTCTTTCTTTCTATTGTGCTTGAGATCCCCAGCCAGAATCTTTCCGTCTCAACCACAGCCAGTTGCTGCTCCTCTCTGCTGCTTCAGATAAGTTCTTCACTGTGCGACGCAACTCTTGGCCACTGAATCCGACGTCTCTGAGAAACCAGGTTGTAGAGTGTGCCATAAATCCTCGACAACCCACTTCCACTGGGTAAACCTGGACTCTCCATCCTCGCTGTTCCGCTTCAGTGGCTAGTTGAGCATACCGCAGTTTCTTCCTCTCATACGCCACATCTACAGCATCCTCCCATGGCACTGTTAACTCTACCAGGTGAACAAGGCGTGCTGATCCAGACCACAAGACAATATCTGGTTGAAGGTTAGTGGTGGAAAAATAAGCCGTTGACCAACATCTGCCAGTCTCTAGCAGCTTCCAGTTGTCCTGGGCGAGGATTGGTTTTAATACCTTTTCTTGGTGGTTGCTCTCCTGGGCGGAGGAATGTTGTCTTTTGTGTGTAATGTTTTGATGGACCAGGTGGCAACTTATTGGTCATGTTACGCTTGTCTTCCAATGCTAAGGCCAAACATCGCAGCACCTGGTCATGGCGCCAAGTAAACCGTCCTTGGCTAAGAGCCACCTTACATCCTGTCAAAATGTGCCTTAATGTTGCAGGTGTTGAACACAAAGGACATGAGGGATCCTCTCCTACCCAGAGGTTTAGGTTCTGTGGTGATGGGAGAACATCATATGTTGACCTGATGAGGAAACTGATCCTGCTCTGTTCCATTGACCATATGTCTTGCCAGCCAATCTTGCGTTGTTCTACACTTTCCCATCTCATCCATTCTCCCTGCTTGGCCTGGGAAATGGCCTTTATACACCTCATCCTCTCCTCCTGCTTTTGCACCTCGTTGACTACCAGCTTCCTCCTTTGAGCTGGGGCTGCCTTGTGCCATGTAGGAGGAGCTGAACTGAGACCAAGACCCCCTCTTCCATGCTGAACTTGCCCCATGATGTCACCAATTCGAAGGGCAGCCTTTGCATCTTCCACAGCTTTCTTTGCCGCCCACTTTCTTCCAGTTTTCAACACAGGTGCTGCCTCCCTTACGCATTTGTCGCGTGACTCTACAAATGTCATTTCCAGTCTGACTTTGGCGCACTTAAACTCCTCGGTTAGAGCGGAGACTGGTAGCTGCAGTATTCCTTTACCATAAAGTCCCACTCTGCTGAGGCAGCGTGGAACTCCCAACCATTTCCTGATGTATGAACTGATTAAAGCTTCCAGCTTCTCTACTGTTGTCAAAGAAACCTCGTACACAGTCAGTGGCCACAGCAACCTCGGCAGTAGACCAAACTGAAAGCACCAGAGTTTTAGTTTGCCTGGTAAAGAGCTGCTGTCTATGCTCTTCAACCCTTCCACTGCTTGTTGTCTAACTTCTCCCACACAAACTGTGTCCTTTAGATCCCTGTCGTACCATCTACTAAGACTCTTCACTGGCTTCTCAGACACTGTTGGTATTGCCTCACCATTAATGAAGAATGTTTTATCTACTACTTTGCCTTTAATTATAGAGATGCTCCTTGATTTAGTGGGCTTGAATTGCATTCGTGCCCATTCAATGTTATTGGTTAATTTGCCCAATAACCGATTAGTGCAGGCTACTGTTGTAGTCATGGTTGTCATGTCATCCATGTATGCTCAAATTGGTGGTAGTTGCATTCCAGAAGCCAAGCGCTCTCCTCCCACTACCCATTTGATGCCCTAATGATTACTTTCATTGCCATGGTAAAAGCCAGTGGAGAAATTGTACATCCTGCCATCATTCCAACTTCTAGGCATTCCCATATAGTGCTGAATTCTGAAGTTGAAAAACTAAATTGCAAATCTCCAAAGTAGGCTTTCACTAAATTTGTTATTGTCATTGGTACACTGAAAAAATCAAATGCTGCCCAAAGTAGTTCATGTGGCACTGAACCATATGCATTAGCCAAATCCAGGAATGTCATATGGAGCTCCTTCCTCTCCTTTTTAGCTGATTGAATTTGTTGCCAGATTACATTGATGTGTTCTAAGCATCCTGGAAAACCTGGAATGACTGCTTTTTGTACTGAAGTGTCAATGAAGCAGTTCTTTAATAGGTAAGTTGACAATCTCTGAGCAATAATGCTGAAGAAAATCTTGCCTTCTACGTTTAATAGTGAAATAGGACGAAACTGACTGATGCTTGTAGAATCTTTTTCTTTAGGTATAAAGACTCCACCTGCTCGGCGCCATGCTCTTGGTACTACCTGTTTTTCCCATGCCACTTTCATCAATTTCCACAGGATTCGTAGAACTCCTGAAGCACTCTTGAACACTCTGTACGGAACTCCATTAGGCCTTGGAGATGATGAAGTCCTTGCTTTTTTCACAGCTTGCTCTACTTCTTTCCACTTAGGTGCACAGTCCTCCATTTGGTATTCTGGTGGATTGATAGGTGGGATGTCTGACGGAATTGACATAGGCTCCTGCCTTTTTGAATCTGTATGTGTTTCCTCCAAATATCTCTCCAGCTCAAACTTAGATGCTTTTAGTGTGCCATTCTTCTCACTGGTGAATAACTTCTTCACAAATTTGAATGGGTCTTTATAAAAGTTAGCTCTCGCACGCTCCTTCTTTTTGTAGCGTTTCCGTAGGCGCTCAGCTCTGCGCAATGTTGCAAGCTTATCTTTTATGACCCTTTGTAAGAGATTGAGTCCCTCCTTCTGACTTTGTTCTGCTCTTCTTGCTTCCTCAGCTGTCTCCTTTCTCTAACTAAGCGTTCAATCTCCTGCTGCCGTCTAGACTTTCCAGGAATAGTTTGTACTTTTTCCTTCCTTTTTTCAACTCCAAACCTCTCACTTCCATATGCGTAGATGATGTCCCCAAATTTATCCAGCTTCTTTTCAACTGTTCCACTTAATCTTTCCAATGCAAAGCAGAGATCTGTGTTTACTGTGTCCCATGCAGTTTTCTCACAAGCTCTTGGCCATTTAACTCCAGGCTTGTGCCCATTGAGGTTCTTTTCTCTCTTATGCTGGTTTGTCTGACCGGGTTCACAAGGATCATTAGGTTCATCACTAACTGTGTCCATGCAAGTCCTCCTCATGTCTATGACAGGGGTGCTGATACCCTGCTTCCTGTCGCTGGATTTCATTCGACTGACTTGACTGACTTCGTAAGAAGTACTGATCAATGCGAGGCCCTTTTCCCTTCTCCCTCAAGCATTTCATTCTCCCTTGATGAATCTTCAAACCCCTGACCGTTGTCGCCTTGGTCCAGCCGCAGACACAAACCTGGAGTTCCATGTCTTTGCTAACTGCAGATCTTGAACTAGTCTTTTGTGAAGTACTCTCCATACTCATATCCGTTTCCGTTCCTAAGTCGTTAACCGTGTTGTCCAACGTTGAGTCATCTTCCACCCCCGCTCTCGCAGACTCTAGGGCTATTTTTCTCTTTAATTTCTTAGAAGCCTTGGGCAGGTGTCTCCAGCATCCTGTAAACACAGAGCTGGATACTGCCGACAAGGGTAGCTAACCCTTATCAGCCCCAATGGGGTCTCTTTCCTCCTGTCAGCTGTCTCTCCAGGCTGTCACATGGTCTTTCCCTTGTTGCCAGCTGCACTATTCACAGCAGTCACTGGACGTATCCAGATCTTCATGATTTCCATTACACGAGAGTAGATGTTAAAACTTCATGCTGATTTGAACTCGGCTCTCGCCGAGATAAGCACCAACTAAGACGCAGCTTTACAGTAAACTAATGTGATCCATATGTGTCTCCATCCATTTATGTTTCCTTCCATATGATGATGTAGATATCCTTCTGTCTGGTGTTAATGGCTGAAGTGTAATGCTGGCTCCAGGGATCAGCTTATTTTGCCTCCCTGGCGCATCAGCACACACAAAGGCTGCGATGCTAGCTCCGGGTATCAACCACAAAGTACTACATATTTTCATATATTATCCAAATAAGAAAAATGTGGAAATTAAGCCAAACGGTTTTTAACTGTTTCTGCGTGTTTCACTTTGTATCTTTTCATGAAAATGTGTTCAAACTGGACATTTCTTAAAATATTATATACATTTACCAGTAGATAATCTGAATATATATATATATATATATATATATATATATATATATATATATATATATATATATATATATATATATAATCTGAATATATTGTTATTTGTTTATTTAGCAGATGCCTTTATCCAAGGCAAATTACAGAGACTAGGGTGTGTGAACTATGCATCAGCTGCAGAGTCACTTACAATTACATCTCAACCGAAAGACGGAGCACAAGGAGGTTAAGTGACTTGCTCAGGGTCACACAATGAGTCAGTGGGTGAGGTGGGATTTGAACCGGGGGACCTCCAGGTTACAAACCCTTTTTTTTAACCACGGGACAACACAGTCTCCAATATATGCCCTCATAAATGTTGTATACAAATGACTATATATCTTCATATACACTCCATTTTCCAAGTAAGATAATGGATAATATATATTTTCATGAAAATGAGTTAAAACATGACAACATATTAGTATACATTTAGATAACAATTCAAAATACAGTAACAGGTCAGCCCAGCACTGGAGAATGCATAACCCAGACATTTCTGCCACACCTGACAGCGTACCATTGTTATCAGGGTATAGGATGTTTTCTTTTTACCAAATGTTCCCTGTGATAGATCCCTGTTATGAATGTGGCGCTCCCAGACTGCTGGATGTACTCCTCCAACCGCCCGACTGTAAACACTAGAGGGGGTACCACCCCTGACGCGCTACAGTATCGGACAGAGGGTTGGTAACATTGGAAATGTTGGCTTTGTTTCTTTTATCTGTAATAGAATAGAGCATATTTACCAATACTTATGTACTGTAAGTCAGGAGACATCCACTGGCAAAGCATCAAATTAAACTATATCAAGGGTATCTACAATAACAAAATTAAATAAATGGATTAGACAGAGGAAACAGTCAGAAACCAACACAGCCATGTGGCCTTGGAAGCATTCAAACTCGCGTTCCCTTACAAGGTCAGATTGAATTGCAGTGACTTCCACTTAAATCAATTTAAATGGTTTTATTTTTAGTTTGCAAGTAAACAATGCAGTACTGTTCTCAGTTTGAACTGTTCTCTTTTCTGTACCATTATGCTTCAAAACAGCTTAATTTTCACAGTATTTTACTGAAACAACTGCTGTGCTGGTAACCCAGTTAATGTTAAACTTCTGCTTTTTCAGTCATGGGGTGGGAGACTGGAGATCTATGTAGGAAAGCAACTCTTTCTAAAAGCTTGTCAATAATAATGTTCTCAAATCAGTTTTCTAGGTATAACTTGCTTCTTTCTGTCCAGTTTGCTCAAGTGTCCTGGGGTTTTTACAACAGATGCAACAGTTTTTTTTTTTCAAATTTCATTTCTTTGTTTTTAACTGCATCATGGAATTGCTGTTAACATTTTTTGTATTTATCAATGCCCAACAGTACTTAACCAGTCACTGAATGTATAGAAGATACCAGAAATGTAGGCTGTAGGTTTACAGTTCACAGTCCAGTTCCATTTTAACTTGTTTAGTTTAGTATGTTTTGCGTGACCCTCTTGTTCTTCAAAATCAGAATCAGTATTGTGACAAAATACAAGATGTGGAATACAAACCATCTCATACCTCTCAACCCTCATTCCAGGCTAGCCTACGAATCTATACCCCAGACTGGACTGAAGCTGGGAGATCACCAGATCATCATTGTGAGCTATATGTATAACTAATTATCAAGGGTAAATCAAGTTAAACACCGATATTAGTACATCAGTTCATTGTAGTATCTTAAAAGGAAAAAGTATGTAACTTTTAAAAGTTAATGTAAATAAATATAATTAAAATATCAAGATTAACTTAATAATTAAAATATACCTTTTTATGTTCATGTTATAGCTATTTTCCATATTTTAAACCATTGGCTTAATAGATGCTCTCTACATCAGTGCTTGCTTACTTAACATTCAAAAATAAAACCAGACAAGTCAGTTTATAAGTGAAATGACTTTTGTTTATTTAAATGTTACAACATTAGGTAGGTTAAATGTATGAGCACAGGATTTCTAAATAGCTAGTTTTACAATATTGATTCCGAGTATGTTCAGAGTTTCTGCAGCTACTTTCTATAAGCACTGTGTAATGGATCTCCTTCTAGAGACATAGGAGTTAATAAGCATAGAGCCTTTGCATCGTGCTGTGCTGTGGTAAATGCATTGGATTCTGAAGTATTTAAAACAAGACTTATAGAGCAATTTAGTTCTTGACTTTGGTAAGTTTTGAAAGTCACTCCCATTCTTTTTAAACAATAACACAAAGATAAAGAAATGCCACTTTTAATTAAGCCTCATCTTCACATCTTCAGACTCCTAGTAAGTTATGACCATGGCCATCATCTTCAGTCAGACACACATATTACATATATTAATGAAAACAGAAACTTACACAGGAATTTCTTTTTTTGTATTAAACTTCTATTGAACTGAATGCATCTCTTTGTTGCCAGTAAAGTGCTCACATTTTCATTGAATTCTTCATATTTCCCAGATAACAGATGATTCATTCCCCAGATGGGGATTGTCAATTCTCCTAATAGGATTTTTTTTCTTCCTCTTCAGATTGCTTTTGTTTCTATTATTAGAAGAAAAGAAATGTAACCCAGCCGTAGACCTTAATAACATTATCTCTGGTGCCATCGTGCTTCTGTCAAGACATACAGGGATTGAGATTCACTGTCAGGTTTGGACAGGCCAGACACCCCCAAGGTTTTAAAGTGAACAGATGTATTGTTATTTTTTTATTAACTGAGTGAATTGTCACCTTACTATGTAATTATTTGAATGGGATTTATGTCACTATTGCATTCTTGCTGGAGGGGTGTTAGGATCCACCTTATCTGCTCCAAGCGGAACATCAGCATTTGGAATCATGCAATAAGCTCCAAGCCTTGCTTGAAGTGTTTCCATGTTCCATTACTTTGACTGGAGGAGAGCAGGACATGTCAGTTATTACTGGTATGTTAAAAAAGTCACGATAGATCATAAGGCTGAAAAAAAAGAAACAGTTTCAGTTGGATGAATTTGTGTATTAAAACACTTAATCTTAGAAAATACAACATTGGAAACTACCAACCCTGTCTTTCATAAGAATAGAAGAACATAAGAAATCTAGTATTGTCCATGCATATAACTCTGTATGAAAAGTGCGTCCTACCTCCTGTTCTAAACTTACTTTTACTCAGATTCCATGCGTGCCCTCTTGTTCTACTCTCTGTACTAAATTTGAAGTCGTGTCTTAAGTTAATTTTATAGACTTCAATCCGGTATTTTTCCCTGCTTTTTTCAAGGCTGAAGAGATTTCATTATTTTGCGTATTTTGTGAATATTGTAGTTCCAACTCTATTAACCCTTCATTAATGGTAAGGGGTGCAAATGCACCCCAGCGTGTTTAAATTGCACATATTTCACAACTGTGAAGAGCACGGGATATGAATGATTTCATACCAAGCTCATCCTTGTCTGATTTGGAAACAGGAGTAATCCTTCTTCAAAGTGCACATGGTACATTTTTGGGGTGCATTTGCACTCCTTTCCGCATTCTGGGGGTTCCAATTTATTTTTATTTTTTTAGAAACCACAATCACAGCTCCTGCTTACAGGCAGAATCGATTGTTGTTAGTTGCGGGACAGCTGAGGGAGATGTAGAAATGGTGTATTGCTTCACAAATTATTGATTTAGCCCTACATATTATTTTTTTTATCCTAGAGTCATTTTCATGCAAATGTGCTTCAATGTGTGTATATACATTAGTTTCCAGCACTGTATTTGATAGCTATATTATTTACAGTATCCTGCTTATTACCTGATATAGTACAGTACTGAACAAATATGATTGTATTATGTTTTCAGTCTTCAGGGAGGTGGAAGTGTCTTTCAAATACTGTATAGGCTACTATGTGCAGCTCCAGTTTACTTGCAGAATAGAGTGCAGAGAGTTGCAGGGGAGTTGGGATAGATGTGGAAAAGGTGTATTGCTTGATTTAGCCCTCATTTTAACCCTATGCACTCAATTTCCAATCTCTGTGTGTATAAGGGCACTTTCACACCTAGTTCACTTGCAAGCATGGCCATAACTAGCTATGAGGACACCAAGGCTTGGTTGTTTTTTTTTTTGCCTCATCAATGCTGATGCTCATGTAAAAATTCTGGTAAAGTACAAAATACTCCTTAATTTTCTCTGTTGGTTTGCCGTGTAACATGGATTTGGAGGTTGAATATTAAATACCAAGCAGTCATATAAATGCTGCCAGCTATAGCTTGAACCCTGAATTTGATCTGGTAGAATGTTAGCTCTGGTTATGACGCTGCTTGCAAGTGATTCTAGTCGTGGTTCACTTGCAAACAAACTTCTTTTATTCATGTTTGCTTCGGTTCGTTTTACACCAGAAACATTCAAGTGAACTTGAGTTTCTTTTAAAGTGAATTGAAATGTGTTTGTTTGGTTCACTTGCAGCTTCATCCAGATTAGATTTCTAAGTTCTCTCTGGAAAAACTTTTTCCATCATGCCTAACATGGAGAATACTTTACGTGCTGTGGCTGTGCTGTTGTTTGTGTTCTATTGGTTTATTTGGTGCTTACAACGTCAAATCATTGATGAAGAAATACAACATGCTGAAAGAGCTTCAAGTATTTGTCAGACAAACACTGTTCTTTTGGAGGAAATGCATGAGCGACATCTGGTGTTGAGAAGACATTTCAAGCGAAAGCAAATATTTCAGCTGCATTTTTTTATCATGCCTTATTGACCATGGTGTATTTCTACTAGAGACAATCATGATTATGAAAAAGATGTACATATTGTACATTCAACAAACTGCAATTTAGTTGTTATTGATAATAATAATAATAATAATAATAATAATAATAATAATAATAATAATAATAACACTATGTAACACAATTTTTGTTCCTGGGTAGTAAGTGTTATTTCCTAATTGCTTATGCCTCAAAAGTATAGAAAATGGCTATTATTCCCCACAAACTTTGCTTTTGTGACCAGGACAGTGATATTTTGAAATTTACCTATTTCCAATGAGAAAACGGGCAAATTTGTGTCTTTTCGTTCACATAGTCAGAAAAAAACAACATATGAATCCAAATTAACATGTATTTATACTAAAGTAATACAAAAATGACTACAAAAGATTTAGAAGTGAGTAGTTTTTCGAGATTTACGATTATACTGTAAATCACTTTCACGAATCAGCCCCCAAATGTAGTCTCCCATCATGTTCTCGTTATACTGTCCTTGGTAGCGGCGTTCAAAGTCCAGTATATCCTGGTGGAAGTGCTCGCCTTGCTCCTCCGAGTACGCTTCCATGTTCTCCTTGAATTTATCAAGATGAGCATCAAGGATATGGACTTTGAGGGACATCCTACAGCCCATTGTGCCGTAGTTCTTCACCAGAGTCTCAACCAGCTCCACATAGTTTTCGGCCTTGTGATTGCCCAGGAAGCCCCGAACCACTTCGACAAAGCTGTTCCAAGCCGCTTTCTCCTTACTAGTGAGCTTCTTGGGGAATTCATTGCACTCCAGGATCTTCTTTATCTGTGGTACGACGAAGACACCGGCTTTGACCTTTGCCTCAGACAGCTTAGGGAAGAAGTCTTGAAGGTACTTGAAGGCTGCCGACTCCTTATCTAGAGCTCTGACAAATTGTTTCATAAGGCCCAATTTGATGTGGTGCAGTGGTGGCATCAGCACCTTCCGGGGGTCCACCAGTGCTCCCACTTGACGTTGTTCCTCCCCACAGAGAACTCGGTCTGCTGTGGCCAGTCCCGCCTGTGGTAGTGCGCCTTGGTGTACCTGCTGTCCCAAAGGCAAAGATAGCAGGGAAACTTGGTAAAACCGCCTTGGAGACCCATCAGGAATGCGTCTGCCGGATGCTTGCAGCCTCTTGATGCCATCTCAGAAAAATGCAGATATGTATCCACTTAGGCAGCTGGAACTAAACTGAACTGGTGGGCTTAAGGCCCCTGTATTTATACTACTATTTATATTACTGGAAAGTTCTAGAAAGTTCTAGAAGTTACTCCAAGTTTACTCAGCACTGAATATATCTGGAATGTTCTGGAAAATAGGTAAATTTCAAAATATCACTGTCCTGGTCACAAAAGCAAAGTTTGTGGGGAATAATAGCCATTTTCTATACTTTTGAGGCATAAGCAATTAGGAAATAACACTTACTACCCAGGAACCAAAAAAAAAAAAAAATTGTACACGGTGTAATAGTTTGTTGTGAACGTAGTATGCGTGACAGTGTGGTGCCATACAGATACAACACAAGAGCTGGTTTACTAAACTCAGCGCAGCGCAAATGTAACACTAATGTCTCTGTCACTGTGTCTTGGCACAGTGTTTTACCTGCGATGTATGACACAATTATAATGAAGCCAGACGCAATACATGCTAAATCATTATTCAATTGTCATTTCATATTCCTATGACACTTTTTTGCCTTGTGACAGTTTTGCTATTATGCTTAAAGAACATGCATTCTGTAGAAATAAATCTCAAACACTGGTATTAGCATCATTTCATTGAAAAACCCCGGGTTGTGCCAGTTAGTAAATCAGCCCCATAGTGTTGTGTACATGTGACATTATGATGTTCTTGTCTGGTGTGTATGTGTGTGTGTGTTCTGACAAGCGAGACTTTCCTTTGTGCTTGCTGAAGTACGTCACTTCCACGATTTGCTGTGGAAGGTGGGCCACAACACAGTCGCGAGTGGGAAGCAGCATCAATCTGTGTAATTTTTATATATGTACAGTACACCCTAGCTATAATGGCCTTCATTGTTAACAACCTTCAGCTATAACGAACCTGGCCCCTTTTTATTTTGTCTTAATAAAAATTGCAAACTGTGTAACTATGCCTCCGAAACCAAAGTCTTTGTATGTTGCAACAAAGCTGGAAACTATATTGATCATTTGAAAAAAGTAGTAACGCAGGCATATCTCTGTCGTGAATATAGGTTGTGTTTTTTGGCTTGTTCAGCAACCATGCGACAAAGCAAAATTGATTAAAGAAAAAAAAAACAAAAAAAAAAAAAAACTTGAGGATCTGATTAACTTTTCATGTCAAACTTTTCATGCCCGGTTGATTTGGATAAAAGCTCATTTTGGGATTCTTACATGCTGCACTCTGAAACGATTGAATAAAAGTTCAGCTTCAATTTGGGATTTTTGCTTTTTGTACTGCATTTAAATTATTTAATGAATAAGATAAAGCAAAGGCAGAATACTGCATACATGAGACAAACAGGTAATTCTACTTTTATTCACAATCCCATCTCATTAATTTAATCAAACAGTTTATCGTTCATTTCGATTGTCCTTTCGCTATAACGAACCCTTCGATATAACAAACAAAAGGCTTTGACCCCAACAGGTTCATTTATAGTGAGAACGTACTGTAATAATGAAAAGCAACAATAAAATACTAATCAAGAAAAAATAAGATTCAAATTTAGGTTTAAAAATGGTTTTTAATTTGTCATTTTTCTTAGCTACTAGTAGACAGCAGTGCCTAATGCATTTTCCAGGCATCTACAATAATGCAGCTGACGCTATATCTCATCTACAGGTAGCCAAGTTCCGCAGCCTGGTTTCAGTAGCAGTTCCATCCCCCCTCCAAGTCCTGCCGTTCCAGCAGCTCATCTTCAATTAAATCCAACCCTCTCCAACCTACTCCTATCGGCAAGATCATTATGTTAGCAGCCCTCTCTCCATCCACATGCTCCTCTTATGCAACAGGCTGGGCAGTACGTCTGACACTCCGTGGAATCACCAAGAGCCTTCCCCCTGCATCTCCTTCCAGACTCCCCATAATCACTGATATCCTCAATACCCTGATATCAATTCTCAGGTCAGGATGTTTCAATCCATTCAACGACATCGGCATGGAAGCAATGTGCCTAACTGCCGCCTTTGGATTTATGAGAAATTCAGAGTTCACAGTCCCCTCATCATCCAGTTTCCCAGCCATAGGCATCCACTCCTGCGACCTCTCTCTAGTTCTAGAGCTACATTACATCCTGTTCCTGAGTGCATCCAAGACAGACCTTTCAGTTCCTTAGACCCCCTCTTCATTGATTGCTCCAAAAGCATCATTACCAGACACTGGTTCTCTTCCCACCTCTCCGCTCTCGTCACCACAGCAGGTCTTTCTCCCCAGTTCTTCACCACACACTCCTTCAGGATTAGTGCAGCCTCTTCAGCAGCCAGAACCTGCATCAGCCATCACCTGATCAAGACCATGGGTCACTGGTCCTCTTCAGCAGTCAACTCCTACATCCAATTACTGCCATCCGATATCACGGTAGCACACCAGTCTACAGCTAGTATGCCCAGAGTGGGGGTGCCCTCTCCAACTGGACCAACATCAGGTTTCCTCCAAATAGAGGGTTTTTTCCTCTTCGCCGAGCGGATGGCCGACACATAACTCCTTCCCCTAAACCATCTATTTTAGTTATTTTGGTTTGTCATTGTTTGTCTGTTCTTGCTTTTATGTTATGGGGGGGATAGTGAGTCTCACTTCCCCAACCTAGTTCCAGTAACTCCACAGGTTCTTCGTGTGGTCAGAGGAGACCACCGGCCACACTATTCTTTCGCAGCTCATGAGCTATATCTTGCCTCAAGAAAAAGGCTCTGTCTTACTTCCTCCTTTATTCTCCTGGGACGTAGCCCTCATTCTCTTAGTGCTCGAGTCCCATAACTAACAATTATTTGTGTGCTTTCAGATTCTCTTTTCTTCCTTACGTCAAGGCTTCCTATGAGCCGTTCCGTTCTCTGAGGGTCGAAGCCGAGAAGTCAGGACTCTGTGTTTTCAGGGGCCTGGAGGCCAATAGGGCTAGCCTCGACTACATAGCGAAGACTCTCTCAATTGGAGTCTGGCCCATCCTTTTCTTTCTCCCCTGTTCTAGAGGCTGAGCCTCCAACCCTAAGTTGTAAACATTACCTTCCTATCACAGCCCTGGCTCCTGCCCCATGAACTATTTAAATAATAATATACACTTGTTTTGTGTGTGTTTTTGCTTTAAATTTCAACTTAACCATTTAAAGTATCATGTATGTACTGTGGTGTTTGTGGGGTGCATTTACAACCCTTTCTGTACTGTGAGCTCAATTATTACCACTGACAAAGGGTTAAAACTTTACGGAGAATTGCATTTTTTTTTTTTTTTTACAACAGCAGAGCTTGTAGCATTTTCGTTACTACGGGAAACCACATTTAGTTTTTTACAAATTGAAATGTGTGCTGCATACAAGGGGTTGGGGCCATTAGAACATAAGAGCAGAATGGATCAGAGTCATTGATATTAACAACTAGCCTCAGTACCATGAAACACTAAAAACATCTGGAGGCTGTATTACCCCCCACCCCCACAGGATTGGTACACAATGAAGGCTCAGCTCATAAAAGTTGTCTTCCCTGGAGATAAGTCTTGCAGTGTATTCAGTGGTATGCGGATGAGTTTCAGGCCCCTCCTACACCTCCTGCTGCCTCTAAAAGTGAAGGCTTCTGGGAATTTGAGTTTTTTCATATTTATTTTGGTATTACACAATTGTAATATAGTACAGTATATCTAATAAAATGTATTGTTAACAGGGTCTAACCATGAATTAATCGAATGATCAAATTGTGGACTATCGAGGGAGCACTGTTATGATGTGCCTTTTTAAAATAATAAAAGGTTAAAAATGTCTTGCTGGACTTGAAATGCATCAATCAGTGCCATTTAAATAGGCAAAATACACCAGCCAGGTCATCATGTGACACAAAAAACGTAATCAAATGCAGAATGGTATGTAATGATTACTGCTTTCTGATCTGACAGTAGCCTATTACTACATCATCTCAAATCCAAATCGGGTTAATTTCTCTCCAACACAGAAGTATATATTTATCCAATTTTCAACAATACATTTTCAGTTGTGCAGTAGGTGCATGAATATGTTTGCACAGACCATTTCCAAGTAAGCCACGTCCTGAGTGAGGCACCAGCTGTTAATGTAATGGTTAGTTGTACACAAATTGCTTTATGCTTCAATTTAAACATGCTCAGAACTTTAGCCAAATGTATTTGCTATTTTTGACACAGCTTTGATTTGATACATCAGTCATTTAGCTCCCATTTAAAGTTTGTCTCTAAATTGCTGTGCCTATGTTGCTAGATGTTATGCTTCATTACCTGATTTAATTCTGACATTTAAAATGTTTGATGTACTATATATTGTGTTTATTAGCCACAAAATTACAACTTAGAAATGTGCTCTTTAATAGGCAACAGGGGAAATTTGAGTTAACATAATTGTAGCTAACAAAATAATTTCATAAATCTTACCTGTTTCGCACTTCCATGAGCTACATAGGTTTCAAATGTGAAGTTTTGAAAGAAACACATTTTAAATCACACATGTATCTTCATGTTAAACATGATATCTGGTGTTACTTTAGGTTAAAGGAAGTTCTCAGTTTCCATGCCTTATTCTCGAGTTATCAGTTTGCACCTCAGCAGTGTCTTCCTCCAGGTGAAATGACCAGGAAAGTGCAACGGTAACTGCAATCAGACATGTCTTGTGTAGTATCATGCAATATATCATGTTTAAAGTAAGAATACAAGTTTACTATAACATGTGTTTCTTTCAAAACAGGACATTTGAGACAAAAGTTTTTATTGATACTAGTTTAATGTCCATGGGGTCTTATGTAGTTATGTGAACACTGGTAAATATGTCCTTTTTCTTTTATATCCTGCGTCAAAATGTATTCAAAACCTGGTGGAGCATAGTACCCCACACTTGACCATAAATACTGACAAATAAATTGACTGGTTTCAGTTGTTCACACTTTTTTTTAATTAATATTTTACCCCTGATTTTCTCCCAATTTGGGAATACCCAGCTTTTGTCCCCATATTATTAATTTGTCATTTAGCAGATGCCTAAAGTGACTTACAGAGACTAGGGAGTGAACTATGCATCACAACTGCTGTTGCAGAGTCACTTATTATTATTATTGTTATTATTATTATTATTATTATTATTATTATTATTATTATTATTATTATTATTATTTAGCCGACACCCTTATCCAGGGCGACTTACAATTGTTACAAGATATCACATTATCATATATATTTTTTTACAATTACCCACTTATACAGTTGGGTTTTTACTGGAGCAATCTAGGTAAAGTACCTTGCTCAAGGGTACAGCAGCAGTGTCCCACACCTGGGATTGAACCCACGACCCTCCGGTCAAGAGTCCAGAGCCCTAACCACTACTCCACACTGCTGCCCCACTTACAATAGGACCCTGGTTTTACGTCTCATCTGAAGGACGGAGCACAAGGAGGTTAAGTTACTTGTTCATGGTCACACACAGTGAGTCAGTGGCTGAGCTGGGATTGAACTGGGAACCTCCTAGCAACAAGTCTCTTTCTCTAACCACTGGACCACCAAGTCTCCCTACATGGCTCAGGAGACCTAAAATGGGTGTCCTCTGATCCCAAAACCAAGCCAACTTCCTTTTTCACTCAGGAACTCCAGAGCGGATGTCAGCGAGCTACCGACCTCTGGAAGACAAACACCCTGCAGATTATACCTCCCTAACCCACGGGAGTGCCAGACCCAATGCGACGCTCCCTTTGGGGTCCCCAGCAAAGACTGGCCTACTTTGCACAGCCAGGATGTGAACCTGCGCTGTGTGACTCACCCTGTGTACCACGTGGCTGCACTTCTACCAGGGGAGATACTCGGGGACTCCCAGCTGTGCACACTTTCAAGTCTATGCAGGTTATCAAATATTTCAACGTAGAAGTAATCAACTAAAGGTAAAGTAACTAACTAGGATGAATTTAAAGCACTATCTCTCACTGTTATGGTAAGAACATAAGAAATGTTTGAGAATGAGAAAAGGCCATTCGGACCATTAAGGCTCGGCACTTGTTAGCACACCACTTTCTAATTTAAAAGCACAGAATATAGCCTTTTTAAATGTTCTACTACTATGACTACTTCTACTTCACCTGGTAGGCTATACCATGCATTTCTTTTTGGCCTATTGGACTTGATATTCCCTGGCGGTCTCCCATCCAAATACTAACCAAGCACAGCTTTGCTTTGCTTCTGCGATCAGGCATCCTCAAGGTGGTGGGTGTATTTTGTCTTTGGATATACCTAACTGTACCCCATCTTCATGCTGCACATGCAGCTTAGTGAAAGATACCCACACTCCAACCCTGTGTCTGTTAGGGGACCCACTCATAATTCAGCTCAGTGAAAGATACCCACACTCCAACGCTGTGTCTCTTAGGGGACTGGCAAAGTGGTTTCCCTTCCAGGTCCATGAGTTAGTGTACCGTAGCTCCACCCCCTTTCTAGATGGCCGACTTCCACCGAACCCTGGGAATGAATTGTCAGGCCATCCAGTCCAGGGCATTCTGTTCCCTTTACACAGCGCTCTCAGAGGTCGGGAGGGAGATTTATCACCAAGAATCATTCTGTCTCTGTCACAGGGACCCACTCACAATGCAGCTGCCAGTGTACAGTAGTAGCACATATCAGAGTCTGCCAGCTGTAATTATGAAAGGTAGGCATCTGTTTTTCTTTTACGTTTCACTGCGTAAGCTGCTTATGGGTACAACTGGGACTAGCTTAGGCTGTACTTGCTTAAAATAGAGGAGCAGGTGTACTTGTCAAGTAAAGGTTTGATTAAACAAGGAGCTTAGACTCAAATGGGGCTCCCAATTGTTGCTATATTGTTAAAACCTATAGTAATCCAAGTCCTGGAAGTCTAAAGATTAACTCCATTATGTCTTTTTTAAAAAAAAGCTTTTTCTTCCAGGATATATTTGTATATATTGTTTAAATGTGTTATGTGAAACAATACCGTGGTGGGTTCATTCACATTAACCTGTTCAGTGCTATACTGCAGCTCAGCTTGCTTGGGGGAACTTGAACCCCACAAATCTCTCCAATGAAAATAAATAGGTGAATCCATGCAGTTTGTTTGGTGCATCTTGCTGCTACCTGCCCAGAAGAAAAGCTGATGCTAATTATGGTATTGGGGCCAACATGTAAAGACCATGCTTCAGGGAGATTGGCTGTTACATGAAGCATTTTAAAATTCCAAAAAAATATTTCAGGTTAAACAGAACACCAGCACTATTAGAATGAAAATCAACAATTTATTAAATTGACATATAAACATGCCCGTAAATGATTACATTGTTATGTAATTTTGGCCCATGGCTTTGTCCATTGGGCCCGCTAGCCCCCCCTATGCTGGCAGAAAATGTGATGCATAAAGTATATTAATTAAATGAATAACTAATGCAAGCGGGCAGGAAGTGGCACTTGAGGCCACCTTCCCCCTAGACAAGGCATGCCGCAAGGTGGAGGCAGGGGAGGAGGGAGGCCAAACAAAGAAATGACAAGGAGGCATAGACAAAGGGGGCCTATATATGAGGTTTGATGATTACGTATTTGATTAATGGATGGATTCTCCTTTCAGAAATACAACCAAGTTTCCAAATCTCATATTGTTTTAACTTATCTACCCAAAACAATGCCCAATTTCAACAGACATAAAATGTACAGTCGGTACAGCATCCTGGCAAAAGAGCTGGACCACTCCCCAACCAGGCACCTTTAGTATTTCGTGGGTCTCACTTTAGCCTGGATTACACTGAAAGAAGTCGGTTGGTCCCTCTACAATATTGCACAATGAGTGGAATTTGTCTCTATTCTTCAGAGTGCTTTTGTTTGACAGTTTGATTCAGTACTTTCATCACAGCTAAGTCTGCCAGCACTGGCTGTGTAGTCCATCCACTTGATCACAGTCCACGTGGCTGTTTAAGGATGTCTCGAGAGCACCCTATTGCTCTTCCCACTGATATGGCAAATTACTATCATACCACAGTCCTATCACACCTCGTTCCAGCTCTCTCCTTCAAGACATGGCATAAATGATTCACCAGATGTTTGATCTGGTTAAAAGAAGGTGTTGTAAATAATATATGAGACGATTCAATGCAGGAGAAGCTCAGATTGATCTCCTATGCCCTATCCAACAGTCCGGTACTCAGCCTTTGACCCTTGAATAAAACACACATGCTTTACTTAAAATCATTTGTTTACCATCTCTGAAAGTGTCAAGCATTTATTAACATCTGATGAAGTCACTAGCCAAAGTGTGCCTACTTACCTAGATCCTTTAAAATTGTATTTTATAATCTACCATTCTGTGGTTTTAATAGGTCAAGAATTTAAGCACTTTCGGTAATTATTGGTGCCCAATTAATCAAATCATTTATCAATTGGAATTCTGACTGCTAAAGAGACAGAAAATGTCTCCAACTGCATCATCTGGTCGGAGAACAGAGCGTGTATCAGCTGCTCCCTGCTCTGCAGGAAGCCTGTGCCTGATCTAGCTCTGGCCCTGCTGGCATCCTGCACTCCAGCCCCGAGCAGCTGTGGGGAGCAGCAGGGGGCAAACAGGCCCCTTTGAAGAGCAGTAAGGGGTGTGTCTTTAATTAGCATCACTTGATAAACTAGCCACTATAAGAAAAAATTCACATATATTCAGTAAAAAATCTGAAATAATTATGAAAATAAATATTACAATCTGTTTATAAATGATTATTTATGGTCAATTATTTTTAATTAAAAGTACAAAATGATCCGCACACTGCTATTTGAAGAGTGAAAAAACTTCCTGTCACAAAGACGGCCGGAGTGGGTGGCGTCAGACCAGAAGCAGGAAATAAACAGACAGAGAGGTGTGGTTTGGTGGAGCTGAGCGAATGGTTTCGCTCAGCATTTAATAAACAGCACAGAAAATAAAAGGTTTGAACACAAAACAGGACATGGCACTATACGCCAAAACAAAAAAAGACAAACAAAACGGACTATACTTATACTAATTACATTATGTTGTTTTATTTTCTCCTTCTCTCTCTCTCCCGTTCTCCACTCACTGAACACCCAACCCCGAGTGAAAGAAATGTGCATCTATATATACTGTTGTGCTGGGATTCAATTACTAATTAATTATTCACTTGAATCCCAGCACGTGAATTAATTCTGTGCAACCCCGTGCTCACATATTACATTTAACCAGCACGTGAAGTGATTTGTGCCCTCCTCGTGCCTAAATATAAATCTACATTTTTAAATACACGTGAAACACAGACCCGTTTATATCCCGTGTACCAATGACTATACACCAACATTAACACACGCAACATAAAACACATAACACACAAAATACACACAGGGGCTGGCACTTCGTCACATATACCCCCCTGTGCAAAGCACACATGGCCTCAATGGCCACTTCCCCCCTTAAAAATCCAGCAGTCCAGAACAAAGTCTCGGGCTGGGAAGGGAGGCTTCAGTGGGCCCATGGCTGGCCATGCTGTCAGCACCCCTGCCGGTAGTGGCACGGCTGACAGCCTGCTGGTCCACGCCTGCAGCGAAATTGCTGCGGGGGATGCTGGTCTCCTGACCTCTCCCCCTTTCTTCGTAGCCGGTAGTTCCCCTTGGTGGGGCTCCGACCACAGTACTTCCGGCAGCGAAACTGCTGCAGTGGGAGCAGGTCTCCGGACCTCCCCCACGATCTCCGGCAGCGAAACTGCTGCAGTGGGAGCAGGTCTCCGGACCTCCCCCACGATCTCCGACAGCGAAACTCCGTGGCCGGCAGCTCCCCTTGGTGGGGTTCCGGCCACAGTACTTCCTGCTGCGATGCGGAGCAACTGGCAGCCCCAGGCGATGCGAAGCGGCTGGCAGCCCCAGGCGATGCGGAGCGACAGGCAGCCCCAGGCGATGCGGGGCGATTGGCAGCCCCAGGCGATGCAGGGCGACTGGCAGCCCCAGGCGATGCGGAGCGGCTGGCAGCCCCAGGCGATGCCAGACAGGCATCCTTGGGCGAAGCGAGGCAGGCATCCTTGGGCGAAGCGAGGCAGGCATCCTTGGGCGAAGCGAGGCAGGCATCCTTGGGCGAAGCGAGGCCGGCATCCTTGGGCGAAGCGAGGCCTGCATCCTTGGGCGAAGCGAGGCAGGGAGTCAGGACAAGCTGGGGTGCGGGTGTTGGCCCTCTTCTCGGCCTCTGCGGCCGGGCAGTTCTACCCCATGCTTCCCTCAGCAGCCTATGTAAGGGCTGCTGAGGACCGCCAGCTTCACGTCCTGGTCCTTCTGGTGAAGGGAGAGGCAGCTCCTGCTCCTCTCCCCCTGATGGTGATGGAGGCAGAGGCAGCTCCTGCTGCTCTGCTCCTGATGGTGGGGAAAGTGATACCAGCAGACATTCATCCTCTGCTGGTGGAAAGGGACCCAGCAGGTATTCACCCTCTGCTGGTGGACGGGAACCCAGCAGGCATTCACCCTCTGCTGGTGGACAGGGACCCAGCAGGCATTCACCCTCTGCTGGTGGACAGGGACCCAGCAGGCATTCACCCTCTGCTGCTCTGCTCCTGCCCGTGGAGGTGGCGGAAGCAGAGGCAGCTCCTGCTGCTCTGCTCCTGCCGGTGGAGGTGGCGGAGGCAGAGGCAGCTCCTGCTGCTCTGCTCCTGCCGGGGAAGGTGGGAGCAGCGTGTAGTCTCCCCCTTTTGCAGGGGACTGGTGCTGCTCTGCCTCTCTTGCAGGGGACTGGTGCGGCTCTGCTTCTCTTGCAGGGGACTGGTGCAGCTCTGCCTTTCTTGCAGGGGACTGGTGCGGCTCTGCCTCGGAAGGGGAAACCAGCAGGCATTCTTCCTCTGCTGGTGGAGATGGGGACAGCAGGCATTCTCCCTCTGCTGGTGGACATGGGGACAGCAGGCATTCTCCCTCTGCTGGTCGCTTGGGTCCTAGAGTTGTGGAAGCCCGAGCTTCTCTTCTTCTCCTTCTCTTTGGGCTGTGGACGCACCGACTCCTCCCTTTTGGGCTTTGGACGCACCGACTCCTCCCTTTTGGGCTGTGGATGCACCGACTCCTCCCTTTTGGGCTTTGGACGCACCGACTCCTCCCTTTTGGGCTGTGGACGCACCGACTCCTCCCTTTTGGGCTGTGGATGCACCGACTCCCCCCACTCAGGCGTAGGATGTTCGGGCCCCCACTCAGGCGTAGGACGTTCGGGCTCCCCCCACTCAGGCGTAGGACGTTCGGGCTCCTCCCACTCAGGCGTAGGACGCTCGGGCTCCTCCCACTCAGGCGTAGGACGCTCGGGCTCCTCCCACTCAGGCGTAGGACGCTCGGGCTCCTCCCGCTTGGGCTGTGGACTCTCGGGCTCCTCCTGCTTTGGCTGTGGACGCTCGGGCTCCTCCCGCTTGGGCTGTGGATGCTCGGGCTCCTCCCGCTTGGGCTGTGGACGCTCGGGCACCCTCTTCTCTTTTCCCCTTCTCTGCCTCCTCCTTCCCTTCCTCTCCTGGGCCAGTTCCTCCTCTCCCTCTTGGTAGGGGCAGCGGAAGGGACAGTTGGCGAACAGATGATCCTGGTCGCAGAGGAGGCACCCCGGCGATGGCTTGTTAAATCGCCGTGGATGTCTGGCCCTTAGGCGGCACTCCTCCTCCCTGTCCTTCACCTCTTTATCCTCCTTCCATCCCATTTTATTTATTTTTTTTGTAATCCAACAATTTTTTATTTATTTTTTCCCCAAAAAATGCGGTTCCTGCTCTGGCCTGAGTCCTGGAGGCGCTGTAGATCCCACGCAGGACACCACGTGTCACAAAGACGGCCGTAGTGGGTGGTGTCAGACCAGAAGCAGGAAATAAACAGACAGAGAGGTGTGGTTTGGTGGAGCTGAGCGAATGGTTTCACTCAGCATTTAATAAACAGCACAGAAAATAAAAGGTTTGAACACAAAACAGGACACGGCACTATACGCCAAAACAAAAAAAGACAAACAAAACGGACTATACTTAAACAGACAGACGAACAAACACGGTGAGTGAAAAACACTTCTAATTACTTTATGTTGTTTTATTTTCTCCTTCTCTCTCTCTCCCGTTCTCCACTCACCGAACACCCAACCCCGAGTGAAAGAAATGTTGTGCTGGGATTCAATTACTAATTAATTATTCACTTGAATCCCAGCACGTGAATTAATTCTGTGCAACCCCGTGCTCACATATTACATTTAACCAGCACGTAAAGTGATTTGTGCCCTCCTCGTGCCTAAATATAAATCTACATTTTTAAATACACGTGAAACACAGACCCGTTTATATCCCGTGTACCAATGACTATACACCAACATTAACACACGCAACATACAACACATAACACACAAAATACACACAGGGGCGGGCACTTCATCACACTTCCTCATTCTGTTCCGATATTCCCTGTTGTATTGTCCTCTTCGTATGTCCCGCGCCTCATTTTCCCCTCCGCGTCTTCTTTCCCGTTTGGGATATCAACGAGGTATAGAAATAATTATGAAAATAAATATTACAATCTATTTATAAAATTATTATTTATGGTCAATTACTTTTAATGAAATCAATCTGCAATCAAACCCACATTCTGTTTTGCTATTGAGCAGGCAGACATAGTGGTGTGACAGTTCTGTGTGAATAAGGCTTTAGTCTTGTGATGGTTTCAATGATTTTCCTGTCAATCAGATGATCATATCTCCTGCTTTACAGTGTGTCCGGTAAGCTCTATGTTTTAATGGTCATTCTCACTGGTACCTCTTATTAGTACGAGCAGCATTATCCCCAGTCCCTCTATTTATATGATCTTTTACATTATTTTCTTGTATTTACACTTTATTTACAGATACATGCAAATAAATCAAATGGTTTCTTTTTGGTATCTAATTACTTTGATTTAGCTGCAGTGCAGGTACCAGAAAGAAGCAGCAAACATGACTTATATTGTATTGACTTTAATATATCTCTATACTGGAAGGAGCTAAAGATGGGAACTGTGTTAGAAATCGCCAGTGCCAGGCATGTTAGGTATTTTTACCTGTCAGTTTGTATGGAAATTCTAAAGTGTTTCACAGAATGTTATGGTATATACTGTAGGTCATCTGGTTGGAGCACAGCTAATACACTGCAGTCTTTTAGGTGGATCATTAAATTGCTGTCCATTTGTATAATTGTACTGTAGGAATCAGCAGGTGACCTGGCTCAATAGAAATTCAGCCTTAGCTCCATTTCCTCTCAGATGGAATAGCATCAGCAATTCTGATTCTGATCTGATTTTGAAACCATTTTCCTTTATAGAAGCTTTACTGTATTTGTTATCTCTGGTCTGTAGCCCTCAAGCCACACCGTGTAGAAGCTTTACTGTATTTGTTATTACTGGTCTGTAGCCCTCAAGCCACACCGTGTAGAAGCTTTACTGTATTTGTTATTACTGGTCTGTAACCCTCAAGCCACACCGTGTAGAAGCTTTACTGTATTTGTTATTACTGGTCTGTAACCCTCAAGCCACACCGTGTAGAAGCTTTGCTGTATTTGTTATTACTGGTCTGTATCCCTCAAGCCACACCGTGTAGAAGCTTTGCTGTATTTGTTATTACTGGTCTGTAACCCTCAAGCCACACCGTGTAGAAGCTTTACTGTATTTGTTATTACTTGACTGTAACCCTCAAGCCACACCGTGTAGAAGCTTTACTGTATTTGTTATTACTGGTCTGTAGCCCTCAAGCCACACTGTGTAGAAGCTTTACTGTATTTGTTATTACTGGTCTGTAACCCTCAAGCCACACCGTGTAGAAGCTTTACTGTATTTGTTATTACTGGTCTGTAACCCTCAAGCCACACCATGTAGAAGCTTTACTGTATTTGTTATTACTGGTCTGTAACCCTCAAGCCACACCATGTAGAAGCTTTACTGTATTTGTTATTACTGGTCTGTAACCCTCAAGCCACACTGTGTAGAAGCTTTACTGTATTTGTTATTACTGGTCTGTAACCCTCAAACCACACTGTGTGCTGTATTTCTTTTGTGGTCAAGGAGCTAGCCAGGGCTTCTTATTTGTTAAGAAAGAACAGCATGGTACAAAATGTTTTTTTATTGTTATGAAGTTGTACAAGGTTAAGTCATTAACCTGCAAGAAGACTTATGAACATTCAAATTTGTTGACGTAGGTTTAAGGCAATTTGTGTGGCTTTTAAGCATGGAAGATCATTTTCCCACCCTTTTCAGACAAACCATATTTTGGCCACACACATCCTATAGCTTGAGTGTGCTACATCATATTCTCTTGGCAATGAGGAGAGAATTTTCAGTTTCTCAGCTTCATGTAAACCAAGTCAATTAAGAAAAGTTGATAGACTAAAGACTACAGGCACAATAGTTTATCTGACAAATGAGGAAATAGGTTATAAATGACATCCCATGCCTCTGATAAACCTTTCAGCTCTTCATGTTGACATTGGAAGAAGTTTTTATTTCATGATCTGATCACAGATCAATTTCTATTGCTTGTGTTTTTTCCTGACTTAAGCAAACTCAACCTTCATTTTAAATAATATTTACAAGACCTCTCGTCATTGACACATTAGGAGAGTTCATACAATGACGAGACCTGTTGCTAAGGAAACTGAAAAGGTTAAACACATTTAAAGCCTTATGAAGCACATGCAGATAATGGTCTTTGGATTAGATGTGCTGCTGTTGGGATAACTACAACTTGGATTGAGATTTGTATCTTTTGAGAAGTGAGACCATCTCTGTTGAATAAACTGTGAGGTTCATCTTCTCAGCTGTCTTCCTTTTTCCTTCTCACCCATTTCCAGTAATTAAACATTAGCAGATGAAGATAGTGTGGAGCTGAACCGAAATAATTTGTGCCATTACATGGGATGTTTAAAGTCCTTAGTGTTCTGTACATTTGTACCTATAAAAGAGAGAAAATGCTATCAATATAGCTGGGATTATTCTTTCTAGGGCTTCATAGTAAAAAAAAAAACTTAAAATTAAAAATTATACAGACTGATCATAAAATCGGATGGCCACTTTGTAACACTGTGTGGCAAAGTGGTTTGCAGTGCTCCGGTGTACAGGTGATTCAAGTTGCCCCAGACAAAGGACAAACACAAAGTTCACAGGTCATGTTCTTTATTAGCCTTGACGAGATTTTAAATAATAAAGCTGGCTCTACCCAGCAATGGGTATTGCCAGTGCCAAAAACAAAGGGTTGCAGTCCCGAAATAATAATTAAAACACAAAACACGTAACACAGTCACAAACAACATGTCTCCAGACTGTGTGCTCTGGTGCAGGTGCGGTGCTCTGAGTGCTGGTGCTTTTGTGCGTTCAGGTCCGGGCTGGCTTCTCGCTGCAGCTCCCGGCTTCGTATCAGCCGTCTGGCAAAGACAAACACAAGCGTTTTTATCAATGGAACCACACTTCATTCAAGGTTCCGTCCTTGTCTCCTCCCATTAACCACAACAAAGGAACTGATTTCTGCGTCACGTCCCCCTAAAGTACCCTAAGCCCCGCCCCCTCCGATAGCTAGTTCAATCACGTCTCCTCCAATTCATGACTGAAACTTCGCTCACCGTACTAGGGCAATGGCTCCAGGTACCGTAACGCCATCCTATTCCTGAATGGCCGGCTTCCAACTGCCCCCGGAATGAACTGCCCAACCATTCAGTACGAAGCCCGCAGTTCCTGTTGTACAATGCCCTCACCGGTCGAGATGGAGATTGTTGATTCGGATTAATTCGCTCTTCGTCACAAACTGCTACGAAAAACACCAGCAGCACCTCCTTCCTCTACTGCAAAGGTGCGCAACCAAACTTTTATCACGTCCACATATCCAGAAAACTAGTTTAACTTAATGTGTATAGCGGGCCGCACATTACTAAAGAATAATCTGACTTTTACCGTTAGCTGCAATATATATATATATACTGTATATATGTAAATATATATATATATATATATATATATATATATAGGCAATTTCCCGTAGGATTACTGTTAATTTTATTTCTTACTGCATGATACACATCACAAGCAAAAATACACAAAACAATTAAAAACAAAGCATTAATATTGTACTGTTATACCACATACACACACAATACAAAGCAAATTAAATATCTACTTGCTGAAGCGGTTTTTATTTTAGCTGACGAGTTGTTTAGTTGTAGCAGGCAACATTGTAGCAAAAGTCACAGGGCAGTGATGTCACTTCCCTACCCTAGCAACAAGCCTTCTATGTTGAGAATAGGTTCTTTCAATGCAGCGGGTTTGTGCATTTAAGAAAGTTGGAGACAATCTGATGAGAAGCAATTACCCTCCACTGTACAAATGAAAATGGTGTTCTGGTTTTTCTGCAAAACATATTTACAATGTATAATTTGGAGTTGAAAAAAGGAAGGAAAAAGTACAAACTATTCCTGGAAAGTCTAGACGGCAGCAGGAGTTTGCCTTAGTTAGAGAAAGGAGACAGCTGAGGAAGCAAGAAGAGCAGAACAAAGTCAGAAGGAGGGACTCAATCTCTTACAAAGGGTCATAAAAGATAAGCTTGCAACATTGCGCAGAGCTGAGCGCCTACGGAAACGCTACAAAAAGAAGGAGCATGCTAGAACTAACTTTTATAAAGACCCATTCAAATTTGTAAAGAAGTTATTCATCAGTGAGAAAAATGGCACACCAAAAGCATCTAAGTTTGAGCTGGAGATATATTTGGAGGAAACACATACAGATTAAAAAAGGCAGGAGCCTATGTCAATTCCTTCAAACATCCCACCTATCAATCCATCAGAATACCAAATGGAGGACTGTGCACCTAAGTGGAAAGAAGTAGAGCAAGCTGTGAAAAGGGCATCATCTTTAGGGCCTAATGGAGTTCCGTACAGAGTGTACAAGAGTGCTTCAGGAGTTCTACAAATCTTGTGGAAGTTGATGAAAGTGGCATGGGAAAAACAGGTTGTACCAAGAGCATGGTGCCAAGCAGGTGGAGTCTTTATATCAAAAGAAAAAGATTCTACAAGCATCAGTTAGTTTCGTCCTATTTCCCTATTAAACGTAGAAGGCAAGATTTTCTTCAGCATTATTGCTCAGAGATTGTCAACTTACCTATTAAAGAACTGCTTCATTGACACTTCTATACAAAAAGCGGGCATACCAGGTTTCCCTGGATGCTTAGAACACATCAATGTGATCTGGCAACAAATTCAATCAGCTAAAAGGAGAGGAAGGAGCTCCATGTGACATTCCTGGATTTGGCTAATGCATATGGTTCAGTGCCACATGAACTTCTTTGAGCAGTATTTGATTTATCCAGTGTCCCGATGACAATAACAAATTTAGTGAAAGCCTGCTTTGGAGATTTGCAATTTAGTTTTTCAACTTCAGAATTCAGCACTACATGGCAATGCCTAGAAGTTGGAATAATGGCAGGATGCACCATTTCTCCACTGGCTTTTACTATGGCAATTGGAGTAATTATTAGGGCATAAAATGGGTAGTGGGAGGAGAGCGCTTGGCTTCTGGAATGCGACTACCACCAATTCCAGCATACATGGATGACATGACAACCATGACTACAACAGTAGCCTGCACTAATCAATTATTGGGCAAATTAACCAATAACATTGAATGGGCACAAATGCAATTCAAGGCCGCTAAATCAAGGAGCATCTCTAAGGTTAAGTATTATATAAAAGGTTCTACATTAATGGTGAAGCAATACCAACAGTGTCTGAGAAGCCAGTGAAGAGTCTTAGTAGATGGTACGACAGGGATCTAAAGGACACAGTTTGTGTGGGAGAAGTTAGACAACAAGCAGTGGAAGGGTTGAAGAGCATAGACAGCAGCTCTTTACCAGGCAAACTAAAACTCTGGTGCTTTCAGTTTGGTCTACTGCCGAGGTTGCTGTGGCCACTGACTGTGTACGAGTTTCCTTTGACAACAGTAGAGAAGCTGGAAGCTTTAATCAGTTCATACATCAGGAAATGGTTGGGAGTTCAACGCTGCCTCAGCAGAGTGGGACTTTATACTAAAGGAATACTGCAGCTACCAGTCTCCGCTCTAACCGAGGAGTTTAAGTGATCTAAGGTCCAACTGGAAATGACATTAGTAGATTCACGTGACAAATGCGTAAGGGAGACAGCACCTGTGTCGAAAACTGGAAGTGGGCGGCAAAGAAAGCCGTGGAAGATGCAAAGGCTGTCCTTCGAATCGGTGATATCATGGGGCAAGTTCAGCATGGAGAGGGGGTCTTGGTCTCAGTTCAGCTCCTCCTACATGGCACAAGGCAGCCCCAGCTAAAAGGAGGAAGCTGGTAGTCAACGAGGTGCAAAAGCAGGAGGAGAGGATGAGGTGTATAAAGGCCATTTCCCAGGCCAAGCAGGGAAAATGGATGAGATGGGTGGAATGGAGTGTGGAACAACGCCAGATCGGCTGGCAAGACCTATGGACAATGGAACAGAGCAGGATCAGTTTCCTCATCAGGTCAACATATGATGTTCTCCCATCACCACAGAATCTAAACCTCTGGGTCGGAGAGGATCCCTCATGTCCTTTCTGTTCATCACCTGCAACATTAAGGCACATTTTGACAGGATGTAAGGTGGCTCTTAGCCAAGGACGGTTTACTTGGCGCCATGACCAGGTGCTGCGATGTTTGGCCTTGGCATTGGAAGACAAGCGTAACATGACCAATAAGTTGCCACCAGTTCCATCAAAACATTAGCGGAAACAGCGAGGATGGAGAGCCCAGGTTTACCCAGTAGAGGAGGGTTGTCGAGGATTTGTGGTACACTCTACAACCCGGTTTCTCAGAGACTTCGGATTCAGTGGCCAAGAGTTGCATAGCACAGTGAAGAACTTATCTGAAGCAGCATAGAGGAGCAGCAACTGGCTGTGGTTGAGACGGAAAGATTCTGGTTGGGGATCTCAAGTAAGCTGAGTTGAGTTGAGTGGGGGACAGAGGGGGTGATGCTGGGACGCCAGAATCACCACCGAGCTGTCCTGAGGTGTCATGGGCTAGTTGACGAAACACTGAGGATGGAAGGTGCCCACTTGAAGACCCCAGAGATGTACCCTACTTAGCTCAATCCAGACGGTTGTCATGCTGATGCGCTGGGGAGACAGCACTGTGGTTGATCCCCGGAGCCAGAATCACAGCCGTTGTGTGTGCTGATGCGCTGAGGATGCAAAATAAGCTGATCCCTGGAGCCAGCATTACACTTCAGCCATCAACACCAGACAGAAGGATATCTACATCATCAGATGGAAGGAAATGCAGATGGATGGAGACACAGATGGATCACATTAGTTTACTGTAAAGCTATGTCTTAGTTGGTGCTTATCTTGGTGACAGCCGAGTTCAAATCAGCATGAAGTTTTAACATCTACTCTCATGTAATGGAAATCATAAGTGAAATGAAATTAATACACTGGGCCGCAGTCAGATGATAAACGGGCCACGGGCTGCGTGTCCCTGCTCTGCTGGAATTCTGGTGATGTAATGCCTGTCCCTGCTCTGCTGGAATTCTGGTGATGTAATGCGTGTCCCTGTTCTGCTGGAATTCTGGTGATGTAATGCGTGTCCCTGTTCTGCTGGAATTCTGGTGATATAATGTTCATTGATGCTACAGGTATAAAGTAACCAAGAAAATGTTTGCTGTAGCAAAACATTCCTTGATACATTATTACTTCCTGGGCACTGATATGTGGGTCTGTATTCACAAAACAAAATGTTTTTTGAAGGACTGTTTTTGATAGTGCTTATAAATCTCCTGTTTGAAAAATGAGAATGAACTAATAAACTCTCTCTAAAAGAAAAAGGCTGAATGAACTGTCAACTTGATTTATTAATAAACATGGGCTTACAAAAACAGTCCTTAACAATAAATAGCCCTTGAACATATGGTTACACGAACAGGAGTTATTATTTTCTATTGACTGGCAGCACCATCAGAAAAATACTTGTGACATTGAAGATCACTTATAGGTGGCCCAGCACTGGAACCAAAAAACTGAGTAGAGCTTTTTTTCACTCTCTATACAGATGAGTGTGTTTTCTACTGTGAAGGCAACATTGTCTGTAACATCCAACAACACCAAAGTAGTCTGAGATGAGTTTCTTGCAGATTGCCACATATCTACAGAGCTCGAGTGAGACAGGGGCTAAGCGAGCGATGACCTCACATACTCACATACCAAAGCAAGTGAGTTGACCAGAGGAGCAGGGTCAGTGTTCTGTGTGTATTGACTGCAATGTACCAGTTTGCTTGCCACTTAACCCTTTCTCTACGGCATGTTTTCAGAATGGTACTTTTCAAAGAATAGCAAGTATTAAAGTACTTCCATCAAGTTGTGGGCTGCCCTTTGATCCTCTATATTATTGTCAACAGAACTTTAAACACTGTAGATGCACTTGCTATTTATTCTACATGTTATTGATATTTTGTTTTATTTTTTATTTTTTTATTTCATAATTGAAATCCTTGTAACCTTGGCTCATAAAGAACACAGGGCTAGATACTCAAAGTTTTACAAATTTCTGCAACTTTTATGCAACTCTGCTTGCATTGTGAATATCTTGCATATATTCACAAGTCTGTGCAATTTAAAAGAGTTGCAGGGAAATTGTTAATATCGCAATGCGTGGAAATGAATGCATTAAATTAATCTAAACAGGAAATTAATCTCAAACTACACCAAACTGATGCAGTATATTTGCGTACAAGATGAGACAATAGTGCAAAGGGCATAATTTACGAAAGAGCATTAAACTTTATTGTGCGCAATAACTGCAATTAGTGTACATGTTAATGCTTTCCGTATTTAGTATTGCAATTTTATTCATTATCGTGTGCCATACTTGGCATATTATGAAGCGCACCAAATTTAGTGCACACTATGGTAATCAGAATGAATGTGATTTTAATTGTAATCCATGCTGATGTATTTAAATGAGCATCCAGCTCAGAATAATGAGAGGAGTTGTATTCACATGGTATGTACTAAAGGATGTTAATTTCAGTGTGTGCATTAAAGTGATCATTTATTAGTGCGTATGGAAACCAGGCTTGTGTTCAAGTTGTGTTCACCCGTACCTGGTGTGCCAGAAAAAGGGGGAATTTGAGGCTGGATGTTGGTAGGGGGGGGGTCCAACCACAGAGGGGTTGAAATCTACCACCCCTTGGTCCAGGACCTACTGTACCCTGTTCTGGTAGGGGCCCAGGCTCAATGTCCATTGGCTCCTCACTACTGCTGGATTTCTCACTGGAGAAAGAGTCACTGTACAACCAGAGTCATCAGGCACAAAATCTCTCTCTGAGTCTGACTCCATTAGGAGGTCAGCCTAACAATAAAATAATAAAAACACAAATAAATTTAATGGCCAATTTCAATATAACTATATATATATATATATATATATATATATATATATATATATATATATATATATATATATATATATATATATACAGTGGCTCTCAAAAGTATTCACCCCCCTTGGACTTTTCTACATTTTATTGTGTTAAAACATGGAATCAAAATGGATTTAATTAGGAGTTTTTGCACTGATCAACACAAAAAAGTCCATAATGTCAAAGTGAAAAATAAAATCTACAAATTATTCTAAATTAATTACAAATACAAAACAGAAAATAATTGAATTCATAAGTATTCACCCCCTTGAGTCAATATTTGGTAGAGGCACCTTTGGCAGCAATTACAGCCATGAGTCTATTTGGATAAGTCTCTACCAGCTTTGCACATCTGGACACTGCAATTTTTGTCCATTCTTCATTGTAAAACTGCTCAAGCTCCGTCAAGTTGGATGGGGACCTTTGGTGAACAGCAATTTTCAACTCTTTCCACATATTCTCAATTGGATTGAGGTCCAGAATCTCATCAAGCAGCTTCTTGAAGGATCCCAGGGTGTCAGCTTCAACAACATTACTGGGGAGTTAGTTCCAGACCCACACAATTCTCTGTGTAAAAAAGTGCCTCCTATTTTCTGTTCTGAATGCCCCTTTATCTAATCTCCATTTGTGACCCCTGGTCCTTGTTTCTTTTTTCAGGTCAAAAAAGTCCTCTGGGTCAACATTGTCTATACCTTTTAGGATTTTGAATGCTTGAATCAGATCACCGCGTAGTCTTTTTTGTTCAAGACTGAATAGATTCAATTATTTTAGCCTGTCTGCACACAACATGCCTTTTAAACCAGGGATCATTCTGGTTGCTCTTCTTTGCACTCTTCCTAGAGCAGCAATATCCTTTTGGTAAAGGGGGTGACCAGAACTGAACACAATATTCTAGGTGAGGTCTTACTAATGCATTGTAAAGTTTTAACATTACTTCCCTTGATTTTAATTCAACACTTTTCACAATATATCCGAGCATCTTGTTGGCCTTTTTTATAGGTTCCACACATTGTCTAGAGGAAGTCATTTCTGAGTCAACATAAACTCCTAGGTCTTTTTCATAGATTCCTTCTTCAATTCCAGTATCTCCCATATGATATTTATAATGCACATTTGTATTGCCTGTGTGCAGTACTTTACACTTTTCTCTATTAAATGTAATTTGCCATGTGTCTGCCCAGTTTTGAATGCTGTCTAGATCATTTTGAATGACCTTTGCTGCTGCAACAGTGTTTGCCACTCCTCCTATTTTCGTGTCATCTGCAAATTTAACAAGTTTGCTTACTATACCAGAATCTAAATCATTAATGTAGATTAGGAATAGCAGAGGACCTAATACTGATCCCTGTGGTACACCACTGGTTACTTCGCTCTATATAAAGGCAAGTTTGTGGAAAGTTACTGATAAGGACACATTCTTTATTTGGGTATGACATATGGAGATTGTCAGTGTACTGTACTCTCTTGTACCAATGTCTGTGTCTTGTAACCTCTTGTACTTATACATCTTATTAGCAGGGTGCATGTGTCAAATGCATGAATTGCGAGTATGTTTATTAGAAGGACCAAGAGAGAAAAGGAAAGGTAGGATCCCAAGCTATACGGGAAAACATTTAGAAAAATAAAGAATTGTTGAAGAATGATAAAACCACAGGTTAGGCATACAAATGTTTATTTGCAAATGCTTAAATGCTTGTTAGACCAGAGGAAGACTGTCGTCTTCGAAATTGGTAATTATGTGCATTCATACCTTTTTCATATTGCATGCTGTTCTGTAATAGTTAATAATGAAAATTATTTTGTATACGTAGCAACAGTATCTATGTGTTTTTTTTTTTTCATTTCTTGCACCGCTGTGAACAACTACAGGTGGTATTGCACATTTCATCATTCCAGCAAGTATTTCAATTTGTTTTCTTGTTGCTGTTGTGCAGTCAGCATTTGGAAATAAAACATTTTAAACAATAGTATTTTAGCTTGTTTTTTTAATTAGTTAAGTGACGTGCATCCAACAAATAATTTATTGCATTTATATAGCACTTTTTAAACAAAAGTATTGCAAAGCACTGTACAGTGCACAGCAGAAAAAAGAACAAACCACAATACATTTGCATAGCATGTCACACATACAACTGCCATAATCAGACCATTTAAATAACAGTATACACATAATACAAAAGCAGCAATTTTAAAGTTACAGCCATTTTATAAAACCTCCCCAAACTGAAAATGAATCAGAAAAATAAGACTTGAACCAGGATAGAACAAGGCCAGACAGTCCTACTGTGCTCTCAAGACAACTCAGTAGGATGGAATGGTCTACAGTATCAAAGGCAGCACTTAGATTTAGAAGAATTAAAACTGATGGAAAGCCAGAGTCAGAGCTTATCAGCAGATCATTTACAGCTCTGATAAGGGCCGTCTTGCAGCACGAAAACCAGACTGAAACTTCTCGAATATACCATTAAGAATTAGAAATTTCTAGCACTTGAAGGAGGACTTGCATAATTCTTTACAACTCCCCCAGAGTTGACGTAAAAACACCTGAACAAGAGTTGTTTTTTTCCCCGTAACGCCTATTTTAAATTTCACTCACAGGCACAACTTTTTTTCTCAAAACAGAAATGAGGGGAAAAAGTCCCTGCAACTGCCCTTGAGAAAGTCACATCTCTTTGACTATCTGGCCCACAGTGCTTTGCAGCTTTCTCTATCAGCTTCTCCATGTTGACTTTCTCCTAAACAGTTTCCCCCTCCCCATACTTCATTATATTTGATTACAGTGTACAGGGTAGGGATGAAAAATTGCTGTGGAAAGCGATCAGGAAAGTTTGCTTACTACAGATGCTATAGCTTTGCAGTCATGTGTACACTTACATTAAAAATACATGGGAGGCAATCTTTGATGCTTTTGATATGAAATCAGTTAAATTAAAAATGCATTATCTCTGCTGTGTATTGGGGGATTGTAGTCCTGGGCCAGATGTAATCTCTGATTAAACTCAACTAAGACATACATTGCCCAGTTTACATAGCGGTAGCTTTTAAGTTAGTTCTAAGGAAAGTAGGTAGTATGTAATAAATCAGTTGTATTTACAGTGCCGTTAAAAAGTATTTGCCCCCTGTCTGATCTTCTGCATTTTTGCACATTTTTCACATTGTATTTGGTCAGATTTTTTTTGTGGGTTGTAGTAGTATATAGAGGGAGTCTGAGAGAAAAAATGACACCAAAGTTTGGTGCTTCTTTCATTTGTTTGGTGTGCAAGGTAATCAAACATGCAATCTTCAGGTGTGAAAAAGTTATTGCCCCCCCCCCCCCCAGTTAACTCAACCCAATTAAAGGGATAATTAGGATCAGCTGTTTGAGTACTTTGGTTAACAACCAGGCCTGATTTGGGCCAGCCCTGCCCAATATAAATCTGACTAACTTTGGCCCTTACCAGCAGAGTGAAGTTGTCAGCACACAGGTTCTAGAGGCACATCATGCCACAAACAAAAGAAATTCCTGAAGACCTCCGGAAAAAAAGTTGTTGATGCCTATCAGCCTGGAAAGGGTTACAAAGCCATTTCTAAGGCTCTGGGGCTCCACCAAACCACAGTCAGAGCCATATTGTCCAAATGGAGAAAGTTTGGGACAGTAGTGAATCTTCCCAGGAGTGGCCAGAATCTCTCCAAGAGCAAGGCGTAAAATCATCCAGGAAGTCACAAAGAACCCTAGAACAACATCCAGGGATCTGCAGGCCTCTCTCGCCTCGGCTAAGGTCAGTGTTCATGACTCCATCATCAGAAAGACACTGGCAAAAATGGGATTCATGGCAGAGTAGCAAGGCGGAAACCATTGCTCACTAAGAAGAACATGAATGCTCGTCTCAAGTTTGCCAAAAAGCACCTGGATGATCCTCAAGAGTTCTTGAACACAGTTCTGTGGATAGTTGAGTCAAAAGTGGAACTTTTTGGCTGACATGGGCCCCATTATGTCTGGCGAAAACCAAACACTGCATTCCACAGTAAGAACCTCATACCAACGGTCAAGCATGGTGTTGGTAGTGTCATGGTTTGGGGACGCCTTGCAATCATTGAAGGAACCATGAATTCTGCTCTGTATCAGAGAATTCTACAGGAGAATGTCAGGCCATCCGTCTGTGAGCTGAAGCTGAAGCGCAGCTGGATCATGCAGCAAGACAATGATCCGAAACACACAAGCAAGTCTACATCAGAATGGTTGAAGAACAAGAAATTTAAAGTTTTGGAATGGCCTAATCAAAGTCCAGACCTAAACCCCATTGAGATGTTGTGGCAGGACCTGAAATGAGCAGTTCATGCTCGAAAACCCACAAATGTCACTGAGTTGAAGCAGTTCTGCATGGAGGAGTGGGCCACAATTCCTCCACGGCACTGTGAGAGACTAATCAATAACTACAGGAAGCGTTTGGTTGCAGTTATTGCTGCTAAAGGTGGCGTAACCAGTTATTGAGTCTAAGGGGGCGATTACTTTTTCACACGGGGGCATTGGGTGTTGTATAACTTTCTTTAATAAATAAATGAAATATGTACCAATTTTTTGTGTTATTTGTTCACTCAGGGTCCCTTTTATCTAATATTAGGTTTTGGTTGAAGATCTGATAACATTCAGTGTCAAAAATGCAAAAATGCAGAAAATCAGACAGAGGGCAAATACTTTTTCACTGCACTGTACATGGTGAGAAGAAAATTAGCTTCCAATGTTTTTTTTTTTTTTTTTTTAAATCACAAACTGCAGAAGTGAATTTTCATTGATTGGTACTCAATTGTAAATGCGAGGGAAATGAAGCTTTTCTTGTTTTGCAATCAGCACATTAAGGGTTTTTGTTTTTTATTAAACAGCTGCTGACAAACACTTCTTAAAGGGAATTACACGGAAAATACAAGTGTCGGCCCACCCCTAATAAGTGTATTTTATTTTAAAACATGATATCTGGTACTACACTTGGTTAAAGAAATCTCAGTTTTCCAGCGATGGTTTTAATTAGTGTTGTACTTCTTTGGTCACTGCAGGGTGAAACTGTCCCCACTCCTTCAATGGCTTCTTCCCTATTATTATCCAACCAGCTGCTTCCTCTATTGCAAGGCTTCCCAACCCTGGTCCTGGGGACCCCAAGTGTCTTCTGGTTTTCATTCCAACTGAGCTCTCAATTACTTAACTAAACCCTAATTGAACTAATAATTTGCTTAATTAGACCTTGTTATTTGTTTTCAGCTCTTAAACAGTTGCAGATTTCAAGTTAGATACAACATTTTATAAGTAACAAACAAATCGATGGTACAGCTATAGGGTCTGACCTGGTCCGACATTGCAATTATTCCTATCCGTTCCAATGTCGGACCCTGTCCGACATCATAAAAAAAATGCAAAAAACAGGTTTCTAGTTGTTTTTTCTCTGGAGAAAGCCGAGGAAACCATTCAATGGCCGAGTGGGAGCGACAGGAGCCGAGACAAGCCGAAAAAAAAGGGCGTATCTCATGAATAGTCATACTTGCCCCTGGGATCAGATAGGGGAGGCCATAAGGAAACAAGCTGGCTGTTACTGAATCAGCGCACAGAGAATATCACGGACATTTGCAGAGCTTTTTTGAGATGTTATAGTAATAAAATAATGACTTGGATCGCATTATTGAGGAGTTTGGTAGTAAAACGAGTGATCAGGAGATGATTGATCGGTATGTACGACTATTATTATTATTATTATTATTTATTTCTTAGCATATATGAAAGCGATAGCGAACGAAAGGGTGGGATGGGGCTGGAGATGCCTAGTGAGTGCTTTGTTGATATGCAGGGCCTTTTAAACCTGTTTGACTGTGGAAAAAAAATACTTTTAAACAGCGCGTCTAAAATTAACTGCGCATGTGAAAATAAATTGGACCTGACGCGCCTGACACGCACTTAATAAATAGACTGCAAAGGGCTAAATTAGGAATGCATTTTGCCAGTATGTACATGGGGAAATGGGAAGAACAATTACTTAGAAAATCAGAAAAAGAGAACCTTTCGAATACATTCGGTTTGTAGACTATATTTTTGTGGTTTGGACACATGGAGAAGAATCTCTTTTCCAGTTTCATAAAATGGCAAATGAAATACACAGTAATATTCAGATGGACCTTCGATAGACAAGAAAAGAAATAGAATTTTTAGATACCATAGTAAAATTTGAAGAAGGTTAAATTGAGACTGACCTCTTCTGTAAACCTACTGACATGCACCAGTATTTACACATGTCCTCTGCACATCCGATACACACTAAAAGTGCAATCCCAAAGGGTCTAGGAATAAGAATATGAAGAATATGCCAAACCAAGGCTCCTCCTCAGAGCCAGCATTGCATGATAATATAAATATAAGTTTATATAAAATAATGTTAATTAGAATTAATACAGATTTAAAGACAGAAGTAAAAATGATGTCACAATATATAGAACACCATTACATCATGTAAGAATAAATCATGGATTTGAATATAAACAATAACAAGTAGTTGTCATGCCATCAAAAACCTATAAATACCTTCAATGTTTTCATTCAAACCTGCTGCTTTGCAGTTTTCTGATCGAAATGTTTCTACCGAAGAACTGTGGCTAGCTTCTAATGAAATCTCTCCTATTGATATTTTCCTGTGTGCATTCCTTGTACAAAATGAAGTAATTGATGGCTGCCAGGTCCAGTAGAGATAACAACAGGCTTTTATTGGGCGTGGGGTGGGGAACTGCATGCAGGGCAACAATAGGGGAAGTGTGTATGTATGGCAAATCGCGAGACACTGGTGCATAACAGAAGGACTACCAGTAGTTCTGTAATATGAATCTATGTCCTAACATAACTTTCTGTTGTATGGAATTGCAGATGTTCAATGGCATAATACAGTCTTTTGCAAGGAAGGAAGGGGTGATGGGCCAGCATTAGCATTGACAGTAACATGGATAGGGGGAATGGGAGCACTTTAAGAACAGGACACCCATGCGACAGATGTATGACACAATGATATTGTCACCTGCAAAAACTGAAGTGTATGAGGTACCCTGTTATGAAACTGTGTTTACATGGGCAAGTGGAATGTGCTGTGTCATGTCAGTTTGAGAGTTTTTTAGTGTCATACTGGATGAGCAACACAATACAGTTTAATGGGAGGGATGACCTCACTGTCACAGTTGGGATGTGTACGTTGTGCTGTAATACCAATATGTTCTGTAAATATCCATCCTTATGCAGTGCGCCTTCCCCAACAGCCTCGGCAACCTCATAGTAGGTCTCTAGCTAGCACTTAGAGGTCATACACCTAGTGGACCATGATGATGGATGTCTCCTGTGTTATCTGCAGAGCATTGTATGTTGTTCATCTTAACTGATGATGGCTGTCTGTGGTTGCTTGTGTTGCCTTGCACCTTCCACTGCTTGTAAGGGGTTGGGAGTGAATGCAGAGTTGCTTTTTTAACTTTTCCATTACTATTTTATAAGTGATTCTGAATTCTATCAAATCAACTACAGTGTTTGCAGAATGGGATTTTGTGCACCACAGCATGAGCGTAATGTGGTGTCTCTGATTTACTCGTTTTGTGCCACATAAAGCCTAGTCTGAGATGCAACAGTATATTTTCCTGTAAAAGGACAGTATTTTATCCTAAAGGGAATTCTTCACAAACATATTTTCTGAGTTGTCTGTGCTGTTAAAAAAGGATTATTTTTGTCTTTCTTGTGGTGTCTTTAAATTTGACATCCTTTGCTTGCTTAAAATTAATTTGTTGACTGACAATTAAACTACAAAAGCAAAAAAATATATATATTAAAAAGAACGAATGTTCTGCCCATACAAATACTATTTAAATGTAAATGTTGTTCGTGGGATTTTTTTAAGGTGTAAATATTCCTATGTAAAAAAAAGGAAAAGCAGATAAAAAACATGACAGTATATGTTATCTATCTGAAAAGTTTTCTTTGGGTCAGTGTGGCAGGGCTGAGGCCCAGCATGTGTAAATAGTGTATTTTTCTTTTTTTTTTTTTTTTTTTAAACACATTTATTTAAAATTTCAGTTTGTGCTAGATTTGGCAGGCTTGTGTTGGGAATCCCTTTAAATTAGTACAAGTATGGAATGGGACCAGGTGTTAATTGAGTAATTATTTATCAATTAACCCTGGCCACATGCCTTTAAATGGGAGCTGGACAAGCCAGTTCCTTTGTTCTATGTCTACCGCCTGTGTAAATCCAGGGTGAATGAGCCATATACATGGCCACTGTGTGTTTAACCGAGGTCGTGAGCACAGCTGAGGACCAGAGTCTAACCAGGATCCTTGGTATTAGTTTAGGGATTAGTCTAGGGGATTTTAATCCCACTCAGTTCATAGAATGTGTGCCAGGGAGAAGGTTCCTGCAGCGGGACCTCCCTTTTAGTGGGAGCAGCGCTGAGCTGGTGTTTGGCTAGCTTTTATTTTGAGCTGTTTTCCCACAGTGTTTGTATTGTAAATAAAGCCTGGACTGTTCTGGTGTTCCATGTCTCTCTCCAATCTCTCCTGTGTGACAGCAGATACCCACACCCCTGTGACAGTGAGCAATTGGTGCAACGTGACAACAGCTCTAAATGTTCTCATACTTTATACCATTTTTACAATGTTTTGCAAGTATTCAAAGCAACAGAGGCCTGTATTCTTAATCTTCATGTCTGCTAGCTATTGTTAATTCCAGTTACAGTAGTAAAAAGAACAACAATGCTTTGGTGTTATGCAAACATTGTTTGAATGAATTTGCTCTTCTAAAAATACAAACATATTTTAAAAAATAAAAGTGACATTCTCTTATTTTATTGGTCCAAAATCTACATTTTAATTGTTGTTTTAAAAGAAGTGGAAATGTCTTAAGACTTTGAACCTGCAATTATCACGTGTTGTGCCCCATTAACTAATATCTAACCAGTTCTCAGTTAAAGGCATACTCAGTTTCTTTCAAGGTTTGGTAAAAATGCTAATACTACACAGACGACTACATTCTTTGAAAGGGTTCTTTCACAGACGTTTGCAACACCTTCATTTACTTCCTATGCACTTCAATCGCAAAACTGTATCGAAATTGTAGGGCTGAATATGATTGACAGTCCTCTCCTGACTGGTGCCTAATGCCTGTCTTATTGACCTTGATACAATGACTTGTCTTGTAATAAATGTAGCCAGTCGGAGTTATATTATGTATTGTATTAGAAAATGGATCTGAGATTTCCTTTAATCTCATTGGTCAATACGAGAGCTTAAATCTCTGATAAAGAATCTCGAATGTTATCTTTTAAACAATGTTTAATTACTGTTCCAAATCAATCCCCCCAAAAATACGTAAATGCAGTTTTTGCATATTTTACCTTTTTTCTGTCTATTGAAAGAAAATCTCTGTACACGTCCTCTGAATGTTGTCTGTCAATGCAGACTATTCTGCTTCCTCTCTGTCTTCTCCATTTATTTAAATTTAGTACAGCAAATAAAGTTAAAAAAATAAAATAATCGAGAAAAGTGTTTGCTGTCAGCGGCAACACAGTAACCACAATAGCAGCTAGTCTCCGATTTGAATGATGAGTTGAAATCAAACAACTGCACAGTCTGATTCATTTCAGCAACTTTATTTAAGCATATCACAGTAACAACACAGGCACGTTGCACCTCTTCTAAAGCCAGGGGAAGGAGGCTTTGACTTTATGAACACACACTGTGAACAAGTTACTGAACAAACAGCACGATCATGATTAACACATACTGCAGATAACTAGATATTTTTAATTACTAAAACATTTTATTAGTTTTATTTGATTTATTTTGTTATGTTAAATGCCTTTGGCATGATAAAGTCATTTTCTTTGGGTTCTGTTGCTTAATTAATGTATTGAGTTTAATGTAAGCTATAGAGCAGCAGTGTGGAGTAGTGGTTACGGCTCTGGACTCTTGACCGGAGGGTTGTGGGTTCAATCCCCAGTGGGGGACACTGCTGCTGTACCCTTGAGCAAGGTACTTTACCTAGATTGCTCCAGTAAAAACCCAACTGTATAAATGGGTAATTGTATGTAAATATAATGTGATATCTTGTAACAATTGTAAGTCGCCCTGGATAAGGGCGTCTGCTAAGAAATAAATAATAATAATAATAATAATATACTTTCAAGACAATTGTGCACCTATCCACTGAGCCAGAATTTTGCACAAATGGTTTAAGGATCGTGATAGACACTTCAGATATCTTCCACCACAATCTCTGGCTCTCAGTCCATTTGAGCATTCTTGGATGAACATCCCTTTTATCACCACAGTCCTCTGCCTCTCCACACCGGTTGTATAATAACAATAACTGACACCTTCCAGCACCCTGTGGAGTCTATTTCACATTGTTTTAAGGCTGTGATCTGGGTAAACAGTGGCCGAAGTGATATTACCGTATTTGTTGGAGTAAAAGTCAACCTTGTGTAAAAGTTGATCCCCCCATTGTGAGGGCGAGATTCAGGTATACATTTTTTTTCCCCAAAGGATTATGAGCCTACTAACACTAGAACCGCCGCGGTTATACTCATACCTACAACCGCTGCTGGCAGTCGTTATCACGGTACATATAAAACAACATTAATATAAAAATGAATGACTATCAGATACAACTCAAAAGTTTTATTCAAGCACATCATGTCAAACATTTGCACATCCAAAATGTATTTGTATTTAAATGAACAATTAAACATAAAGGGGTTTATTTTCTATTAATACAGCACTGTTTTCTGACAGGATGAAGGATGCGCTCCTTTCAGAATACAATAGTTTTCTCTGACAGATATGGTGGACAAGTAAAAACTCTTTGAGTGACATTTTAGAATATTTTTCTCCAGAAAAAAATAGTTTTGTGTCTTTCTCGCGATCTTCTCCATGGTATACTGCACAGCTGCGTACCATGAAATATACAGGCCGTAAGCTGGAGTGTCTGTGGAGGAAGACAGGTCTTCCTGTTCACCTTCAATCTTTTAAACAACATCAACAAGATTATTTTGCCTCTTTAAAGTCTGCAAAATCATGATTTTATTCAAATCTCATAGAGGGTGGCCGTGGTAACCCCAAGCTGCTCTTTACCACTATTCATCGAATGTTAAAACCAATTGGGGCATCTCCATTACTAGCCACAACCGATCAGTGTAATTGCTTTATGGAGTTTTTTAATAATAAAATTGAAAACATAGGGCTTCAATTATTGGGCGACAACACTGGTATTGTTTCATTTGAAAATACCCTTATCCTTACTGGACCAGTTTTATTGGACTTTGCTGAGGTTACTCAATCTGTCTTGTTTGACACAGTCACAAAGATGAAAACTACCAGTTGTCTCTTAGATCCCATTCCTACTTCCTTACTAAGCTTATTAATAAATCTTTGAATTCTGAAGTAGTGCCCTCAGGATTCAAGTTGACTGCTATTACACCACTGCTTAAAAAGCCCACTTTGGATGCCTCTGCATTCTGCAATTATAGGCCCATTTCTAACTTACCCTTCCTGGCCAAAGTTTTAGAATGGGTTGTACCAGCACAATTACAATCACATTTGGTATCAAATCAGTTTCAAGAAACCTTTCAGTCCGGGTTCAGACCCACCCATTGTACTGAAACTGCTTTAGTTAGGTAGTTAATGACTTACTCTGGTTTGCCCTCTATCCTGGTTCTTTTAGACCTAAGTGCTGCTTTTGATACTGTAAATCGTGAAATTGTGTTACACCGTCTGAAATCTGTGATTGGTCTTTCTGGTATAGTTTTGATGTGGTTTACATCTTATCTTTCTGATTGAACACAGTTTGTTACATTGGGTGGGACTAAATCTGATGTTTTGCCCATTGAAAACTGGTGTCCCACAGGGCTCTGTTTTGGGACCAGTTTAATTTAGTATTTATTCACTCCCTCTTGGTCAAATAATCAGCTGACATGGTATTCAATTCCATTGTTATGCAGATGACAGTCAACTTTATTTGACGGAAATTGATGGACATGAGATCTGTGCCACTTCATTGGTTGACCCTATGTTCTCATTTGAGGATCATATTAAGAATGTCTGCAAAGTGTCTTTCTTCCACCTTAGGAACATTGCTAGACTTAGATCCTCATTAGCTACGACTGATGCAGAAAAGCTTACACATGCCTTTATTTAATCAAGATTGGATTACTGTAATACTCTTTTTGCAGGTATCTCCTCTAAGGTTATCAACAGGTTACATTATGTTAAAAATAATGCTGCACGTATTCTCACTAAGACCAAGAATCATGAGCATATATCTCCTGTCCTTGCTTCTCTCCACTGGCTGCCAGTCAAATATAGGATTGATTTTAAGGTTTTATTACTAACTTATAAATCCTTACATTCTCAAGGCCCTGCCTATCTTAGGGATCTCCTTCAGTATCACATACCTAAATGAAAATTGAGATCCGGTAACAATGTACTTTTGTCTCTGCCTAGGACTCGTCTGCACAAGAAAAAGCAACTGTTTGACATAATTACATCTAAAACTAAAAAAGCCACAGTGTTTCATTTATTTAAGTTTTTACTGCAGTAATAAACAGAGGTATTTATGGGCGTTTTAGCTTTTTGCATGGCTAGCCTAAGGGTTGAGCATATGATAACCATACTTTTATTGCTGTATTGAAGTACTAATGGTATTAACCCTTAACCCTATTAAGGCACTGGAAATGCCCAGAATGCCTATTACCAGGGATCCAAAGTGGCCTGCAACCACTAGATCCATTATTATTAAGCATTTAATAAACCGAAGGAGTACTAATACTGCACTGATTCGTTAAAACTTCAAATGAAATTAGTCTTTGTGATTTTCTTGATTATTAAAAAGTTGTCTGGACATATTGCCTAGTGATCAAACAATCCACTTACAGGAGATTAAAACATCTCTGTCATCCTTAAATTCTCCCCTGAGTTTAAGAGTGTGCTCAGAGCAATAAAATATGTCCACTCTGACAGATGGCGCCCAACGTGGGGCTTGCAAATAAATGATCCATATTATATAGACAACTAATCAAGGAAATGACTATTAATTAAAATCAACCAATATTTTTTAATTAAGTAGTTTTAACTTTTTTAATTGTTTTAAAGTTATGCTACACCAGAAGATGCGGTAACCTTACCACATGCACAAAATCTCAAGTCTAGCAAAACATAAAAGAGGACATTGAACGGGCTACTGCAGATAGTAACGACGGACTACTTTAAGGCAAAAAAAGGAGCTTACAATAGATAAGCTTATTAAGCGAAACAAAGAGATAGCAGAATCGGCTACTAATTTCTTGTAAAGATTATCCCTGAATATTAGACAGGATAGTCAAATAGGACATATTACAATAAGTGATAGTGAGGACTCATTACATGAGGGGGATTTCATGGAGATCGCCCTGAGAGAAGAAGAGGAGTTAGAAACACAGGCTGGCAGAAGTCTTCAAAATGTTAGTCAACAGAAAAATGAGGAGCTACAGTATTACACCTTTGAATCAGAGGGAGAGGAACCGATTACAAATAAGAGGGATGGACCCCTTAAAAGTGCTGTTCATTTTTTTTCATCAACCACAGGAGCGAGCTTCGTTAGCATGCTGCTCATTAGTGTGGGTGTATTCCCCCGTGGAGTTCAGAACAATGAATTCTGTATGAGGGAGATAGCAAAAGCTTGTCTTGTATGGCGCAATGTAGTCAGGAAAATTAACCTGATTCATGACTAAAGATCTGTTGCAGTGCAATAGGCAGAAATCTCAGATTTGCAGGGAATAAGTGTAGTTTCTTGGTATGGAAATAAAAGACCAGGGTATGAATTTAAGTACAGTGTACAAAGAAAAAGTAAACAGTATCTCATCACCTAAAAATGGTGAAACAGCTCCATTATGTCAGAAGATTTCCCAGGAAAAATGTTCCTGGACAGAGGAAGATGAACTTAGGCTTAAACAGGTTAAGATACTAATACAGGAAGCACACGACATTACCACTCGAGTAAGCTGTAAACCTTTAGAAGCGTACTTCCATATAGGAGAACAAGCTGCAGTTGTGGCAGTGAAAAATAAAGGAGATGAAATGCCTATTAAAAATGTAGGTTTTAATTTCACAAATACAGAGAAGCAGTTTTGTTACAAGGAGAAAATGCTTACTGCTTTAACTAAAGTATTCCTGTCTTTGTTCAACCTAGTCCAGGACGACACTATAGAAGTTTTCAGTGACATCCCAGGGCTCGCTACCCTTACAAAGGGATCACTGGTAAACATGCGGTATAGGAATATCCATCGGAGAAAATAATAATAATAGAATTTATGAGGAAACTCAACACCCCTCTGAAATGGTGCCAGGTCGATCTGCTCAAATAGCAGAAGCAAAAGCCCTCTTGAAGGGACTTCAAATGGTTCAATGTCTGGGGACACTCAGCGAGACCGTGTTACTAGTGACAGACTCCAGCTATTGCACTCAAGTATACGATATTCACTCTCTAGGCTGGAAAGAGAATGGTTACTCTGACCATATGGGCAAACCTATAGCACATGCCAATATATAGAGACATTGAAAAATGTGAACAGAACCAGTGCAACATGCAGCTGGCTACCAAAGAGGATGAGGAGGTTACAATTATAGGTAACAATCGCACTGATGAATTAGCACAAGGGCCACCAAAATTTGACCTTTCAGACAGTAACTGCCAGAGTGTTTAATTTGGTCACTCACAGTCAATTGCTATTCGAATTTCCGCCAGCTGGAGACAGACACCAGTTGGAGCAGGGAATATTATGCAAACTGTTTAAAACCAGTAAAAAAGTAATACCTCATAAAGCATGTAGATAGGCCATACTGGTGGCAGCTCACCAATAAATAGGAACACTACATAGAGTACTTAAGGGGACCCTATATCAGCCTATAAAGAAAATACTGATGCCCAGAACTGCATGCTGAAACCACGGAGATCTGCAGAGGATGTCTACTCTGCCAGTACTTTATTGAAGCGTTACATGCAGGCAGGCAGAGGTAAGTGAGAAAGACCTCTGTTTGATAAGGTGACTGTGCAAATGGAACAGATTAAGATATGTACCTGGAAATATTATCTTAAAAATATTTGCATGAATGAAGTGTATGTTTGTGTGTGAGTTGTATGTTTTTAAGAATCACAAATAAATATTTGGATTATAGATTGCATGAAAAATCAAAGACATGTTATTAATTTGGCTAAAATGATTTAGGAAAATAAAGTATACATTACACTATTTAACTCTAGAGTATAAATTAAATAAATGAAATTTTGTAAATAACAATTAAAAAAATGTTATTGCAGTTTACTGGTAGTTCCGTAATGATTATAAGTAAAACCTGATGTGGTTTTATTTTATTTTATTACATGAATTGAAAAATACTAATTAGTAATAACACATGTGAACAGTAATGTATGCAAAAACGTTTATGTTTTGCTTTTGTAAAAATAATGTAACAGAATTATTGTCTTGACAAGTAAAGGAAAACCATGCAAAGAAAAAATAATAGGGATTTAAGAGAGCAGTTTGGAAGGTACAAGATGCTTATGACTGTTTATTGAGAAAGTGTGTTAATATACACCGTCCTCTTGAAATACAGCAGGCAGCTTGTGTATTGCAAAAACTATAAAAATAAAGAAAAGACAGAAAAGGGGAGAGTACAATGAATACTTGTTCTTTTAACACTTTATTACATTCAATTTTAATGTGTTCTGGGAGTTTTGCCAACTGAAGGAGATAAGGAGTTTAGTCTTTGTGTTTTAAATGTATATGTATTTAATCTTACAAGTTTGTAACAAGTACAAACTTGGAGGAGGGAGTAAGCCTTGCTTGGAAACCATGGCTACACTGATGAGCAAGCCAGCTGGAAGCCGACTTTGACTCCTTGGGTACAGGTACAGTGGAAGCAGCTAACTAGGTATGCTGTTGTAAGCAATAAGATAAGTTACAAGTTTGAAGAAAAAATTCACTTCAGGGACAGCTGAGACTGTCTTGTGATTCTATACAATTGGTTATGTGTTTTTGTAACATGATTTTGAGAAAATAAATAAAACTTTTAGCAACTTGGAAGTTTATTTTCAAGTCTGGGTGATGTATTAATTATAACAGTGATAGTTGCTTATAATAAGACAAAGAAAAACATCCACTCATAATTCAGGTTCTTCAAAAGCACCAGTCAGGGGTTGGATATAAGAACATTTCCAAGGCATTGAATATCCCCCGGAGCACAGTAAAGTCCATTATTAAGAAATGGAGAGAATATGGCACAACTGTGAATCTGTCTAGAACAGGCCGTCCTCAAAAACTGAGTATCCGGGCGAGAAGGGCACTAGTCAGGGAGGCCACTAAGAGGCCTATGGCAACTCTAAAGGAGACAGTCTTCCACGGCTGAGCTGGGAGACACTGTGCATACGGCAACAATAGCCCGGGTGCTTCACAAAACTGGCCTTTATGGGAGAGTGGCAAAAAGAAAGCCACTGTTGAAAAAAATCACATCAAATCTCGGCTAGAGTTTGCCAGAAGGCATGTGGGAGACTCTGAGACCATGTGGAAGAAGATTCTATGGTCTGATGAGACCAAAATAGAGCTTTTTGGCCTCAACGCTAAGCGCTATGTTTGGCACAAGCCTAACACTGCACATCATCCTGAGAACACCATCCCTACCATGAAGCATGGTGGTGGCAGCATCATGCTATGGGGATGTTTCTCTGCGTCAGGGCCTGGAAAGCTTGTGAAGATAGAGGGTAAAATGGATGCAACAAAGTACAGAAAAATCCTGGAGGAAAACCTGCTGAAGTCTGCAAGAGAGCTGGGCCTTGGGAGAAGATTCATCTTCCAGCAGGACAATGACCCCAAACATACAGCCAAAGCCACACTGGAGTGGCTTAAAAACAAAAAGGTCAATGTCCTGGAGTGGCCCAGTCAAAGCCCAGACCTCAATCCAATTGAGAATATGTGGAAAGAGTTGAAAATTGCTGTTCACCAAAGGTCCCCATCCAACTTGACGGAGCTTGAGCAATTTTGCAAAGAAGAATTGGCAAAAATTGCAGTGTCCTGGGGCTCCCGAGTGGCACATCCAGTAAAAGCACTCGCTAGAGTGCAGGCTGCACTCTATAGCCTGGACGTCGCGAGTTCGAGTCCAGGCTATTCCACAGCCGACCGTGGACGGGAGCTTCCAGGGGGCGGCGCTCAATTGGCCGAGCGTCGCCCGGGGGGAGGGAGGGTTAGGTCGGCCAGGGTGTCCTCGGCTCACCGCGCACCAGCGACCCCTGTAGTCTGGCCGGGCACCTGCAGGCTTGCCTGTAAGCTGCCCAGAGCTGCGTTGTCCTCTGACGCTGTAGCTCTGAGGCGGCTGCACGGTGAGTCTGCAGCATGTAAAGAAGCGGGCGGGTGACGGCACACGCTTCGGAGGACAGCGTGTGTTCATCTTCGCCCCTCCCGAGTCAGCGCAGGGGTGGTAGCGGTGAGCTGAGCCTAAAAAATATTTGGGCATTTCAAATTGGGGAGAAAATAATAAAAACTAATTGGCAACGACTAAATTATTTAAAAAAAAAAAAATTGCAGTGTCCAGATGTGCAAAGCTAGTAGAGACTTATCCAAATAGACTCATGGCTGTAATTGCTGCCAAAGGTGCCTCTACCAAATATTGACTCAAGGGGGTGACTGCTTATGCAATCAATTATTTTCTGTTTTGTATTTGTAATTAATTTAGATCAATTTGTAGATTTTATTTTTCACTTTGACATTATGGACTTTTTTTGTGTTGATCAGTGGCAAAAACTCCTAATTAAATCCATTTTGATTCCATAATAATAATGATAATAATAATAATAATAAATAATAATGTTGTTACACAATAAAATGTGGAAAAGTCCAAGGGGGGTGAATACTTTTGAGAGCCACTGTAATATGAGACTATTATATTTAGCATGTTCATTATAGCCTGAATTAAAATGATTGGATCTGGCTAGTCTAAGGGCTAAGCATATGATAGTCATACTTGTATTGCTGTATTGAAGTATTAATGCTGTTAAACCCGTAAAGGCACTGGAAACACCCAGACTGCCTATTATCAGGGATCAGGGCCTGCAACCGCTAGATCCATTATTATTAAGCATTAATAAACCGAAGGAGTACTAATACTGCTCTGATTCATTAAAACTTCAAATGAAATTAGTCTGTGTGATTTTCTTGATTATTAAAAAGTTGTCTAGACATATTGTAAGCCTAGTGCACGAACATGAGGGTGCTCAGAGCAATAAAAGAAGTACATCCACTCTGACAGTTGCCATGGACGACCATGTAAAGTGTAAGGCGGTTGGTCCTGCTTTGCAGGCGCGTTGTGTTGACGAGTCTAGAGTTCTTTGCTGGAAACAGAAATAAGGTACAGTACTTTTTTTAGTACCTTTTAAACAGTCACTTTTTATGACATCTGAACAGGTTTCAATATATTTTTAGTAATTTTTTAGACTTGCTTAAATAAAGTTTATTAACTGAATACAGCCTGTTTACTTATCAGTAGCCGTGACTTGGTGTTATACTGTCGGCCTCTGAAATTTCATGGCACAACGCTTGGGAACCTCTGTTGTAGAGTATCTTTGGTCACATGTTTCAAGTGCCTCCGCACACACGTGAAAAGTATCAATAATGTTGACATGACAACAGAAATAGGAGGGTCTTTCTGTATCGTCACATCAACAAAAGAGAATGCAGTGCCAGTGCAGAGAAACTTTTTTTGTTATCGGTCCTCATTGCAGAGAAACAAAAGTTATATGCAGATTGTTTTAAATGTGCTCTGGGTGCATCATAGCACTCGCCAGCGCTAGCATTCAAGCAGGCTGTAAATTAAGTCTAACAAATGTGTCTCATCGAAGGTATTTTATCACTAACATAATTAGAACCACAACCACATATCTGTAAAAGCTTCTAGATGATCGACCCCGAGTGAAAAAATGGCAATACCAGTGTTTTTTTGTTTTTTTTTAAACAAAACATGTTTTTAATTAGGACGTATCTGGTATGTTCGACAGCACTGAGCGAGCATTTTTGAGGACGTAACATAGAAGTGGTTACAAACCAATGAAAAGGAAAAGTTTGACAGACTATTTATGCACACTTCTTTTCGGTGCGATCCATTTTATATATTTGACGATGGGTGTGCTACCATGCGCATAAACCATTGTACAATAAAAACACAGTACTACAGTCATTTACTTTTTTCTGAGGTGACATGACTGGTGTAAAATTAACATTCCTCTCAGTGTGATCCAAGTAAAGATCAACACAGTCATGAATCCATTTTACATTGTTTTATATACTGAGGTTGGGATAAGAGGCTCAATAACAGTCTTGTGTTATGTTCTTTTAAGGCAGTGGTCCTCAATCTGAGGTCCGCCGGCTCTCTTCAGGTGGTCCATGGAAAGGTTACATAATTACGGAAAGGACACAGAAGCATAGTTTATAGATCCCATTGTACACCAAAAATGACCTTAAAAACTCAGCTACAGAAGCAGGAAGAAAATGCATACTTGGAGAATATCTCCAGGTTAAAAAAAGGTCTAAACTGTCCTTATATAGCTTTGGAGTGTCTAAAATGTATTCTTTACTAGGGAGTTTTTGTGTATTGCGCTCACGTGCACTCAACACAGCAGCTTGTAAAGTAAGGGATTACACACGACAGGGCATGCGTTGTGTTGCATTAATATACTGCTGTAGTTGGGTTGGAGGCACAAAGCGAAGCAACACAACACACAAGCCCTGGAGTGTTATTCCACTTTTAAACAGATACAATAAAAAATAAAAAGTGTTTTTATTTTTCAAAAAAACTGTTTTATTATATATCCTTATGCTTTGGAGACAAAATAGTCCCTCAAACAAGATTATATTTGTTGTAAACATTAAACTGGAGGTTTTCAACTTTTCCATTTATTGTAATTAATTCAAATGAATGACGTCTCCGTGCTAGTCTCAATCGCTCCGTAAACAGAGCTAACATCAATTTTAGCCTTGTTAATGACCAAGCATTTAAAAATGCCAATCATTTATTTTTGTTGATAATGAAAAGATACAGAAAAGGAGGCAAAGACAAAGTTCACTATCCACGCATTACTATCGCTGACCTGGAGAAGCCAATACAAAAACACATTACTGGCATTTTTAAATGCTTGGTCACTAACAAGCTATCATTGCGGTTTATGTCAGCACTGTTTATGGAACGATTGAGACCAGCGTGGAGGCTAACACAATTGAGTACTCTTGACTAGCCGAATTATGCACTGAAGCATGCATTATCATAACAGATGTAAATAAAGATTACAGCTGGAGATTCGTGGCTCCGACTGTGCTGGTATTGTAACTTCACAGATTATTAATTCACACAAATCAACTTCTGCTGTAATTATCAATTTAAAAACAAAACAATCTGTTTTTTTCCCCTCTTGGTAAATTCATGTTATGAAACAAGCCTAAAACAAATAAAGTTAAGTCTATGGTTATTCGGTCAGTCAGCTGTACTGTTTATTGCATGGTCTGCCGAGATAAAAAAAAAAATCATGTGGTCCGCGAACAAAAAAGTTTAAGAACCACTGTTTAAGGCAAACTCATTTATGTGTGTGTGTGAGAGAGAGAGGTTTAATTACCTGTTGATATAATACAGCCATCAACAGTCAGAACCCAGCCACAATGATGGGGATTTCTGACAGGAAACAAAATTTTGTGACTTCTTCATCAAATTTTGATGGATGGCTGTGTATATTTAGCTGGCTCGCTGGAACATGTCACTGTCTCAAGGCCCATCTAGGCACAACATACATATCATGTGGTTTTAACAAGGAAAGACAGCACTGCCAAAAAACAAATCTTTACAAGTAAATGTCCCAAGTGACTATAATTAGTTGGGGTTGTGCACATTGTGTTTTGTTTTTGTATTTATTATATCAGTATTTTTTGTTTCACATTTTATTTTGTTTATTACACAAAGGGGGGCACATTGTTGCTTATTTTGCATTGCTGTGTAAGTTATTTATTGTTAATTGTGTTATTATTTGTAGTACAGCACAAGTGATTAGAGGGAGAAAATAGTCCAATTTACCAATTCCAAATGCAGCCAGGTGTTTTCCATTTGCACCAATTAACTATCATTGACAGTTCATTATAAAAAGGGAACCAAAAGTACAGGAAGGGGAGCGTGTGGTTCCAGGGGGAATTGAATGGACACAGGAAGTTGGGCATTTTGACTGACAGATCTGAATAGTAAACAACAGGATTATTTGGAACTCTAAAGGGAACACAGAAGGAAAAAGACATGGCAGCCTGATGGAAGGAAGTACCGGTCAGAAACTGATAGCAAAGCTAAGGTATTTATCTTTGAATTATAGTGTTGAAGCAACGCTTTTTGATTAAAAAAAGTTTGTTAATATTATTTAAAGACACTTGGCAGGAATATTTAGATTTTCAATATTGTGGTTTATGACAAGGTGTTGTACTGCTTCCCTTCAAGGCAGCCCTCTCCGTGACCGACTCTCTCCAGAGGAGCAAACAGGCACCAACCAAGGGACGAACTGTCAGCTCCCTGTACACACCCGAGACGCGAGGTCCTACCCTACTTAAGTTAACCCTTTGCAGTCCATTTATTAAGTGCGTGTCAGGCGAGTCAGGTCCAATTTATTTTCACACGCGCAGTTAATTTTAGACGCGCTGTTTAAAAGTATTTTTTTCCACAGTCAAACGGGTTTAAAAGGCCCTGCATATCAACAAAGCACTCACTAGGCATCTCCAGCCCCGCCCCACCCTTTCGTTCGCCTATAGCTTTCACATATGCTAAGAAATAAATAATAATAATAGTCGTACATACCGATCAATCATCTCCTGATCACTCGTTTTATCACCAAACGCCTCAATAATGCGATCCAAGTCATTATTTTATTACTATAACATCTCAAAAAAGCTCTGCAAATGTCTGTGATATTCTCTGAGCGCTGATTCAGCAGCAGTCACCTTGTTTCCTTATGGCCGTCGTTATCTGATGCCAGGGGCAAGTATGACTAATCATGAGATATGCCCTTTTTTTTATTTCGGCTCCTGTCGCTCCCACTCGGCCATTGAATGGTTTTCTCGGCTTTTCGACTAAAAACCTGTTTTTTTGTGTCTTTATGATGATGTCGGACAGGGTCCGACGTTGGACCGGATAGGAATAATTGCAATGTCGGACCAGGTCCGACATAGGACCGCAAAGGGTTAAGTATCAGTGGCTGGGTTGGAAGACCAAATCAGAGTAGAGAAGGCTGAGATCAGGGTGTACGTGGTGAATGACCAGGGACACAGAGGGAGTGTGGAGATCAAGTGCTGTTTGTTCTTCTGTTGCAGGATTCTACGTAGTGGTGCTGTAGAGGGGGGATCGAGCCCGAAGGGAGCAAATACAAGCCTACCCTGGGACAAACAAACAGACTGGGGGTTCTTGGATCGGTCACCTTCAACTTTACCTGTCCTTGTTGGCGTTTCTACCAGGACAGTAGGTGGCGACTTGGATTAAGTACAGAACCTACAAACTGAGTTTTCTAGGCCTTTTGAGGCCCAGGTGAATATACTGGAACTATTGTTTCACCAAACTGCTGCTTCTATTGTTCGGGACTGTGTTGTGGTAATATAATGTGTGGAATTGAATAATTGTAATAATAATATTCCCCTGAAGTCACAAGTAGCCTGCTGACAATGTTTTATGGAAGGTTTTAGTGGTTTTACTTAGCACAGTTTTAGGTGTTTTTAGAATAGGTTTTGTATTGAGATACCGTGCTAGGTGGTTGAAAGGGGATTTTGCAAAGGGGGGATTTTGGAAATTGTCTTATAAAATAAGTTGTATTCAATTGTATAAATTCCTGTAATAAAGAAATCATTATTTTTACTTGCCTGTTCGTGTGGTTCCTGTACACTCATTGGGAAGGGCCGGGTGGTCAGTTCGAAATCCAAAATAACCTGTGGGCAAAGGGTTATAAAGATAATTCTAAAAACGTACACTTCCCTGGAATTAACAGTATTAGACTCTGACATAAACAATTATTTTTTAAATAAGAAATACCTTGCAGAAATGACAGGTAATGCACACTGTACAATTGGCTTTAATTCAGGAGGTATTATACTATCTCCGCCATGCACAGCTATTCATTATATAGCTCTCAAATGTGCAGTTACGAAGGTTAAAGAAATATCTGTTTGCAAGCCATGCTTTCAGACTGTCTGGCACTTCCTAGGCCATTTCACCTGGAGAGTCAAATTGTCCCTACCCCTTCAATGGCTTTTCCCAAAAACCAATCAGCTGTATCCCCTGTTGACTGACATGGTTTCAGCCAGTAACAGGCTTTGACCCAGTTAGTTTAAGAAAAGGACTTGGAGCAGCAGGTTGTGCTCCCTGTCGCTGCAGAGATGGCTTAGCTTGTGTGCTGTTTTCCTCTATAATTTTGTTTTGTTATATAATAAAAGTGTAGAGTAGCGCTGAACTGTCTGCTATTCCTGTCACTAGCCTGCCTTGACCACAACACCATCCTACCACAAATGTGTTGCTACATGTGCATGTCAGATGGTTTCAATGTTCCTGTGTATTATCATATTACTTGACTGACTTGTATCCAGGTCTTCCTGAAATAATGATTTGTTTTATTATTTTGCTGGTGTAAATAAGTATTTATAGGTGGTAAACTGTATGTTTGAGACTACTCTATAACCTTGCCTGTTTGTAATGTTTTCTGTTTATTGCAGCCTCTTTGTAACACTTAGAGGCATAATTATGTTTGCTTGCTTCTTCCTTCAATCTCTCCGCTTTGTTGTTTAAACCGGTTAAACTCTCCTGACTGTTGCCGATTCAATCCCAGCTGCAGTCCTCTCCTCTACCACTTTATTACAAGCAGTCCCCTTGATGGGGGGATCGGGGGTGGGGGGGCTTCGTCACAGTCCACCTTGCTGATCTGGCCTCATCCACTTTTAGACGATGGTTTCCTCCTCCCTTTGAGATCCATAGTCACTAACATCACCCAACTCAAAACAAGTAGTCATGAACCCAACTTTGAATAATCAACGTGCCCATTGTTTACATAGTGGAAAATTGCAATATGGCAATTTTCTTCTCCTTGCTTTTGAGGTGAAAGGTCCCAGATTGGACACAGTGTTCGTTTAGTGCTGTTTTTGAGAACACTGACTGCATGTTATTTGTAGTAGAAAACTCATTTTGGTGTACGTCTGATGCAATAGACCATGTTGTATAACAGATTCTACAACCTATTTTAAAGTTCACCTATTTGCACATGACTGACTGCCTGCTACATATTACTCAGAAAGCTGATGTTCCAATATTAATTGTGTTGTGTATTGCATCACCCAGAGACAGCAAGAATGACTGGCAGCACCACATGAGCTTTGTGGGCTGTTCTTTGTTAGTGTACATTATTAACCTGTCTCGTCTGTTGTGTGAAACAAACCACATGTCTCTATTTCTGAACAGTTCCTGGGATGCATTAACTTGTATAGTTTTCAGGAGCCACTAGCACTTCTACAATCTGATTCATAACGTTAATTCGTGCAACAGCGCTATACTTCAGCAGGTCGCATCTTATTCCGTTTTGTTTTTTACCCTGGAGGAAGTGCAGAAAGGTCATGAGATATCTGGCCATTTTGTTCCCAATTGGTTCTAGTATGGCCTAATTCTTTCTCTTTAGAATTCAAAAGAAGCAGAGAGCATTGTTACACTTGACAAGCCATTGCTTCACAGCAGCTTGCTGTGTCTCTCTCTCTAGCAGTGCTGCTGCTGGCGGTGGTGTTATACCTGCGCCTGGTCACATTGTCAGGTTGGGCCTATCACAAATCAAGTTTGAAAATAAAAGGTGGTAATCATTAGCATTTACAAACAAACTATACATTCGATGTTGTGTAATGTAGTTTAAACCATATTTACATATAACTAATAGGGGTATAAAATAACCATGACACATACACATATATAATACCATGTGTGGTAGAGTGTGGGAAAAGTTATAGAGGGGTGATATGTTGGTCCCCAAATAGTGTGCAGTTTATACCCTGTATAACACAGCAAAGAAACCCCAGAGAGTTTTGAACATGGCCGATCAAAAGCTAACCCAGAGTTAGTTAATGCGACACACCTACTGCTAATTAAAGAAGGTATTTAAACAGCTTTGAGGAGACTGTTTGTTGGTTGGCTGGGAAAAGGTGGAGATCGGTGTGCTGGAGACTTTATAAAGGAAATAAGGTATTGTTATACTAGTGGGGCATAGAGTATGTGAATATCTCTTGTGTTTGCATTGTCAACTGTATGTATTGGTTGTGTTTATGTATTGAAAACTCCAAGCACTCCCTCCTCCTCAGTCTCTGAAGTTGTTACATTTGTGTGGCGGGAAGGAGCCTGGCTATAAAAACTCAGAGCAGGAGTATTCACCCGCTCCGATTCCCAGCTGCGTTAGGGAGAGGAACTGCTGGACTGTGCTACTGTGGGAGACCCTGCAGTGCTGACTACAACCTCTGTACTGTTGGTTTATTTTGTTAATAAACCACACAATTGGTTTCAGTTACACTGGCTGAGTCAGTGCCTTATTTTCTGCCGCCTAATAAAGCAAGCCTTTGGTCTCCATCCACCCTCCAACGATCTGCGAGACTCGCGCAGCGGCCTGCCCGGGGTAAGCCAGGGAGTAAGCCGACCGAGATGGATGGGCAGGAGGTAACAGTATTATAGTTTGAAAAGACTGGTTTAAGTATCGGTAAACAGCTTAGTCGTCCGATATTTAGTTAGAACTGAAAAAAGGTTTAGTTAGGACTCCAAAGCGAAGTTAGGATTGTTTTGTTTTGTTTATTGTTTCACACAGTGTACTGTTATCAATAGAAGTACAGGCCCTGCCCTGTTTGAACTTGAAATACTGTTGTCTGCACAGACTAATTTACAAGACAGCTGTCAAGATCCCGGAAAGTGGCAATATTAGTACAAAAAGTACAATGTTTGATGTTTTTGTGCCACCCCCTGTGGTCACATCATTGAAATGTATCATGGATTGCAATTTTATTACAGTATTTGTTGAGAAGTTTATGTAGAGAAATGGCCCCACTGAGAAGTAACAACTTGTTCACAGCTGCCTTTTATATTAGCAGTAGGAATATGTACAGACCAAATGAAATAAAGAAAATGTCTTTCCTTTAAGCATTACCAAACACTGTAGAGATAGAACACACTCATCGCTTACCATAACTGTTGTGTATTTACTGAACAGCACCTCCTTCAGTGGGAACGTTTAGGGCACGCCGCCAGGCACACAGTGTGCGTACCCCAAACCTAATATGAACATGCATCACGTGGGAAGCTGAAGTTTGAAGTTATTCGCTCTTGTTAGGTTACTATGCATAGACCAAATTTGAATGAGCACTGCATTTAAAGCTGAAATAAACTACTGATGCTCAAACATGAACCTGGAAAAACTGAAAAACAAAAACAGCACCAAGTGAAAGTCACAGACACCCTCAACTGAAAAGTATTGTGAGGAAGTGCATTCTTACCACTCCATTCCAACCACCAACAGGAGGACAGGTGCCTGTACACACATTAGAGTACAAGCAACACATGGACGGTTACACTATGTAACACAATTTTTGTTCCTGGGTAGTAAGTGTTATTTCCTAATTGCTTATGCCTCAAAAGTATAGAAAATGGCTATTATTCCCCACAAACTTTGCTTTTGTGACCAGGAGTGATATTTTGAAATTTACCTATTTCCAATGAGAAAACGGTCGGATTTGTGTCTTTTCGTTCACATAAAGTCAGAAAAAAACAACATATGAATCCAAATTAACATGTATTTATACTAAAGTAATACAAAAATGACTACAAAAGATTTAGAAGTGAGTATTTTTTCGATATTTACGATTATACTGTAAATCACTTTCACGAATCAGCCCCCAAATGTAGTCTCCCATCATGTTCTCGTTATACTGTCCTTGGTAGTGAAACGAGTGATCAGGAGATGATTTATCGGTATGTACTACTATTACGAGGTATGTAAAAAATATAGCGAATGAGGGGTGGGGCGGGGCTGAAGATGCAGTACTGAGTGTCCTGTTGATATGCAGTGCCTTTTAACCCTGTTTACTGTGAAAAAAAATACTTTTAAACAGTGCGTCTAAAATAAACTGCGCGTGTGAAAATAAATTGGACCTGATGCGCCTGACACGCGCTGAATAAATGGACCGCTAAGGGTTAAATCCAATGAGTAGACCTCCACAGTCTGTACCAGAAACAGGGTTGGCTCACAGGTAACGACATGACCACATAGTGTGCAGGATGCGTCTTTAGCCCCTTTCACACTGACACTTCTACCCGGGTCCGGACTCGGGTTCTGGCTACCCGGGTCACAATCCCGCGAAGTGTGAAACCACGTACCTGGGTCATACCTGGGTTGACCCACCTCAGGACGTGGGTTGACACGTTTTGACCCAGGTTGAGCGAGACAAAATGCATGACGGACGTTCGTAAGCTGAAGAAGTAACAAACAGCCTCACCTGCGTGAAGGTTTTACTTCTGCAAGGAACATTTTTGTTCATTCTGTTTAGCCATATTTTTGTTGCTTGAGACACACCATGAGCCATATTGCAGCAGGGATGAAGAAACATTTGCTCTAATCAACATCTGGGCTGACGGTTCAATCCAGAGAAGCTTGGATGGAAGCGTCTGTAGCAAGCTGCTTCCGGGGCATTGATATACGTATTGTTTGCTTGCATCTGTTACCCTGGTCAACCCTGCTTTATTAAAAGCAGTGTGAAATCGCATAGCCGACCCGCATGACACCGGGTCCTGACCCGGGTAGGTTCCGTCCAGGGTAGAGTGTGCCAGTGTGAAAGGTGCTATACAGTCTGGAAAGCATTGGTCTGCATCCTGTCTGTGCAAAGTTGATGGTATTGGTTGGGGATTCCACAGGGAGTGTTGTAAGGACTCTAATTCTCCCACAGGTTAGGGAGGCAAAATCACCAGGGACCATTTCTCCTTATTGCACTACAGTGCACCCTGCTGGCCAGCGCCAGGTGAGCTCAAGTGGACACCAGCAAAGCTGTTGCGAATGTGAATGAGAAGTAAGAAAAGCCTTAGTTATCACTCCTTTAAACCTGCATATTACAAGGACAGACCAATATATCTTTTTATGGAGTTCCATGTACCAAACTGATTTGTAAGCTGGGTTTTTGGCTAGGTACTCCGTAGTGTCTCACAACAGGGTGTCCAATCATGTTTTTTATCTCCTGCTAACTGCATTACCAGGGTTCAGGATTCAATGATACACTGATTACAAGACAGGGGATTAGACGTCTGAGAAGGGAGTACCTTTGGGCTGTCAGGCCCTACACTAACAGCGCTGGCAATGCCAGTGAGTGGGAGAAGACATCCCAGGACTGATGCATAGAAGTCTCATGGCTCTTTAATCCTTTCCATACTGCCTGTTTTCATTTATATTTATTCAGTGTATGCAAATATTTTATACCACAAGCAAGCCAAAGCTGCAATTTTTTTTTAACACTGGGATTAATTAGTAAGAAAAAAAACAAAACGATTATTTAGACTTTTCAACACTGAGTAGTGCTGAATTTGAAATACTAAAGGAAGACATTGAAAAAGACTTCAAGTAGAAACATATGTCATTAAATTTATTCATTTTGTTTTGTATTTCTAAAGAAAAAAGACTGCATTATGAATGCATTATTGAACTTTTGAAGTGGTTAAAACATGATACCTTTTACTACACTAGGTGAAATAAATCTCTTTGAAATTCTAGCTTTCAAGTAGTTTTGCACTTTCTTCGTCTTTCACATTCAACACATTCTTTATTGCTTTTAAATTTGACTGACATGCTTTCAGACAGTAACATTCTTTGTACCTCAAGACACTGCTGAGAGTGGCGTGGTCCCCACCCCTTCAATGCCTTTTTTCCTGTTGTTCACCTACCATTTGCTTCCCATACTGACTAACATGCTTTGTAGCCAGTAAGCTGCTTTGACACTGCTCATCTTAAATGACCTAGGAAGCAAAAGAGTAGCAAACTTCCTGAGTCAGGCAAGCAAACTGAAGATTATCTTTAACCTTGTGTATTAATAGGTTTTAAAATACTAATAAAAACAGATCTGCTAAAACACCTGTTTCTTTCAAAGTCCTACATCATAGTGAATGGAAGTTCAAAAGTTCTCATTGGACGTCACAATTATTAAATAATGTAAATTACGTCAAAAATCATGAGACCTGTCACCCGTGTCTCGCCCCCATCCACAGTAAAGGAAGCCACTGCACTCTGCGAGGCTACAGTGATTTTGAGTACCTTGCAAGTTTGTTATGGGGTTTAAAGTAATCGTCGTGTTAAGGATTTAGAAAAGTTTGTTAATTTTTTAATAGCTACTGTACGTTTGGGGGGGGCTGAGCCCCGTTAGCCCTGGCCTTCCGCCGCCTATTTTCACACTGTATTTTTTTTTCTTCTAAACTCAGTGACTTAGACTGGTGGTTGTCATGCTGCTCAAGTATAAATTTGACAAATTACAAGAATTTTAAATATGATTATCGTGATAATTTACAGACGATAATCAATAGCTGAAAATGTCATTATTGTCCAGCCCTAACACACACAGTATATATATATACCTGTATTAGCCCAAATATAAGGCATGTTTACACTGAAGCAATTTGCCGTGCCTGTGGCGGCACTGATGCAGTATCACTTTAAGTGTAAATGGGAAATGCCGGTAAAATGCAGCCACACTTTATTCTGCCACTGAATCATCTCTCGAGGTGGTTCAGTGGCGGCACAGTGCAGGTACTGAAGCACATTACTTTCAATGTAAACAGCAATGCCGTCACAGCCACCGCATTTTGCGTTCAAGGTGGATTTATTTCCCAAATAAACACAATTTCCTGTTCTGCCACATGTTGATTGAAGAAATAAATCCAGCAAAATATCAAGTGACCCAGGTAGTAATTGGTCCGAAAAAGAAGTAAGGGAGCTTTCAGTGGTATAGTCCTAAATCTTAAAGTACTGGAACGCCACTTTAAATATATATATATTTTTCTAAAACAAATTATAGGAATCACATTTTATTTGTACATTGAACTTGAAGGTACATTCATTTTAATAGGTAATGCATGTGTCTTGCATGCAACGTTTAGGCTACTGCCCCAGTGCTGAGATTTCCATTTTTCCAGCCAAATTTGTTCTGTTTTGAAAGCATCTAGTGGGTTAATGTAGTCCTTGGTGGTTTGGTTATTTTTTTGGCTATTTTTGTTATGCATGTTTTTTTTTCTATTTTCTTTTCTATTGTGTCATCTCCAGCGCAGAACTTCAATCACCACAATTCCCTGTATAGTATATCACGTCCTCCCTGTCTTCAATCACCACAATCCTCCCCCCGTCTTTTTTCTGGAGTTTTGCATCCAATAAAATTACAAATCACACTAACGCTCAGTATTTATATTCATCACCAATTTAAGAACTCTTCAGTACAATTAAAATAAATAAATAAATAATGTTCTGAATACATTCTGAATATTAGCTAAAAAAAATAATACATAAAAAACAGTGGTTCTGGTATTGTAAGTTGTGAGTAACATTACTGTGGTAGAGAGAGAAAGGGTCAATGCTGTATATCTCCCTCCCAACCAGAAAGGGTGCTGTGTAAGGGGGAAGGTATGCTGCCTCCTAGATGTGCCACCTTGCTGGTAGGTGGAAACCGGAAGGTAACCATATTAGGAGGGGTGCGTAGTTGCAAGTACTCAGGACGACTCCATTGCAGTCACCCTGGACCCCTGCCTCTCTTATTCCCTCCACTCTGGCACGCACTTGCCGATTCTTACTGAGCAACATACGAAGAATCCGACCCTTACTCACCAATTACGCCACTCAGCTCCTGGTCCAGGCCCTGGTACTCTCCCGCCTAGACTACTGCAACTCCCTCCTGGCTGGCCTCCCTGCGTCCGCCACCCGTCCGCTCCAGCTCATCCAGAACTCCGCTGCTCGCCTGGTGTTCTCTCTGCCTCGCTTCTCCCATGCAACTCCACTGCTCTGCTCACTCCACTGGATCCCGATTACGCTCGCATCCATTTCAAGACTCTTGTACTAGCCTACAGATGCACCCAGCTACCTCCAGACCCTCATCTCTCCCTACACCCCCACTCGACCGCTCCGCTCCTTCTGCACTAGAAGACTGGCTCTACCTCCTCTACGCTCCCCTGCCTCCAGAGCCCGCTCCTTCTCCACCCTCGCCCCGCAGTGGTGGAATGACCTTCCTACAGATGTCAGGACTGCCCAGTCCCTGACCACCTTCCGACGCCTCCTCAAGACTCACCTCTTCAAACAGCACCTGTAGAACACGTTTTTTTTCCCTCTGGACACTTATCACTCTTCCTTACATGCGCTTTACTTGCTCTTATCTGCCCCCTATTTTACTGCATCTAATCCTGTACTTTAGAGTACTGTAATCTGTCAAGTGTTATTTAATCTGTAGTATTTTGTATTTAATTATATCCTGATGTAACTATTACTGACACTGTTATCTGCTCCATTATTGAATCGTATTTTGTCATACTTGTACTTGCTAGAACCAAAGTCATTGTATTTATCTTGCTCTTAATTGTATTATTACTTGTACTGTGATTCTTGAAATGTATTTTTGTTTATGACTGTAAGTCGCCCTGGATAAGGGCGTCTGCTAAGAAATATATAATAATAATAATAATAATAATATCAGACATCTGTTATAATAAACTTTTAATATGTTCTTTCAACAGTTTAACTTTAAATGGCTTTGTAACATGTATTTATTATTATTATTTGTTTATTTGGCAGACAACTTTATCCAAGGCGACTTACAGAGACTAGGGTGTGTGAACTATGCATCAGCTGCAGAGTCACTTACAATTACGTCTCACCCAAAAGACAGAGCACAAGGAGGTTAAGTGACTTACTCAGGGTCACACAATGAGTCAGTGGCTGAGGTGGGAACCACTGGACAACACAGCCTCCTTATTTCCAATTCAGGTGTGTCAATATAGCAAACTCTTCTAGACATTGTAATTTTATTTTACTCCATTGATCTGTTGCAAAGACATTTAAGTTTTCAATGGAAGTTTTATAGTGACTGAACTAAATCTGACCTCTTTCTCTGTTCATACAAAATCCAGTTGAAGCAGGTTTTAAGACATCCTAGCCTTTTGCCAATTTTTTGGTGTTAATTAATTTTACTGTTGATTAATATGAGACACTACCGTAAGCATTTTCTAATACTCATTATTTTAGACTAAATTTTAACTTAATGCAGTAAACCTGTTCCATGCTATGTGCCCCCATCTCTTCTTGCCAGGTTCTAATTAATTTCTGTGATATATATATAAAAAAATGTTTATTTTAATATAAACTCCTTCCTTCTGTTATCCAAAAGGTATATATATTAACGAGATCACTCATTATAGAGAGGATCTTGGCTTTTAAATTGCTGACCATCAAAAATCCCTGCTTCATCGGCCAAAACCAGTGAGTCATCTCCAACAATGCTTTTACTACAGGCAGGTAAAAACGAGGTTACAAACTTATTTTCCTTAAATCGGTTCACTGTATATTTAAAGTATAACAAATATAACATTTCTAATTGCTGTATTATTTCAGTCTTTCTAGAATATTTGCTTGTAACTCAAGGGCGCATTTGAGATCAAGTCTTAATACTTATTCAAAATAAGATACATGACTGATAACACTGTGTAACAAATTTTTTTTTTTTTTTTTTGGTTCCTGGGTAGTAAGTGTTATTTCCTAATTGCTTATGCCTCAAAAGTATAGAAAATGGCTATTATTCCCCACAAACTTTGCTTTTGTGATCAGGACAGTGATATTTTGAAATTTACCTATTTTCCAGAACATTCCAGATAGATTCAGTGCTAAGTAAACTTGGAGTAACTTCTAGAACTTTCTAGAACTTTCCAGTAATATAAATAGTAGTATAAATACAGGGGCCTTAAGCCCACCAGTTCAGTTTAGTTCCAGCTGCCTAAGTGGATACATATCTGCATTTTTCTGAGATGGCATTAAGGTCATAGGAGACTTCAAAATGGTGGCATTCCTGATGGGTCTCCAAGGTGGTTTTACCAAGTTTCCCTGCTATCTTTGCCTTTGGGACAGCAGGAACACCAAGGCGCACTACCACAGGCGGGACTGGCCACAGCGGACCGTGTTCTCTGTGGGGAGGAACAACATCAAGTGGGAGCCACTGGTGGACCCCCGGAAGGTGCTGATGCCACCACTGCACATCAAATTGGGCCTTATGAAACAATTTGTCAGAGCTCTAGATAAGGAGTCGGCAGCCTTCAAGTACCTTCAACACTTCTTCCCTAAGCTGTCTGAGGCAAAGGTCAAAGCCGGTGTCTTCGTCGGACCACAGATAAAGAAGATCCTGGAGTGCAATGAATTCCCCAAGAAGCTCACTAGTAAGGAGAAAGCGGCTTGGAACAGCTTTGTCGCAGTGGTTCGGGGCTTCCTGGGCAATCACAAGGCCGAAAACTATGTGGAGCTGGTTGAGACTCTGGTGAAGAACTACGGCACAATGGGCTGTAGGATGTCCCTCAAAGTCCATATCCTTGATGCTCATCTTGATAAATTCAAGGAGAACATGGGAGCGTACTCGGAGGAGCAAGGCGAGTGCTTCCACCAGGATATACTGGACTTTGAACGCTGCTACCAAGGACAGTATAACGAGAACATGATGGGAGACTACATTTGGGGGCTGATTCGTGAAAGTGATTTACAGTATAATCGTAAATCTCGAAAAAATACTCACTTCTAAATCTTTGGTAGTCATTTTTGTATTACTTTAGTATAAATACATATGTTGTTTTTTTCTGACTTTATGTGAACGAAAAGACACAAATTCGCCCATTTTCTCATTGGAAATAGGTAAATTTCAAAATATCGCTGTCCTGGTCACAAAAGCAAAGTTTGTGGGGAATGATAGCCATTTTCTATACTTTTGAGGCATAAGCAATTAGAAAATAACACTTACTACCCAGGAACAAAAATTGTGTTACATAGTGTAATCATTTAAACTATACATTTTTTTTCTTACTATAATCAAACCTAGTTCAATTGCTTCTGGCATCTGTTCCGTAGAGTTTGCCATTCTGCTCTCGCTGGATCAGAATGTTTTCAGGCTCTGAGTCTAATTAAAAAAGATGCTTTTGCCTGATAAGGGAGGCTTGGAACCTTCAGCAGGTCGGCCTGACCTTTTGATACCAGGAGCTCTCTTTTTCAGACCTTACACAGACTCATTCAAAAGGTTACAAAATACAGGATCCTACAACATTACTATTAGCAATGTATTTCATTCTATAGCATCCAGTCCATATCTAATAAGTCAGCTTGTTCCCAACAAGATCCAAATTCTCTCTTGGCACAGATCTGCTAATAAAATGTTCTACTGGTTTTATATATTTTTAAAACACATTACAGTCATTACAATATTTGTTGCAGTTTCACAAATGTTCATTTTGTATCCCAAAGACCGTCCCGCTTCCAGTAGCGGTGACAGTCTTTAAAAGCCTGATACCTGCAAAAACTTAAATCTTGTTAGCTGGGCTCCAATCTCTGTATTCTCATTCCCATCGTCAGTGGGCAAACACATTTTAACTGAATCTGAGTCCATCAAAGAACTGCACACCCTTGCAACTGAGGCCTTCTATGCAAAAGGATCTAATGACTTTTAGCACAAAAGAGACGTGCCAGAACCATCTGTAACAGTCCACAACTCTATTTCTTGTCAATCCCCATTTAGTCGCTGCCTCTGTTGATCAGTGGGATCCCGCTACCTCGCCGGTGGTTCAGAAATGTACGGTGGACCCTGTTCCCTAAAATGAATTGGGTCTTCAACTTCATCTTTGATACTTTCAGCGGCAGTTACCATGTGTGTTTACTGTTTTGTACGTAATTTTTGGTTTTATTCCGGTTTGTGTAATATTCTATATCCCATAAAATTCTGCATCTCCTACTTATTGTACTATATGCAATCAGGTGGTCTGGTGATTCATCTTCCGCACTTTCGCCATGGTTTGTTTTGTTGGAATCCCGAGGTAAACTCTTTTTTCTAATGTTAAGGTTAGGTTAAGGGTGAGGGTAAGTCTATATTTGCATTATTATGGTACAATGTTTTTTACTAATCAAAATACACTTGATTGCATATCGTACAATTAGCAGGGAATGCAGAATTTTATGGGATACAGAATATTACACAACACCAGTCAGCATGATTTTTGAGTGGGTGTTTCCATACACCACACAAAATCCATAATATCTTTGTTGTTTATTAATATTTTTTAACCGCATAAAAACTATTTTATTTCTATTGATGAAATCTATACAGAAATGCATTGGTGTGTTTGACCTGCAAGACACACTTTAAATAATAAATAATGAAGATGTAATCTACAAAAATGTTATTGAAAATGAATGCACCACAGTTATAACACTATGTAACACAATTTTTGTTCCTGGGTAGTAAGTGTTATTTTCTAATTGCTTATGCCTCAAAAGTATAGAAAATGGCTATTATTCCCCACAAACTTTGCTTTTGTGACCAGGACAGTGATATTTTGAAATTTACCTATTTCCAATGAGAAAACGGGCGAATTTGTGTCTTTTCGTTCACATAAAGTCTGAAAAAAACAACATATGAATCCAAATTAACATGTATTTATACTAAAGTAATACAAAAATGACTACAAAAGATTTAGAAGTGAGTATTTTTTCGAGATTTACGATTATACTGTAAATCACTTTCACGAATCAGCCCCCAAATGTAGTCTCCCATCATGTTCTCGTTATACTGTCCTTGGTAGCAGCGTTCAAAGTCCAGTATATCCTGGTGGAAGCACTCGCCTTGCTCCTCCGAGTACGCTCCCATGTTCTCCTTGAATTTATCAAGATGAGCATCAAGGATATGGACTTTGAGGGACATCCTACAGCCCATTGTGCCGTAGTTCTTCACCAGAGTCTCAACCAGCTCCACATAGTTTTCGGCCTTGTGATTGCCCAGGAAGCCCCGAACCACTGCGACAAAGCTGTTCCAAGCCGCTTTCTCCTTACTAGTGAGCTTCTTGGGGAATTCATTGCACTCCAGGATCTTCTTTATCTGTGGTCCGACGAAGACACCGGCTTTGACCTTTGCCTCAGACAGCTTAGGGAAGAAGTGTTGAAGGTACTTGAAGGCTGCCGACTCCTTATCTAGAGCTCTGACAAATTGTTTCATAAGGCCCAATTTGATGTGCAGTGGTGGCATCAGCACCTTCCGGGGGTCCACCAGTGGCTCCCACTTGACGTTGTTCCTCCCCACAGAGAACTCGGTCCGCTGTGGCCAGTCCCGCCTGTGGTAGTGCGCCTTGGTGTCCCTGATGTCCCAAAGGCAAAGATAGAAGGGAAACTTGGTAAAACAGCCTTGGAGACCCATCAGGAATGCCACCATTTTGAAGTCTCCTATGACCTCCCAGCCATACTCATCATACTTCAAGGCGTCCAGCAAGGTCTTGATGCTGTTGTAATCCTCTTTGAGGTGCACCGAGTGAGCCAGGGGAAGAGACGGGTACTTTTTACCATTATGGAGCAGCACGGCTTTGAGGCTCCTGAATGAGCTGTCAATGAAGAGGCGCCACTCATTCTGGTTACAGGCGATTCCGATTGCCTCGAACAGACTGGTCACATTGTGGCAGAAGCAGAGCCCATCTTGACGGGTGAAGAAGCTGGAAAAAGGTTGGTGACGCTTCCTCTGATCTGCTACTTGCACACTTTCATCCAACCAGTTCCACTGCTTGAGCCTAGACGTCAAAAGCTCGGCATTGGACTTGATGAGACCAAGATCTCTAATCAAGTCGTTGAGGTCTTTTTGGTTGGGGTAGTATGGGTTTCTCTCCTCAGCTCCACCTCTGAAATTGTCATCTGGATCTACAACGTCTTCCTCGCTCTCTGACTTGCTGCTCTCTTCTAAAGACAGCCGCTCTCTCTCCGGAGGAGTGGGTACGGGGAGCTCATGGCAATGTGGCACTGGGGCGATGGATGAAGGAAGGTCCGGATACGTGATAGCAGGTGCATTCTTGCCAGTCTGACGTTTGGAAGGGTCCACCATGCAGAAGTAGCAGTTGCTTGAGTGGTCAGTGGGTTCCCGCCAAATTCTTGGGATAGCGAACTTCATGGCTCTCTTTTCCCCTCTGTACCATCCTACAAAAATACATTTATTTCACCCATGACTAATGTGTAAGAGATTCTCGCAACATTTTTCATATATGATATATTTTTTCAATAACATTGAAAATTGTAAAACATTTTAAAATTAAAAACTTTACAATTTTAAAAATGTTAACAAATTTTATAACATAAAATTCCGAGCAACAATTGTCCATCTTACCTTCCAGAGTTTTTTTGCAGTGCTCGCAGGTGAAATGAGGTGCCCAGGGTTTGTCTTGATCCCTGACAGGCATGCCGAAATATGCCTTGTAGGCCTCACACATCTTAGCAGATGCTTCCACGGAGTACTTTTTTCACTCTTGTCTTGATAAATTGGCCGCAGACATAGCAAAATGCGTCTGCCGGATGCTTGCAGCCTCTTGATGCCATCTCAGAAAAATGCAGATATGTATCCACTTAGGCAGCTGGAACTAAACTGAACTGGTGGGCTTAAGGCCCCTGTATTTATACTACTATTTATATTACTGGAAAGTTCTAGAAAGTTCTCAGTTTACTCAGCACTGAATCTATCTGGAATATTCTGGAAAATAGGTCAATTTCAAAATATCACTGTCCTGGTCACAAAAGCAAAGTTTGTGGGGAATAATAGCCATTTTCTATACTTTTGAGGCATAAGCAATTAGGAAATAACACTTACTACCCAGGAACCAAAAAAATATATATATTGTTACACGGTGTAATTAGTACTTCATGAAAAGGTTTTTTTTTTACATACTTGAAATTCTGCACTATGCTCAAGCTTCATTCATTCCCTTCTCCAAATATTAAGGTACAATACAATTTGGGTTTCTGTGTAATAAAATGGTCATATAACTTTATGATGCAATTAAATTGATTTTTGAGTTTATTATAATGAGAGTTTACATTAAATTGTACTATTTAACATAAAAGAGTGTGCAAAAAAAATATTTTATCAATTCATTTATAATTTATTTTTATGTTGCGCCTTTCATGCCACAGTATCTGAAAGCGCTTTACATGTCAGTTAAAACAGTTAATAATAATAATAATAATAATAATAATAATAATAATAATAATAATAATGGGACCAAATCGCCAGTGCCATCCACAGGAGACAACTGCGACCAGCCACCCTTCGCCAGCTGGCTGCAGTTGCACAGGAAGAGTGTCAGAACATCTAACAGCAGTCAATCCAGAGGCTGATCAGGTCTATGCGTCAACGCTGCCAGGATTGTGTTAATGCTCAGGAAGGTCATACCTGATACTAACTTTGTAATGTTTTCATTTTGACAGTGTGTTACGTTTCATACTGAAAACTTATCATGATTATTTGATGTGCATTTTTGTTCACATTTTCTGTGATTTTGTTTGATATTTATGCTTAAAATATTTGATTACATCCATTAGATCTGAGTGTTGTGTTTCTTTTGTGCATCAGTATATATATGCACAGATGTTCATATACAGCTCTGGAAAAAATTAAGAGACCACTGCAAAATTATCAGTTTCTCTGGTTTTACTATTTATAGGAATGTGTTTGGGTAAAATGAACATTTTTGTTTTATTCTATAAACTACTGACAACATTTCTCCCAAATTCCAAATAAAAATATTGTCATTTAGAGCATTTATTTGCAGAAAATGACAACTGGTCAAAATAACAAAAAAGATGCAGTGTTGTCAGACCTTGAATAATGCAAAGAAAATAAGTTCATATTCATTTTTTAAACAACACAATACTAATGTTTTAACTTAGGAAGAGTTCAGAAATCAATATTTGGTGGAATAACCCTGATTTTCAAGCACAGCTTTCATGCGTCTTGGCATGCTCTCCACCAGTCTTTCACATTGATGTTGGGTGACTTTATGCCACTCCTGGCGCAAAAACTCAAGCAGCTCGGCTTTGTTTGATGGCTTGTGACCATCCATCTTCCTCTTGATCACATTCCAGAGGTTTTCAATGGGGTTCAGGTCTGGAGATTGGGCTGGCCATGACAGGGTCTTGATCTGGTGGTCCTCCATCCACACCTTGATTGACCTGGCTGTGTGGCATGGAACATTGTCCTGCTGGAAAAACCAATCCTCAGAGTTGAGGAACATTGTCAGAGCAGAAGGAAGCAAGTTTTCTTCCAGGACAACCTTGTACTTGGCTTGATTCATGCCAAAGCTGCCCGATTCCAGCCTTGCTGAAGCACCCCCAGATCATCACCGATCCTCCACCACATTTCACAGTGGGTGCGAGACACTGTGTCTTGTAGGCCTCTCCAGGTCTCTGTCTAACCATTAGACGACCAGGTGTTGGGCAAAGCTGAAAATTGGACTCATCTGGGGGTGCTTCAGCAAGGCTGGAATCGGGCAGATTTGTCTTTGTGAAGGACGCATGAATCAAGCCAAGTACAAGGTTGTCCTGGAAGGAAACTTGCTTCCTTCTGCTCTGACAATGTTCCCCAACTCTGAGGATTGGTTTTTCCAGCAGGACAATGCTCCATGCCACACAGCCAGGTCAATCAAGGTGTGGATGGAGGACCACCAGATCAAGACCCTGTCATGGCCAGCCCAATCTGCAGACCTGAACCCCATTGAAAACCTCTGGAATGTGATCAAGAGGAAGATGGATGGTCACAAGCCATCAAACAAAGCCGAGCTGCTTGAATTTTTGCGCCAGGAGTGGCATAAAGTCACCCAACATCAATGTGAAAGACTGGTGGAGAGCATGCCAAGACGCATGAAAGCTGTGCTTGAAAATCAGGGTTATTCCACCAAATATAGATTTCTGAACTCTTCCTAAGTTAAAACATTAGTATTGTGTTGTTTAAAAATTAATATGAACTTATTTTCTTTGCATTATTCGAGTTCTGACAACACTGCATCTTTTTTGTTATTTTGACCAGTTGTCATTTTCTGCAAATAAATGCTCTAAATGACAATATTTTTATTTGGAATTTGGGAGAAATGTTGTCAGTAGTTTATAGAATAAAACAAAAATGTTCATTTTACCCAAACACATACCTATAAATAGTAAAACCAGAGAAACTGATAATTTTGCAGTGGTCTCTTAATTTTTTCCAGAGCTGTATATATGAATGTGAAACAAGCAATGTGATTGGTCGAGCAAGGTTCCAGCTGTCCGTATATTGGATGGATACGGACAGTTGGAGCCTTGTCACATATTCTAAATCACTCCGCTGCCTCACAGAATTTAAAGTATCGGACGGTAGCCATCTTGCTTTTACATTTACTGATGTACAGCTGTAACTATGAAACTGAGTGACCAATTACCTGCAAAAAATATCAAAGTAGTAAGTAGACATGCCAATTTGGATGAAGAACAATTAAATAAACTGAAAGATAGCAAAAAAAAATACCCCCCCCCCCCCCAAAAAAAAAAAATCGCTGTCTTTATACTCAGTCACCCTGACTTTGTCACTTAAAAAATGATTTTTTTAGCGGTTTGTAAACACTACAGAAAAACACAAAAGGACACCTGCACATTATCCACACCTCTCAGACACATACCTTGAAAAATTACTGAAATCTGAGACATAGTTGTATTTATGCAATAAAGCCCTTCCGGCGTCTGTATACATTTAATATATGGACTTCTCAGGGGTTGGAGGGACTTGACTTTGTCTCGTGCCTTACAATGCCCTGGGGCATCTGTATAGTCGACATATACAGATGGCCTGTTGGGTCTTATTGCATACATAATCCAGGTCAAACAGTGGATTTGAAGATAAAAAGCATAAATCATATTTAGGGCACAAAATTATTTGTTTTTTTTAATTAAATATCCGCCAATAAAGCAGTCACATTTATAACTTTGAACTACACACTAAGTTAAGCTGAGTAAATTAATTTTATTGGAACATGCAAAAGAAAGTACATCTGTATTTTTGATATTGTGGACATTGCCATTGAAAAGATACACCAGGGGGCAGAGTTGAGTTATTTTTTTTCCCTGTCACTGACAGTGCAGACACACTGTTTGGGCAGAACAGATGGGAGGAATAAAAATAAATACAACTATGTCTCAGATTTCAGTAATTTTTCAAGGTATGTGTCTGAGAGGTGTGGATAATGTGCAGAAGTGTCCGTTTGTGTTTTTCTGTAGTGTTTACAAACCGCTAAAAATAGTTTTTTTAAGTGACAAAGTCAGGGTGATTGAGTATAAAGACAGCGATTTTTTGGGGGGGGTGGTATTTTTTTTTTGCTATCTTCCAGTTCATTTAATTGTTCTTCATCCAAATTGGCATGTCTACTTACTACTTTGATTGATATTTTTTGCAGGTAATTGGTCACTCAGTTTCATAGTTACAGCTGTACATCAGTAAATGTTAAAGCAAGATGGCTACCGTCCGATACTTTAAATACTGTGAGGCAGAGGAGTGATTTAGAATATGTGACAAGGCTCCAACTGTCCGTATCCATCCAATATACGGACAGCTGGAACCTTGCTCGACCAATCACATTGCTTGTTTCACGCTACATTGCCAGCCCTGGATAAATAAATACATGAATAATATATATATATATTAGAAAAAAGAGAGAAAAAAAGAACATCTGTGCACTGCAAAGCTTAACCCCAATGAGGTGCCGACCATATAAGGTTATTCTATATTAAAATAAAAGAAAGTCTGTTTGGGCTTATGCTCACTTCTCAAATCAATCCACCAACCTTGATTTATAGATTGAAGTCCAAAAGACCAATTGGTCACCTACTCAAAATCAGGACAAGATTTACTATAGTCTTTTAAAAAATATTTTATTAGTTAAAACATGTTTTTTACTAAACCGAGCAAACAAACAAAAAGGTAGTAGAACAAACAAAAAGGTAATAGAACTACGTGTTTCGACATAACAGGTCTTCGTCAGGTTCATACAGACGTGCAGCAAGATACATATTTCTGTACACTCTGCCGTGGGTCATTGCTTACATAATAAATACTGGTATTACTACCGTTTAAAAAATCAGGAAATTCATTCCAAAAAACAAAACCTCTCAGTCTGGTTGAACAGTTGAGGTAAGGTTGACAATGAGGCTATCAACTGCAGAATTTTGACAAGGAAGAAAATAAACAGCAGGGCCATTGGCATGCAGTTTGTGTAAGGTTGCAGGAATTGTTTGGATTTTTCAGAAATGCACTAGATCCTTTTTGAAGCATAACATTCCTGTTATAAATGATAGTATGTTAAGTTAAGCTTTGCACTTTGGCTGGCCTTCCCAGTAACAATCATGGCTTTTCCTATAACTGATGTGTTTTCAATGTTGGCTGCGTTCTTTCATGAAACGACCTGGTGAAATGACCTGGTACTGTAGTGCTGAAATATTTCTGTGGAGGAATCTATGTATTAAATTCATTCTTTAGAATGTGTGTTTCTTTTTATAAGAACTACAAAATGATGGTCATAATGTCAAATCTGTCTTTAAAGCCACCTCCCAATTATTATTATTATTTATTTATTTATTTATTTATTTATTTGCAGACACCCTTATCAAGGACGACTTACAATTGTTACAAGATGTCACATTATACACATTATTTCACATTATACAGATATCACATTATTATTTTTTACATACAATTACCCATTTATACAGTTGGGTTTTTACTGGAGCAATCTAGGTAAAGTACCTTGCTCAAGGGTACAACAGCAGTGTCCCCCACCTGGGATTGAACCCACGACCCCAAACACATTGCCAATTACCCTGTACTCAGCTGAGTAACCCTAACCCTGTACTTAGCTGAGGATGCCATACAGAGCAATCGCCAATCTTTTTTTCCACTGGCACAGGAGGCCATACGTAATTCCTTTTTGGCAACATATCTTCCTTTACCAGTTCCACTATAATGCTGAATGTTGCCCTGGTGACGCGAAAGCACTCTATCCACTGCAGATCTGTGAAAGAGTGATGCAGCACAACCTCCAGCCCACCAGCAAGATGGACGAGTGTGTGCCCAAACCGTCCTTTCGCTAGCCATTGGCATTAGACAACAAGGCATAAGGATTTGCTGGTAGAGGATGTTTGGAGGTTCAAGCTCATGAAAACCAGTCACGAGGTAGTTTGTTTTATTACAGCAGCTTAGATTCACTCGTTTACCAGTTCTCTGCTCATGGAAACCACATTTTCACAAAATGTCACTAGTAATCTTCAAAAACAGCACGCGTACTTTATGCATAGCTAATTTACACATCAACCCCCACCTTTCCCCTTCATTTGCATGACTTTGGGTGAAAAGCCTGGTTTTCTCAAAAAAGCATTTTAACAAAACATTTTCCTCGAGTAAATGTCTCGAGCCAAAAAAAAACATGCATGGAAACTCCACTATTGTTACCTCATGCTGCAGTTTTTGGAAAGTTATTCATTTCATAAATGTCATTTTTTCAAACATTGTTCTACATAGTGAGGTTATACCAGATATCCAAAAAAGGGTTGTCCAAAGAAATCTTGAACATACACTTTTATCATTCCTCCTTTAATGTAACATATGTTTCACTACAGCCCTGTAATAGGGGTGTGGGTATCCTCTGACAGACTTTGAGTGGGTTTAGAATCCCCTAAACTAATCCCTACTTTACCGTTATGACTTGAAATAAAAAGCTGTAATTCTGTAATGGATAAACACTCCTAGGTTTCATCTGTCTTCTGAAATCAAGCTTATTATTTTGAACCAAGGGGAAATCATCAGCTTACTAACCTAGCACACATTTTATTTTACATAAAATAAACAATAGAGCAACGTGTTTTAAAGACTCTTATCTAAATAAAAAAAAAAGTTCCCTGTGATGAACATGTAAATGGATGGACCTATCTGACTATTTCACATTTTAGGTAAATAAAGACAACTTATTGTAAAGATAAGCACAGTTTACATCATATTTCACTTTCAGTTATTTAATTTGTATGTGGCCATTCGTATTTAAAAGGATTGAAGGAGTCTTGAGTATCTTGGTACACCCATGAAGTTTTCAGCATTGCCATAAATAAGCCTGCTTCTCTTGCCAACAATCCTACTGGAAAATGATGCTGTAGTGTGATCAGAGTCCACTTCTAAATATGTGTGTAATACAAGGTGTGCCCAAAGTGGTGCATTTCAGAGAAGGGGACTACATTAGATTAAACAAGGTTGTTTGGTTACAGTTCAGGGACCTCTTGTATGGTCCTTTCCAGGTTTGTATCGCACTGCAGTGTAAAAGCTTTGTGGACACAACATCGCAGAACAAACAGATAGCTAAAGGCAATGACAACTGGAGTAGCATTGATCATCAGAAACAACGTTTAATCAGTTACCAAACTAGAAATGAACAGCATTTAATTTAGGTACAGTATACTCTCGTTATACCTCCACCATGATATACTGAGACCGGCAGTATATTAAATCAAATGTTTATTACACATTTTACTCCCATGAGATGAGGTGTGCTTGGTGTCCCATTTGATGAGGAATGTTTTCTAAAAATTTCATACTGCATGTTGTTGGATATCCAGTTATGTTTCCTTCACAGGCATATTGGTATATTTGTAGAGAAAGGGCTTTACAAGGCAATATATTTTTGGAATAATATGTCTATTCTTTATTAAACGTACTGGCTGTAAATGGTGGAGCCAGCTGTCAATGAATAGTAGTGCTACACTTAAATTGAATATAAGTGGTTATTTATTACTTGCTGTTATCCCCCCCCATCCCCCCTGTCCACCCCTACCCCTATCCACCCCTAACCACAGAATTGGGAGAGGCACACCAAAATTAAAACTTGATTTCAGTGCATCTGGGTTTCAATATCCTCATTTGGAGAAAGGGCATATGCCAAGCTGAGGCCATGTTTCTTAAGGTGTTTCAATAGTGATGTATTTGCTCTCCCCAAACAACTGTCAATAATGAAATCTACAACTGAAAGCAAGTCACATCACATTGAAGCGTAACAGTTGTAAAAATTGATCAGGGCTGAATAACTTTCAAATAGAGGTCTGGACCTGTTGACCTTTTTCAACCCTTACCCACTGACCCTTTCAGTCCTTTCACAGTAAATATTTTAAAATCAGTGTCTAGAAGATTAGTTAATATATTAGGCAATGCAAAAAAAAAAAATACAACCCACAAAGGAGAAAACTCAAAGTAAAATTCATTGCAAAAAAATATGTTAAGATAACGTTAAGTTTGCGACACAAACCAACAAAACAAAAGAAACTGGTGTTAAGTTTTTACACTAAAGCATTCTTAACTGAGACGTCCTATCGAAGCATTGCATCAGAGACAGATTGTGGTCTCCCCCCTGGCTTTAAATAAGCGATTACTTACTGTATGTATACACCACATGTAAAAATGTATACTTTTTAATGTCACATTCTTGTATGTCTTTAAAAACACTGACAAAGTAAATATATATTTCTTTATTCAGATAGAGCTGTGATGCGCTTGTCCTGTTATTCACTGTGGAATATAAGCAGTGTTTTGCCTCGACTCCATCAGGGAAGCAGAGTGCCCCACTTGCTGCTTTCTAAGATCACCATGCCATGCGTTGCTGATTGACTAATCAGACTCACTATAGAGACACAGCACACCTTCAGTTAAGCTACATCCAGACACACCTGGTATAGACACAGCAAGTGGAGCACTCTGCTTAACTCACAAAGTGCAGGAAAAACCCTGATAACTCTTTTTACTACTACACTGTCAAAGGCTTTACAAATACATTTCTTTTACAATGTGTAATTCATTGCATTCAAGGGGTCCTGATGTAGAGATCTCAAAACATCTTGCTGTTCCAAATCTGCACCTATACAATGTTTATTCACAGTACTGTGCTAACACATATTATCTGTGCTGCAATGCCTGGGTAGAGCATGTCTCCGTTAAGATTGCTGCAGTGTAAAAACGTAACCCCAATATCCCTAGTTCTTAACTAGTGTTTCGCAATGAATTGCCATTGTTTTTGATTGTCCACCCTGTGGGTTTAATCTAACTACAGTGTAACCCTTGGAAAAATGAATACTGTATGAAATATGTATTTAAAAGTGAGTGCTGACTTAAAGGGGAAATCTGAAATAATGACATGTTACACAGTAGGCTGTTGTTATCGATTGCAGATACTCTTTGGCACACTAGTTTCAGTTCGCAGGATGAAAATTCATACGACAGTATCGTAGATACAGTAGTATCTTGCACATACGGTTCAACAGTCTCCAGCCCCTTACATTATAAGTGAGTATTTATTAGTGTCACTGTCAGCAAGTGGCAAGTTTATTTGAAATGTTTCCCCTTCGCCACATCTCCTACTGCCACTACAGTTCTGTCAATTACTCAGCAAAAGATCCAGCAGGCTGCCAGAAATATATACCGTATTTGCTGGAGTAAAAGTCGACGTTGTGTAAAAGTTGCCCCCCTCCCCATTGTGAGGTTGATTTGGGTATCATTTTTTTTCCCTAAATATATGTATTAGATATCCTGATGGCGATTTGCAAAAATAACAATTTTATAAGCACCTACCTAGAAGCGCCAGACGCGTCATTTTGACGCGTATTACAATACAGTACTTTTTTTTTTTTTGTTGTTTTTTGTATAGCCTACAATATAGTATTATTTTAGCTTACAAGCCCCACCCCCACTTCCTTCCTAGCCCACACGGAAGTATGTATTTCAATGGAATGTGGGTGGTGGTGTGGTCTGCTGTAATTCAGTGAAACTGCGTCTGTGTTTTACGTGACAAGCTCCTGGATGTAAACAAACCTGGGATAATTTTTTATATATATATATAGACAATGTCACAGAGTCATTTTCACCAAACCTTGAGATGTTTGAGCAACTTCAGGATTGTGTTTTATATATATAGCCAGTTGGAACATGCTAAATGTAGGGTGTTTTACAGTTACAGCACCTAGGCATACTTATACTATGTATACCATAAAACTTCAATTAAACACATTCGTTACAATATTTGCCAGCAGACCTGGCACGTATTGGAGACCGGCGATTATTTGAGACCGTCGTTTATATTAGATCATTAGCTTGACATGCTTCATTGAGAAGCCACTAACACAACCTTGTAGCAACATTGTAACTCAATTTAAACATTCCAGCAACTTTGTTAAAAAGTTGTGTGTCAGTGGGAACCAAGTAACAGCTTTGTTTTATAACAAAATTACATTGTATTGTACACCCTCAAGTATAAAGCGAAAGTATTATTATGGTCTTTTTACAGTATATGCACTGGTTAATAAGGATACAGTATGCAAAACATTGGCAAATGAACTAGCAGAAGTATACGAACTTGTATTTAAAAACAGAATTAGATCTACCACTGTTAATAATAATAATAATAATAATAATAATAATAATAATAACAGTTCAATCCACTAAAAGACAGCCCTGTAGATATCAGAACACAGGCTTGTAGGCTGTGCTTACAGCAGTGGTGTAGTGGTAAATAAAAAAGTGGGTAAACGGCCCTGTTTGGTGGAGTTGAACAGATAGATTGAACAGATAAACATGAACAGATACATTGTTATTGACCCCTCGCAGGTGCTGTTCATGTGTGAACAGTCACTGAACCGACGGTGCGCTTCATTGAACAGTTCTGTGAGCGTCCTTTCACAGGCTAGGATGAAGGCTGCTAGCACCGCCCTGCAGGTCCAGTGTGCCTGTAGGCTACTCCTTTACTGTACTTACATCTGTTGTTCTTGGAACTTTTCAAATGAGAAATGCATTAACTGGAGGTGACTGAAAGAAGTGTGTGAAAACTCGCCTCTAATTCAGTTTTTCTCACAAGACTTGAACAACTTTTTTCTAATGAAGTGTAAATGTGGTAGCGAGGAGAGCTATATGTGTTACCCATGAGAATGTAAAAAAGTTAAACTTTTCTCCTTGTTGTTTTATCATTTCTTCTTAATTTGTAATGCATTTTCTGTAATTTCACTTTGCAGTACACAGAGCATTGGAACATTTTTTTAAACCGTCAGGTGCTTGAAGCAACATGCGGGTCTCAGGCCGCAAATTAACCCTTTGAGGTCTAGATGTGGCCCGTGGGCCGCCTATTGGGGACCCCTGCCATACATTATGAGTACATATCCCTCAGTGGTCGAAGGCATCTGAGATTGTGAAAAGGGCAGATTTCTGAGTAACAGGCCCCCATGAGCTAAAATAATTCATATATACTGGGAAGAGTAAAAGTGGATTTGTATTTAGCTTTGAATGTTCATCAGCAGAGGGATTGCCTGCTTTTTCTTACTGGTGTTAAGTCATGGCTAAACTCCCCTATCGGTCAAACTACAGCTATCTGGATAATGCATGGTTCAGATGAAATTGCAATACTGACTTGAAATGCAAAGCCATTCTGTGTTGGGAGTGCTCTTTGGTGCACTTCAATTTCAATCAAGCACTCTTACAGGAAATGGAATGGTGCTGAAAGCCAGACTGTATCGGGTGGAGGGGAGAGCTCTGCAATCTCCAAAAGCCAAGTTCAATACTGGGAATGATTGCATTGTGTAGTAATTAAAGAAACAAGCTTTGTTTTTCAGAAAATCTTTTGTTTTCCAATAACAAGCAGTATGGACCCTGTAGATCCAAAACCATCACTTGAAACTCCAGCCCTGCAATCCCATCTTTATACAGACATCACTTCTTTAAATTCCTGGGATTCGAACCCATGCTTCAGAGATACTCATTTAGACTGCTAGGCCATGCTGAAGTCACAGATGTATTATATCTGAGTAATTATTTTGGATGTTGCCACTCCATAACCTCCTAGTGGTAACAAAATATGTGTCTGGGTCATTAAATAAACAAAATGAGAAAGTGATTGTGGATTCACAATAAACTGTGTTTAACCATCTTTGTATGTTATGCTTTGCAATGCTTTCACTGTGCTTACATGGTGTACCTCAGGAATCTTTTATGAGTGAAACAATTAATTTAACAAAGTAAAGAGAGCAAAGCCAGTTGTTATAGAGATCATACTTAGCATTGTAGTCAGGATCATTTTGAATAGAGCCAATGTTCCCAAGGGCTGTAACGTGTTACCCTGCTGCTTTTGGCACATAAGGAGGGGATACACATCGTGAATTGAAAATACAAGCATGAAATGCTCTCCGCTCATCCCTGTATTGTGACCTGAAGCTTCTCTCTGGCTGCACTTGATGCTTTATTGGCCTGTGTTGCAATTCTTTCTCACTCTCTCTGATTATTTTGAATTTTTCCTGTTGTCTTTGACCTTTTGCAGTGATCCTCACACCATGACCACTCCTACCAAGGTCTGGCAGGATCCTGTCCTGAAGGGTTAGTTAGATGTGTAAAAGGCAGAGGGTCTGGCAGGATCCTATCCTGAAGGGTTAATTAGATGTGTAACAGGCAGAGGGTCTGGCAGGCTCCTGTCCTGAAGGGTTAGTTAGATGTGTAACAGGCAGATGGCAGGCTCCTGTCCTGAAGAGTTAGTTAGATGTGTAACAGGCAGAGGGTCTGGCAGGATCCTGTCCTGAAGGGTTAGTTAGATGTGTAACAAGCAGAGGGCAGAATTCTGTCCTGAAGAGTTAGTTAGATGTGTAACAGGCAGAGGGTCTGGCAGGATTCGATCCTGAAGGGTTAGTTAGATTTATAACAGGCAGAGGGCAGAATCCTGTCCTGAAGGGTTAGTTAGATGTGTAACAGGCAGAGACAGGCTAACAACCAGCAACAACATCATTACTAATAAAGCATTGCAAGCACTATACAAAAGACTTGTTTCAGGAACTGTTACAGTGATTATAACTATTCAACGACACAAGCCGAGCCTTACCAGACTGTATAGGCCTCTTCTTCGGGTTCTATTTTTTTTTTTTTTTTTGGAATCACAATTTTTATTTTTTCTCATGTTTTCACCAATTTGGAAAGCCCAATTATTTTTTATTTCTACCCGGCTCACCGCTGCCACCTACCCCTGCGCTGACTCGGGAGACAGACGAAGAGGGACACACGTGTCCTCCAAGGCATGTGCCGTCAGCCGTCTGCTTCTTTTCACTCTGCAGGTCCGCCATGTAGCCACCTCAGAGCTACAGTGTCGCAGGACCACGCAGCTCTGGGTAGCTTACAGGTAGGCACCCGGCCAGTCTACAGGGGTCGCTGGTGCGCGGTGAGCCAAGGATACCCTAGCCAACGTAAGCCCTCCCCTCCCCTCCCCTCCCCACCTCCCCACCTCCCCACCTCCCCATCCAATTGTGCGCCGCCCCCTGGGAACTCCTGTCCACGGTTGGCAGTGGAATAGCCTGGGCTTGAACCGGCGAGCTCCAGGCTATGGAGCGCATCCTGTACTCCATGCGGAGTGCCTTTACTGGATGCGCCACTCGGGAGCCCCCTTCGGGTTATGTTTATTAATTCATTACTAATTACTACACAGTATTATTATTATTATTATTATTATTATTATTATTATTATTATTATTATTATTTATTTCTTAGCAGACGCCCTTATACAGGGTGACTTACAATTGTTACAAGATGTCACATTATACACATGATGCATTATTTCACATTATACAGATATCACATTATTATTTTTTACATACAATTACCCATTTATACAGTTGGGTTTTTTACTGGAGCAATCTAGGTAAAGTACCTTGCTCAAGGGTACAGCAGCAGTGTCCCCCACCTGGGATTGAACCTACGACCCTCCGGTCAAGAGTCCAGAGCCCTACCCACTACTCCACACTGCTGCCGTATGCCCTGAAAGCGCTCTACTATTTTTGGGGGGTGGGTGGGTACATTTAAAACCCATTCCCTGCATTTCAAAGGAATATGCTAAATCATGTGAGTTGCTTAATATGATTTTTTGTATCAGTTTATTGTGCCATTAAAAAATATTATTGAAAACGATTACTCTTTCTGTATTGATATATATATTTGCCTATTTAACACTAGAACCGCCGGGTTTATGCTACTACCTAGAACCGCCGGCAGCAGTCATTTTGACGGGGTACATTTTAAACAACTTCAATATGAAAATAAAACACAAACACAACTGGACACCAGCGATTGCTTTTACTGAGTACTAAGTTTTACGCACATGGTGGAAACTCTCTTCTCACTTTGTTTATTGTTTTTTCAACTGTTTTGCTAATTACAGTGAAATAAAAAAAACTGTCATTGGTAACATTCATCCCTTTGCCTAAGTAGTTACATCAGCCTAAGTATCACATTGTCACCCAGTCTCTGACCAGCTGGGTGAGTTTCATCTTTGCACAGGTAGGTGTAGGGTCCACTGCCAGCCAAAACTTGATCCCAAATTTGACAGGTTTGTTTGACATGTACTGTGTCCAGAGACACCGTGCTTTTTGTCGGAAACAGCTGCTTGTCCATGTAATGCTTTATGTTTAGCTTGAAGTAGGCAATGCTGTTTTCAATGAAGTCGTACCAAATTTCTGATGCCAAGGCAAATATATCTGTAGGGATTTAAGGAAATGCATGCACATGGATTAGGGAGGGGTTAACATGTACAAAACAGAAAGTACTGATTAGAGGAGAAACCTCAAAATGGAGTGAGGTAACCAGTGGTGCACCACAGGGATCAGTATTAGGTCCTCTGCTATTCCTAATCTACATTAATGATTTAGATTCTGGTATAGTAAGTAAACTTGTTAAATTTGCAGATGACACAAAAATAGGAGGAGTGGCAAACACTGTTGCAGCAGCAAAGGTCATTCAAAATGATCTAGACAGCATTCAGAACTGGGCAGACACATGGCAAATGGCATTTAATAGAGAAAAGTGTAAGGTACTGCATGCAGGCAATAAAAATGTGCATTATAAGTATCATATGGGAGATACTGAAATTGAAGAAGGAATCTATGAAAAAGAACTAGGAGTTTATGTTGACTCAGAAATGTCTTCATGTAGACAATGTGGGGAAAGCTATAAAAAAGGACAAAAAGATGCTCGGATATATTGTGAAAAGTGTTGAATTTAAATCAAGGGAAGTAATGTTAAAACTTTATAATGCATTAGTAAGACCTCATCTAGAATATTGTGTTCAGTTCTGGTCAACTTGTTACAAAAAGGATATTGCTGCTCTAGAAAGACTGCAAAGAAGAGCGACCACGATTATCCCGGGTTTAAAAGGCATGTCGTATGGAGACAGGCTAAAATAATTGAATCTAGTCAGTCTTGAACAAAGAAGACTACGTGGTGATCTGACTCACGCATTCAAAATTCTAAAAGGTATTGATAATGTCGACCCAAGGGGCTTTTTCGACCTGAAAAAAGAAACAAGGACTAGGGGTCACAAATGGAGATTAGATAAAGGGGCATTCAGAACAGAAAATAGAAGGCACTTTTTTACACAGAGAATTGTGAGGGTCTGGAACCAACTCCCCAGTAATGTTGTTGAAGCTGACACCCTGGGATCCTGCAAGAAGCTGCTTGATGAGATTCTGGGATCAATGAGCTACTAACAACCAAATGAGCAAGATGGGCCAAATGGCCTCCTCTCATTTGTAAACTTTCTTATGTTCTTAGGTTCTTATGTTCTTATGTATGCTCTCAAATCAAAACGAAAAAATCGCAAGATTTCTTGAAAAATTCTTGTAATAGTAAATATTATAAGACAGCAGACTATATATGCTCACGTAGACAGCCAGACAGCAGTTCTCCAAGGAATTAAGAACATAAGAACATAAGAAAGTTTGTTGTGAGTGGTGAGTGAATAAAACAGACCAGGTATCCTAGTTCAAAAACAGTCTGTAGTCAGTAAACACTAAACAAAAGGACCGCACCTTTACCAACAATAGTATCGGGGGGTAAATGGCAGAATGTCACTTCTCAAATGATAATTCACAATAATCCATGTCCGTGCACCGAAAAGTGCTCTGGCTCTCCCGTGGCGCTTGCTGTGCTGTGCAGTGCTATGAGGCTGGTGCTCGGGTGTAAAGTGCTGACTTGCTGGCTACAGCTCCCTGGCTCCTACTCCTCTGTAACACACAACAAAACAAAAAACAATCATTAGTCATTCAGCAAAGGGGCCATTGCTGTGTCCCCTTTGTACTACCAAACTCCTCTGTGTGATCAGTCCACCGCCATGGACTATCCAATCGCTGCCTGCCTGAAGTTGTTCAGTGCACTTGCAGCATCAAGGTTCGATTGGAAATGACATTGGATCGAGTCACATGACGAATGTGTGAGGGAGGCAGCAGCTGTGTTGAAAACTGGAAGAAAGTGGGCTTCGTATCAGTGATATCATGGGGCAAGTACAGTATGGAAGAGGGGGTCTTGGTCTCAGTTCAGCTCCTCCTTCATGGCACAAAGCAGTCCCAGCTCAACGGAGGAAGCTGGTAGTCAATGAAATGCAAAAGCAGGAGAGGATGAGGTGCGTAAAGGCCGTTTTCCAGGCCAAGCAGGGAGGATGGACGAGATTGGAGAGTGTGGAACAATACAAGATCGGCTGGTGAGATCTATGGACAATGGAACAGAGCAGGATCAGGTTCTTTATCAGGTCAACATACAGACGTGCTCAAATTTGTTGGTACCCTAACAGCTCATTGAAATAATGCTTCATTCCTCCTGAAAAGTGATGAAATTAAAAGCTATTTTATCATGTATACTTGCATGCCTTAGAAAAGATAATAAATAATTGGATTATAGTGATATTTCAAACTAATTAGTTTCTTTAATTAGTATCACACATGTCTCCAATCTTGTAATCAGTCATTCAGCCTATTTAAATGGAGAAAAGTAGTCACTGTGCTGTTTGGTATCATTGTGTGCACCACACTGAACATGGACCAGAGAAAGCAAAGGAGAGAGTTGTCTGAGGAGATCAGAAAGAAAATAATAGACAAGCATGGTAAAGGTAAAGGCTACAAGACCATCTCCAAGCAGCTTGATGTTCCTGTGACAACAGTTGCAAATATTATTAAGAAGTTTAAGGTCCATGGAACTGTAGCCAGCCTCCCTGGGCGCGGCCGCAAGAGGAAAAATCGACCCCTGATTGAACAGAAGGATAGTGCGAATGGTAGAAAAAGAACCAAGGATAACTGCCAAAGAGATACAAGCTGAACTCCAAGGTGAAGGTACGTCAGATTCTGATCGCACCATCCGTCGCTTTTTGAGAGAAAGTGGGCTTCATGGAAGAAGACCCAGGAGGACTCCACTTTTGAAAGAAAAACATAAAAAAGCCAGACTGGAATTTGCTAAAATGCATATTGACAAGCCACAATCCTTCTGGGAGAATGTCCTTTGGACAGAGGAGTCAAAACTGGAGCTTTCTGGCAAGTCACATTAACTCTATGTTCACAGACGAAAAAATGAAGCTTTCAAAGAAAAGAACACCATACCTACAGTGAAACATGGAGGAGGCTCGGTAATGTTTTGGGGCTAATTTGCTGCGCCTGACACAGGGTGCCTTGAATCTGTGCAGGGCACAATGAAATCTCAAGACTATCAAGGCATTCTGGAGCGAAACATACTGCCCAGTGTCAGAAAGCTCTGTCTCAGTCGCAGGTCATGGGTACTCCAACAGGATAATGACCAAAAACACACAGCTAAAAGCACCCAAGAATGGATAAGAACAAAACATTGGACTATTCTGAAGTGGTCTTCTATGAGTCCTTATCTGAATCCTATCGAACATCTATGGAAAGAGCTGAAACTTGCAGTCTGGAGAAGGCACCCACCAAACCTGAGACAGCTGGAGCAGTTTGCTCAGGAAGAGTGGGCCAAACTACCTGTTAACAGGTGCAGAAGTCTCATTGAGCGCTACAGAAAACGTTTGATTGCAGTGATTGCCTCTAAAGGTTGTGCAACAAAATATTAGGTTAGCGGTCCCATCATTTTTGTCCATGCCATTTTCATTTGTTTTCTTATTTACAATATTATGTTGAATAAAAAATCAAAAGCAAAGTCTGATTTCTATTAAATATGGAATAAACAATGGTGGATGCCAATTACTTTTGTCAGTTTCAAGTTATTTCAGAGAAAATTGTGCATTCTTCATTTTTTGTGGAGGGGTACCAACAAATTTGAGCACGTCTGTATGATGTTCTCCCATCACCACAGAACCTTAATCTTTTGCAGTCCATTTATTAAGTGCGTGTCAGGTGCGTCCTTTCACACGCGCAGTTAATTTTAGACGCGCTGTTTAAAAGTATTTTTTTTCCACAGTCAAACGGGTTTAAAAGGCCCTGCATATCAACAAAGCACTCACCAGGCATCTCCAGCCCCACCCCACCCTTTTGTTCGCTATAGCTTTCACATATGCTAAGAAATACATAATAATAATAATAGTCGTACATACCGATCAATCATCTCCTGATCACTCGTTTTTATCACCAAACGCCTCAATAATGCGATCCAAGTCATTATTTTATAACTATAACATTTCAAAAAAGCTCTGCAAATGTCTGTGATATTCTCTGTGCGCTGATTCAGTAACAGCCCCCTTGTTTCCTTATGGCCGCTGTTATCTGATGCCAGGGGCAAGTATGACTATTCATGAAATACGTCTTTTTTATTTTTTTTCGGCTTGTCTCGGCTCCTGTCGCTCCCACTCGGCCATTTAATTGTTTTCTCAGCTTTCTCCGGAGAAAAAACGACTAGAAACCCGTTTTTTGCAGGTTTTTTTTTTATGTCGGACAGGGTCCAACATTGGACCGGATAGGAATAATTGCAATGTTGGACCAGGTCCGACATAGGACCACAAAGGGTTAATCTATGGGTAGGAGAGGATCTGTGGTGTCCTTTGTGTTCATCACCTGCTAAAACTTGTCTAGGACAATTGGAAGCTGCTATAGACTGGAACATGCTGGCAGATGTTGGACAATGGCTTATTTTCCCACCTGAGATTGCCACCACTAGCCTTTGACCTGATATTGTCTTGTGGTCTGGATCAGCATGCCTTGTTCACCTGGTAGAGTTAACAGTGCCATGGGAGGATGCTGTGGATGAGGCGTATGAAAGGAAGAAACTTCGGTACGCTCACCTGGCTGCTGAAGTGGAACAGCAAGAATGGAAAGTCTAGGTTTACCTAGTAGAGGTGGGTTGTCAAGGATTTGTGGCACACTCCACAACCTGGTTTCTCAGAGACATCAGATTCAGTCAAGAGTTGCGACGCATAGTGAAGAACTTATCTGAAGCAGCAGAGAGGAGCAGCAACTGCCTCTGGTTGAGACGAAAAGATTCTGGTTGGGGACCTCAAGCATCGTAGAAAGAAAGCAACGTCGATGTAAAGGAAGGTAAGTAAGCTGGGCTTAGCTGAATGGGGGACGGAGGGGGGTGATGCTGGGATGCCAGAATCACTGTCAAGCTCTCTTAAGGTGTTGTGGGCTAGTCAACAAACAAACACCAAGGATGGAAGCTGACCACTTGAAGACCCCAAAGAAGTACCCTACTCAACTCAGTCCAGACGGTTGTCATGCTGATCCCTGGAGCGAGCATTGCAGCCGTTGTGTGTGAGAATATGCCAGGGAGGCAAAATAGGCTGATCCATGGAGCCAGCATTACCCTTCAGCCATCAACACCAGGTAGAAGGATATCTACATCATTAGATGGAAGGAAACGCAGATGGATCACATTAGGTTACAGTAAAAGAAGCTATGTCTTAGTTGGTGCTTATCTTGGCGAGAGATGAGTCCAATATCAGCATGAAGTTTTAACACCTACTCTAATGTAATGGAAATCAATCTCTCTGTCACAAGAGGGTATAAATAAGTCATTTAAATACCATACTAATAGTCTCTTAATTGAAGGAGTTGGTATTTATTTACAGTGAGTTAGAACTTTTTGTCAGTAGAATGGCTTATTTCTGTGCATATAAATACACATTTGTACACTCTTAGGATGAAGACAGGATGCTTGTGATTCAGGCTGCCATCTCATCTGCCAAGATGTTTAACGAAGGACAAAATACAAATTAATTAAGGAAAAGACTCGAAGGACAAAGAAAGGATCAAACAATGAAATAATAGAACAGCCAGGTTTCAAATCCATTTCACAGTCTGCATCTGATAAAAATTAGTCTGAGTAGTAATGAACTAAAGTTAAATTTCTATGTTCATTTAATATATTGAATCTGAAATTACTAAGTGTAGTGCTGGCAAGATGCCTTTTTAATATGGCATGCCAAATGGAGTAAATAAGAACCGTAATGACTGTTCCCTGTTGAGAGATTCTCCAGGTATTCAGTGCTGCAAGCTACTAGCAGATATTTCACTGAAAGCTGATATTCTACATTTGACAGTAGACTCTCTGGACTCCAGTAGTAATCTTCACAAATCTAAATAGTGTTCTGTCCCAAGTGTTTGTAGAAGTCACTGTACAAGTACACTTCTCTATACATTTCTGTAATTGTTCTTTCAATGGACATGTAGGTTACAAATGCCTGGTTCTCATTTGTAAGCTGTTTGACGTATGACACAGGAGGTATACTGGGGGGGGGGCATATACTAAGGACCACTGTTCCACCGTAAAGTGCTTTTAAAAGGTATCATTCACCCCAAACCAACAAATGAAATTAAGTAAGACATCAACACATACAGGTAGTGGACAACACATTGGAAACACCAATGTAAATTCACTTAATAGGGCATTGGGCCACTATGGTATCCCACTCTGTGGAGTTCTCGGCAGACCACTTTCATAAAACTGTCTGCTTGCGCCCCAGGTTGAAATTTGCAGTCAATTGATCTGCAGTTGCTCGCCTGTTTTGCCTTGCACTTCGAATTAATGCACGGATATCACGATCCTGGAGTATATGCTTCTGCCCACTGTTGCCCTTTGATGATGTCTTTCCCTCAGAGTTCCATGCCGACATCACCTTAGACACCGTTGCTCGTGAAACATCAGCAAGTTGAGCTGTCTTGGTCACTGAAGCTCCTGCCAAACACACCCCAACAATCACCCCTCTTTCAAAGTCACTGAGGTCTCTTCTTGCAGCCATACTAGCCATAATTATAGGCAACCAGGCCTGTCCAGCATTTTTATACATGACCCTAAGCATGCTGGGATGTTATTTGCTTAATTAACGCATGAGCCACACCTGTGTGGAAGCCCCTGCTTTCAATATACTTGGTGTCCCTCATTTACCCAGGTGTTTCCATTTTTTTGTCCACTACCTGTATAACCATCTGTTTTTAACGGTTTCAAATCAGAATGATGTGAATGAGAGTCAGCTGTGTCCTCTTCTCTCAACTTCATGGTTCTCAGTAAAATGCATTGGGAGTTGCTATGCTAGGTGCAACATAGGGTTGCACAATCCCCATCAATATGAAGGATTCAGTCAGGACAGTCTTGTGTGAAATAACCACCTTTATTATAATACGACATCTTACAGATTTTCCAAAAACATTGAACCCAAACAATGGGTGAATAAAAATAAAAGTAGTTGGAGCACAGCCTCATCCCTTGAAGCATCCCGGTGCCGTCTGCTAAAAAAACAAACAATAAAATAATAAATCTATGCAACGTGTTCATCCCGGTGATCAAAAATGATTAGAGAGAAGAGCACCATATACTCCCTCCAGAGGCTGAGAGATTCCCAGAGAATCCCTATAACTGGGGTGCTGTGTTCATCCCGGTGAATAAAAACCAAAACCAAAAACTAGGGCTGTGTCCGAAGGTTTGAAGGTTTGTTCACTAGCCAGGGATTCGAAGATTGTTTTAAACCTCCGAAGGTTCGTCAGACGGGTTCACGCACTGTATTATTATTTTTTTTTCCTGTTAACAGAAACTGTTGACAATGTGTGAATACTATAAATCATACATTAAATGTCACTCACAAGTAAAATTTGATCTTTTGATTTGTATAATGCATATTAAGTAAACTAAAGTTATTAAAATCCGCTACCAAATTGTATACGTAGCAACTTTACATGGCGCTGCTGCTGTGTATGGAGCAGGGTATAGTATCCAAAGCAGAGGGCTCATACCTCTAGTGACTGTATTGCTTCAGTAAAATATGTACTGAATACCTAGTGTACAAGACAGTGTAAGAGATGATAGAATATGTTTGAAACATACAAAATATACGCTAACACTATAATTTTAATTTCGAAAACTGAGCACCGTCCGACCCTCCCCGCTCCAGCTCGTGTGATGCAGAGGCAAACCTTTAATTTCTTCATTTGCCGCCTCGACAGCAAAGCGTTGTATAGTGTAAGCTGTACTGAAAGAAATGTCTCGAAACCCCTCTGCTGTTTGGGATTTTTTTGTAAATTCCCAGATGACCAAAAGAAAAGTTGAATGCAAACTGTGCAAGAGACTCGTATCTGGGGTCACTTGACAAGCGTAAGTTCATATTATTATTAATATTTTTAGTAGTAGTAAAATGTAACTGATAACCTGCTTAGAATGGTGACTGTTAAATAAAGCTTTGTCTGCTGCAGTTGGTGCTGGTGCAATGCAAGCTTACTGTATAGATCGCAAGCAGGCTCAATTCTGTGTAAATAAACATTTAAATTATAAAAAAACATGATTACTGTTCTATATAACGTATTTTTTAAATTACATGTGAATGTTTTATTTATTTATATAGATTCCCTGTAAAATAATAGGATTTTCAATCAAATATAAACAAGCAGCTATGGTGACGTCATCAATAAATGATGCAAATGAGTACCATCGAAGGTTCACATGAAGTGCAGCAAAACATCGACAGGCAGCTAGAAGCAGAAAGAGCAATTAATACGATTAGTACAATATTTTTTTCTGTGCTTTAAAATGTATGGAATACATGACCTGAGATTGAAGTTGAAGGTCTCTGATGCACAGGTCAGATAATGGATCAAGGAACAAGTTTCGGTGGTGATGCTGCCATGCCAGAGGAACCCACAGTAGTAGAGACGATATAGTTTCTAGAAGGACATCCTTGAACGCAGAACATTGACAGACTCCAGGACTCCTTTGTGATGGGTGGTTTGGAAGATGGTTAAAGTAGATCTTAGATATCCTGCAGCAACAGTTGTATACTGAATGCTGGAGCAGATCCTTGAATGTCATCCAGCGTCATTTCCAAATTAGAATAGATTTTCTATTGGATCTGTTGAGATGGTTTGTTGATCTGAAGGATTGGTGTGTGAGTGAGTGAGTGATAGAACATCCAGTTTATCAGGGGTTGGAAGCAATACATTACAGAAGCAAGTATAATACATTCTAAGGCGACGAGCAGCTTTTGTAAAAACGTGTAGAGATGGATCTTTATAACTTAACTGAAGTAATTCCCTTGTGGTAAGTAAGTCTAGCCTGTGGTTAGAAAAATAATGTGAAAAAGGCACTTTTATTTTTTTATTTCTTAGCAGACGCCCTTATCCAGGGCGACTTACAATTGTTACAAGATATCACATTATACATTATTTCACATTATACAGATATCACATTATTTTATATACAATTACCCATTTATACAGTTGGGTTTTTACTGGAGCAATCTAGGTAAAGTACCTTGCTCAAGGGTACAACAGCAGTGTCCCCCACTGGGGATTCAACCCACAACCCTCCGGTCAAGAGTCCAGAGCCCTAACCACTACTCCACACTGCTGCCACTTGTGTGTACTTTGACAGATTCTTCACATCTCTAAAGCTCACTGACCTCTTTTGCAGAAGGGGCTGTTCTTTACTGGAACCTTAATGAGAAACAGACTTTCTAAAAATAACAAACTGCTTAGTACAAAAGATCTTGAAAGAAGGGGAAAGAGGATCAACAGATATGGTACTCAGAAATGACAAGGAGGTAGAAATCATCAAATGGTATGATAAGGAGATACTTCTTGCTTCTACTTGTGATTCAGTTGGGCAAACGGTACCTTGACATCAGTTGCTTCCTACAACAAATCAATGGGTGGAGTCACTCACATAGATCGACAGATTGCTTACTACAGAATCGCCTACACACCAACTGTAAGAGTCATTTTGCACATTGCTTGTTTTGGCAGCAGCTAATTAATGGCTTCAGTACCATTCACAATGCAAGACATTGGCTGTACCACGTAGAGAGGTTAAGCAATATCTGCATTTTAAGGTTAGCAGAGCAACTCATTCTATTTGAAGAGAATGATGCCACTTCATCCTCAGAATCCAGTGAAGATGACAATCCACCACAGAAAAAAAGGCCTCCTACTCCACTGCCGCCAAAAGAATCAAGGACATTGAAGGCAGCCCATTTACCAGAATTCGGAGATGTAAAAGCCTTTTGAAGGTGCAGAAATCCAGGCTGTTCTGAAAGATCTCGAGTTCAATGTATCAAGGGCAAGGTTTTCTTGTGCCTGAACAAATGCAGAAACTGCTTCAAAAGTTTCCATACATAGGGCAAAGAGTCGACGTATACGAGTTGTGGAAGTTTAACATTCTGTACTGTAGAGGGCAGCAGTGTGGAGTAGTGGTTAGGGCTCTGGACTCTTGACCGGAGAGTCGTGGGTTCAATCCCAGGTGGCGGACACTGCTGCTGTACCCTTGTGCAAGGTACTTTACCTAGATTGCTCCAGTAAAAACCCAACTGTATAAATGGGTAATTGTATGTAAAAATAAAATGTAAAAAAATAATGTAATTGTATGTAAAAATAATGTGTGATATCTTGTAACAATTGTAAGTCGCCCTGGATAAGGGTGTCTGTTAAGAAATAAATAATTATAAAATAATAATACTACAACATGGCAAGACAGATTACCCAAAAAGCCAGCAATAGTTCAATTTTTTTAAGTTTTTCTTTTTGAATAAGCAGAGAATGTGCTTTAAAAGTTTCTACACATAAGGCTTTCAATGTGCCTTTATTTCCTTTGTTGTAAGGCTGGACTTATTAAAGTCTTCGATTTGATATTTTTCATGTGGTCCTGATGTATGACATTCTGTACACGCAGTTTTTGTAAATTATATATATAACTGCATATAAGAATAATCTTTATTTTTATATATTATTATTTTTTATTTCTCAGCCTTACAATTGTTACAAGATATCACATTATTTTTTACATATAATTACCCATTTATACAGTTGGGTTTTTACTGGATCAATCTAGGTAAAGTACCTTGCTCAAGGGTACAGCAGCAGTGTCCCCCACCGGGGATTGAACCCACGCCCCTCCGGTCAAGAGTCCAGAGCCCTAACCACTACTCCACACTGCTGTCCTTTATATAGCGCCTTTCATAGTGGACCACCATCACAAAGCGCTTTACAAGATTATATATAGATAGTGGACAAAAAAAATTGAAACACCTGAGGGACACCAAGTATAATGAAAGCAAGGGCTTCCACACAGGTGTGGCTCATGCGTTAATTAAGCAAATAACATCCCAGCATGCTTAGGGTCATGTATAAAAATGCTGGACAGGCCTGGTTGCCTATAATTATGGCTAGCATGGCTGCAAGAGGAGACCTCAGTGACTTTGAAAGCGGGGTGATTGTTGGGGCACATTTGGCAGGAGCTTCAGTGACCAAGACAGCTCAACTTGCTGATGTTTCACGAGCAACGGTGTCTAAGGTGATGTCGGCATGGAACTCCGAGGGAAAGACATCATCAAAGGGCAACAGTGGGCGGAAGCGCATACTCCAGGATTGTGATATCCGTGCATTAATTCGAAGTGCAAGGCAAAACAGGCGAGCAACTGCAGATCAAGTGACTGCAAATTTCAACTTGGGGCGCGAGCAGCCAGTTTCATCAAAAACGGTCCGCCGAGAACTCAACAGAACGGGATACCATAGTGGCCCAATGCCCTATTATGTGAGTTTACATTGGTGTTTCCATTTTTTTGTCCACTACCTGTAGGTATGTATGTATGTATGTATATATATATATATATATATATATATTCAATCTGAATTTTTGTCCACTACCTGTATGTATGTATGTATATATATATATATATATATATATATATATATATATATATATATATATATATATATATATATATATTCAATCTGAATTTTTGTCTCATCTTTATGTGACCCCAACATACAGAATTACAAAATTGTAATATTATACCAAAACACATAGTCTTGGGTCTCAAGAGGATCTAGACATTCACATTACCTGCCACTCCCATGGCAAACTCGTCTTCATAACCAGTTGGTAATGTTTCAGTAAATCTTAACAAATGTGATGAGTTTGAGAAAGTTGCTAATTGGTTGTCTTAACAGGTGGTGTTAAAGACTTCAGCTGCTATGTCCAAAACATGGGACCATGGCGGACAATGGACTATCAAGTCCAATATCATGAACATTAAGCATTCCCGTAACTGTGTAAAAAATCAGATGAAAACGTGTGACTTTATTGGGCAATGCCTTTTTGACCTCAATCCTAGAGTATAAAAAGTACTGAAGGTAGAATTTAATCAATTGGAGGAGGTGATTCCAGCACCTTTTATGCCTTGTATCTCAATAAATAATATAATGTAAACTACTTTTTCAATGTAGGTTCCTAGAATAACATGCAATTGACTGATATGTATGATTGTGTATGAAAGGCAACCCTACTACATTTGTTTGTACCATATATCAGTATAAGAAGTGGCACCTCATAAATACAACGCAGGACAGGGTGGTGTGTGAACTTCCAAAGAGCTCTGTGATTTGTGAAGCAAAAATACTTGAAATGCAGTGATCAATAATGAACAAACCAGTAGACATTATTATCTATTTGAAACCGGTCACTAGGGTAGACCCTTGAGATGTATCACTCTCTGTAATGTTTAGCCCAGTGTAAGGATTTTGAGACACTTGCCTATGAAAAGCCAGCCTCTCCTCACAAGGCCAGGGCAATACATAGGCAAGAGCAAATTGTAAGAGGTTCGATTTCTTCTTAAAAATAATGAATTAGTCTTCTTAAATTCAATCAGAAAGATTGTATTTAAAAATCAATTTAAAAACAGAAACAAGAACAAAGAACACATTCAGCATACGGTTCAGGAGGTGTAATGACTGAGCTGCATCAGTGGAGATGTTATTATACGGTACAGGAGGTGTAATGACTGAGCTGGCATCAGTGGAGATGTTATTATACGGTACAGGGGGTGTAATGACTGAGCTGGCATCAGTGGAGATGTTATTATACGGTACAGGAGGTGTAATGACTGAGCTGCATCAGTGGAGATGTTATTATACGGTACAGGAGGTGTAATGATTGAGCTGGCATCAGTGGAGATGTTATTATACGGTACAGGAGGTGTAATGACTGAGCTGGCATCAGTGGAGATGTTATTATACGGTACAGGAGGTGTAATAACTGAGCTGGCATCAGTGGAGATGTTATTATACGGTACAGGAGGTGTAATGACTGAGTTGCATCAGTGGAGATGTTATTATACGGTACAGGAGGTGTAATGACTGAGCTGCATCAGTGGAGATGTTATTATACGGTACAGGAGGTGTAATGACTGAGCTGGCATCAGTGGAGATGTTATTTTCTGAGCTGGCATCAGAGTAGATGTTATTTTCTGAGCTGGCATCAGTGTAGATGTTATTTTCTGAGCTGGCATCAGTGTAGATGTTAGTTTCTGAGCAAAGAAATTACTTCATACAGCACAGATATATAGCTATCTTGTGTAATTTCCTTGACCAAATTTGGTCTAATTTCCCTAGCATGATGCATGGTGTGAGACAAAACACATTGAAAGTTAACATTTGCGTTTCTTCTTTACCAATGTCAGCAGAAACCCAGATAACAAGAAGTTACATTTAACAACAATGCTATGAGTTTTGCTCAATTCTCACAATCAGCACAGCGCTATACCCACGCAAGGTCAAACGACAAGGCTGGTGATTGCAAACACTGATGTGCACCAGCCATGTACAGCTTGATGTTAAGAGTTCATTTACCCTGCGTTGATTCAGAGCTTACACAGGAAAATCACACAATGTTTTCAGACAGTTTCAATGATTTTTCACTTCCTTCAACATTTAAATGGGAAGCATAAGTAACAGGCTGTATAATGAAAAGGAACAAAGGCTGATGAAACAATAAGAGCTTGTGCCATTTTAACTGGAACAATGTGTACACTGCCCCACACAAGGTGCGTGGTTATCAGAAAAAGCCTACGTGTTCCCTCTGAGGTCACAGCTGCACTCTGAGTTATGAAAAGCCAGTTACTCCCTCCAAGGCCAGGGCAAATCCTTACACCAGGTTAAATGTTGCAGTGATGTATCTGTGCTACTGTTGTCAGATCATGGCCACACATGCTTAAAACAGCCAGGGATAGCAGTTGTTAAATCAGGGATAACGTTGCTGTATCCAATATGAGCCTGAATCAGGCAAAGATTGATACCCAGGATTAATTCTAATCTCCATTATCCTTCTATATACCTGAAATCTCCAGTAAATAATGTGAAGGTTAAATGCACTTTGGGATTTGTGCCAGTGTTTTTGAAAGTTGCTCTAATGAACCTCCTCTCACAACACCTCTCCCAGCAGGTGAGGCTCAATAGGTGTTGAGAGTCCTGCGGTGTGGATAAGGATTTCAAACTGCCAAGTAATATACTGTAGTTCCTAATGACAGCCCACTCAGGGCAGTGTATCTGCAGAACTCATCCTGGTGTCTCTCCCCACAGAGCATTGCTATACTACATTATATAATACAGTTGTTAGAAAGTACTCTATGCAGTAATTAAACAAATATGTTTCATTGTACCACTGTATATACATTGTACATAACTATCATCTATGTCTAAATAACACAGTAATGAAGGATCATAAATACATTCTTCAAACTTTGCAGATGGGCTTTAGCTGAAACAAAACATAGCAAAAGAGAGAAGCAGCTATATTTTGAGGTTAGGGTGACCCAGAGTTTAACAACCACAAGAGCACATTGCTTTGCAGGAAGCAGGATGCACTTTGTTGGGGAGAACATAGCAAAGAACCAAAGCACAGTTTAGGCTGTGCAATACCAAGCAGCTGACAAGAGGGGATCACAAAAGGATATATGAGAGACTGGGTTAGGACTGAGGAATGAAGCTAGAGGAGACAGAGAGACCAGACCAGGTGTATCCAGATGGTGGGCTGAGCTGCTTCTTCCCGGGATACGTCTGCTCATACTGTGTCTTGTATAGGTCTGCTACATTATATCAGACTACACATATGTGTTCATGGAACAGTTACAAACAATGTGGCTAACATGACTCACAAAAGACTGAGAACAATGTTTTGGTCAGATTTCTTTTTTTTACAAATGCTGTAATAAAAATGTTCAACCCATTCTTCCAGGAGAGACGAATACCTGGACAGAGTGCAATGTTGCCAAAGATGATGCAAATTATGTATTATTTAAAATAATTTGCATTGGTGCAAGCACAACAAAAAGGGCTACTTTATTTCAATTTTGCAGACAGTGAATTACTGCTTTTTCTTTTTTGCTTTTCCACTTTTACACCTGCCTCCTCCTCTTGGCTGGTGTCTTCCTGTCCCCAGTTGTGCTGCTCTCTGCCTCAATGCTCCCTTGATAAACTCTGGTGGCTGCAGCCCCCGCCCCTACAGACTTTCTGTTTGGCCTCCTGGAGAGCCTTTGTTAATAAAGGGTCTGGGTTCAGGCCGAGGCTTGTCCAACACTGCAGGACTGCTCCCCTTCTTCATCCTCTTTCTCTTTTTCTTCAGCAGCTCAATTGGACCCAGGTCACCTCCTGATACAGATTATTATAGTGATGCATTATTGTTAGGGCCCTACCCATTTCACAGCCATGAAAAACATGACACAGACCGTGAAATTCATTCAGCGCCATGAAATCTGGTCTGTTTTTGTGTACTTTTACCCTGCATTAAAATCCAATTAAGTTATATGTACCGTTACAGGTTCCTGATGCGATTGTTAGCTCGTTTCAATTTAAAAAAACATCATGAACTGGACAGGATTTACTGACTGACATTTGACAACAGCCAATAACTGGGCTCTACTCACTGATTGGTAGACATCCAGGGCGGGTTTAGTACGACCTACGGATCTCAACTGGTAGTACCGTCAGGTATGAGTGTCCAAAGTAAATCAAAAAGTGCTACAATAATTACTGATTACCTTTTGTTAACTTCAGGGCTTTAAATGTTTATATTTTGCCTTTTTAACTACATGTTCATACTTTGTTACACCACCGTGAAATTTAAGATTTAAATAGCTGAAACCGTGAAATTTAATATTTTTAAAATTTTATGACCATAAAATTAACAGAAATGTACAGTGAATTGGGTAGGGCCCTAATTATTGTATTAGATTGAAACAGGGATTGATACCATTCAATGTATCTGGGGTAAATTAACAAATTTTGTACCATCAATATTCATGATTGAAATAGATGACATACAGATAAAGACCCTGAATCGTTATTATGTAAAGTATTATCTTTGGCATACATTCAGATTTGGATACACTGCAACATAAATAATACAGGCATGAAAGAGTAACACTATTAGATTACTTGAAACAGACTTTTGTATAAAATTATACTGAAAATTGTTTCAAGTAATCCAGATTGGTGAACTAATGGCTCGGTGGTTTATGAGGCTTACCTGTTCTCATCATTAGCCCAAATGCTTCTGAACCACAATCTTTCAGCAACTTATTTCTTAAACAATGTAATTATTTATTGTAGTTCCAGAAGAATACAAATAACAGAATGCTAATCATACATACATTGTAATAAATGGAAACTCTTAAACAACCTACCTTTTCCACATACAACAAGATCTATCTCATCATGAATAAACCTGCTTGAGACTCCTAAAGGCACCCAATTCACAGATCCAGTATGCGATTCACCTGTGTGTCAATTGGGTTAAAAGGTTTAATACATTGAAACTATAAACACAATGCTGGATGATCCCTCTGGATGGATCTGTTAGGTGGAAGAGCTCATTGTTCTCAGACCACCTATATTTAAACAAGTTTATTTGAAAAACATCTAAATGAATGATGAAGAATAGAAAAACAAACCCTGTTCCACTATTACTACTACATAAAAAGGCTTCTTTTAGTGCCAATGCCTTCTACATGCTTCCAAATTGGACAGGGAAGATGACTTTTTATAACAATATATCTTTAATCATTCTTCTTTAATTCAGCATACAATCTCTGCTGTTTCTTCAGCTTTTTGGATCAATAATTCCAGTGTTCCTACCATACTGAAGAATGGCTAATGTTTTCTACCCAGCCCTCCTGAGCCATCACCCCTCTACTATACAGCGGGGCCCATTAAAACATTTCCTGGTACTCTTATTAACAAATGTAAAACAAAACAGGCATATGTTCTCGTCTGAAATAGAATGTTTTATCTGGGTCATTGGTGCATTGTAAGGATAACTATGTTCATGTATCATTTATGCTAAGCATTTAATACAAAAGATGGAATTATTTTGGCCCTTATTAATAGTACTCATTAGTGGGAAAATATCAGTACAGTACTGTAAATGTTATCTTTGCCAGTGTGTTGTTGCTAATTATACATTCTACTTTGAGAGTTATCGATACACTTGTTTGTTGCTACAAATCCTAACAGAGTATCTTTTCTGTTTTCAGATATGAATCCACTGAAGAAAAAAAAACATTAAAGAAGGCAGTATTTATCATTTAAATGAAGAGATAAAACATCTATCGATTTCATTTGCTGTAAGAGGTCATTTAGATGGTAGTTACATACATTAATGTTTGTATATTGGATTTAGTCATATGAACCAATGTTTGTTTTATGAATAGTATGAAATATCTATTTTCATAATTCCCATTATTTGAAACTGCAACAGAAATTAATTTTCCACTGAAAACCCCTAGAGGGCCTCATTCATAAGAGAGGCATTCCTCAGTTTCTTACATCACCTGGCTTCTTTAAAACATACTTATTTATTAACAGCAAGGCAACACAACTGTACAGAAGGATGTTTCCCCCCCTCTTATGAAGCTGTTACATGTTTAGTTGTTTTGATTTTATAGCCGTTCACAGAGAATTGTGTTTTTTCCCCTGATAGGTTTTTTTTTGTTTTTTTTTTTTAAACATACTTAATGGTAATATCTCAGGCATCACTTTTGTTAAACCCTATATTACAAGTATATGTTAATTTTTGTGAAAACGGGATGCAGTAATAGTTAAACACCATCTGATGTCCAGCCAGGATTTTTGTTTTTAAGTTCTGCTCCAAAAAATGTACCAGCTTACGGTTCTTCGGGGGATTTTTCACAAAATGTAATTGATGCATTTCTTTAAAAAAGAGTTACCAAGGTAACTGATATTAACCTGCAGTGCACTGTGGCAGCAGTTACCACACCAGGGTACCAGAGACATTTTCAATCGGACCAACTGTAGGATTATCATAATTAGGTATTTAAAGGACAAACCAGCTAGTAATCCATCCCTTGCTGTACTCTAGGATTTACAGCTGTGAGCTATATGATACAATGAAAGGGATTCTAACTAAAAGTGTGCAATTCATAACAAATCAGAACAATACAAACATTACGCTTAGGTTTGTGTCCTGCTTAGCAGACGAGCTTCTTTCGAATGCATCTGTCAAATAAATATGGCAGAAAAGAAAAAAAAACATTTGAACAAAACACAGAAAAAAACTACTGGCACCTTAGGAGAGGCTTCTTTTGAAGTAGTTTGTGCTGAAGGAGAAAACATACCAAAATACAGAAATTAATTTGATTTTAGTTAACAATTGTCACTTCAGATTTATGTAAATACAATGTAAAACAACATTGTTCACAATAGATACCACAGATTCAAAGATAGAAGCTCAGTATTGTAAGATGTAAAGTGTAGTCTGGGAAGATTGACTGTTTGGCCCAGGTTCTCACCTTCTGGACCGATAGGAGACGCCCTTGTTTGAGGTGTGACCACCAATGTCGGTCAGAGGACACCAAGGCCGGGTGATGGAGGACCACCGACCCCCAGAAGGGAGATACAGTTGCAGTGGGAAGGTGGAGGAGAAAGGCTTACAGAACAAGTACTGGAAGGTGAGCCTGGACTATATAGGTTGAGGAACCAATAGGATTAGCGTAGCGAGCTGAGCCTCGCCCCTAGAACTACAGCAAGCCTCTATTTACAGCCAGATGTTCCCAGCAAGTCATAGAACTGTGAACTATAACACAAAGCTAAATGATATGTTTAAGATGGGATTCACATATTGACATTTCTGTTAAGTAATGTCATATACACACAGTGCCTGCAATAAAGGAGGTAGATGCTGGCTGTCTTTGGTGTTGGGATTGACAGGGTGTGTTCATGTCCAATTGCTGGGCTGGGGGTCTCTCTCACTGGGGGTCTCCACACCTGGGTCTGACAGCGACGGCTGGCAGGAGAGGGAGTGACGGATGAGGAGAGGGGATTTCTGGCAGGCTGTCCAGCGAGAGGCTAGCAAGGTCAGGTGCAGCAGGTGATCATTGCTATCCATCCTGAGGCATGCCATTCAGGGGCTGGCCTCACTGGGCTTAGGGTACAGTCTATAAAGACATTTGATCTTATCGAATCCAGCAGGGACAGAGTCTCACTACAGCCTTTTTATCTCAAAAAGGAAATAATCATGAAGTACTATAAACTGTAACGGGTGGAGGCTGGGTGGAGGCTGGGTGTGAACTGGCGCCTCGCACTCTGCAAGCAAGAGTTTTAACTACAATGCGAAAGGGCTGGGTTCATTTGCATGCACGGTTATAGAGCTTTTAACCTCATCTCACAGACGGGACAGAATCCGTAACGGCAGTACATTACACTGTGCCGCCCCTTACATAACCAAACAAAAAAATTGCTCTGAGATGCAAAAAAAATCTACAGACAGTTTGAAAACCTAAAACTGTCCAACATTTGGCCACACTTGACTAGTTCATCATTAAATCGTTGTCTTCTGTTGACTTTGTACAGTATTTGGTAACACTGGAGGAGTTTCCATGTGTGGTTATTTACATGTGAGATGGCGATGCACGTGCACGTTTGGGAGAACAGTTCGACAGAATAAGGTTTGTGGCCGAAAATAACGGCCACAGAGAGGGATAGGGTAAATCTCATTTACTCGTGAGCATGACATAAAACACGGGAAATCCACACCCATTTTCACAAAGAAACACGCATTTCACGTGAAAACATCCACTGTTCCCAATCCAGACAGCCTTGGGAGTATATGTGGAATGTGTCTGTCACAGATCTCTATAATCCTATGTCTCTGCCAGTTTTCAGCCATGGTGATCTGCAATAGCTGGGTTGAACAGTTTCATTATATACCTCCGGGTTAATTATTTTCTTTTTTCTTTAATTAATAAGTTGTGTGATAAATTACTTGAAATATTATTCACTACTAATGATATGCCACCTCAACAATGGACAGTTGAAAAACAATTTGGGCAAGAGCAGTAAAACATATTATTAAACAACCAGACATGAGGCATTTATTTATTGCATTTATATAGCACTTTTTATACAAAAGTATCACAAAGCAGTGTACAGTACACAGCAGAAAAAAAGAACAAACCACAATGCATTTGTATTTACAAATCACAGATGTATTACCTGAGCTTAACACTGTGCTTTAGAGTTTCACTCAAACAAGATGTCACCTGACAATTATGGACTTCTAGGTGAGATTCTCTGGGGTACCTGTTCTCTGTGCATGGAAAACACATTTTCCCGAGCTGTCTGCGAAAACAGCACGAGAATGCTGTGCATGGCTAATTTGCATATCAACCTCATTTGCATGAGGTCAGGTGAAAAGAGGGTCTTGTCAAGTGAAATAAACTGAGCCAATGGGAACCCAAAATGTATAGGGTCATGTTTCATTTGGCTCGAGCACAATGTGTGAAGAAAAATTAGAACACACATGGAAACTCCCCCAATGTTAAGTGTTTATAATGGTGTACAGCTAGGGTTGTCATTTTATTTCCAGACAATTTATTAGAAGAACATGAAAGTGGGGCTGTCCTTGTGTGTCCCCTCTTTTACAAGATTTGTGCATTTTGCTGGCAAAACCCAGTGCTGCAATGTGTTGTTAACCCTTTGCGGTCCTATGTCGGACCAGGTCAAACATTATAATTTTCCATTTCCGGTCCAATGTCGGACCCTGTCCGACATCATCAAAAAGACGTAAAACACAGGTCTCTAGTCGTTTTTTTCTCCAGAAAAGCCGAGAAAACCATTTAATGGCCGAGTGAGACTGATAGGAGCCGAGAGAAGCCAAAAAAAAGGGGCGGATCTGAGCAATAAACATAGCCTCAGCACCACAGAGATAACACAAACACAAACAAGATAGCTGATTCTGCATCCAGCGCTCAAAGAATATCACAGACATTTGCAGAGCTTTTTGAGATGTCATAGTAACAAAATAATGACTTGGATCGCATTATTGAGGAGTTTGGTGATAAAACGAGTGATCAGGAGATGATTTATCGGTATGCACAACTATGAAGAGGTATGTGAAAAATACAGCAAACAAGGGGTGGGTCGGGGCTGGAGATGCGGTACTGAGTGTCCTGGTGATATGCAGTGCCTTTTAAACCTGTTTTACTGTGAAAAAAATACTTTTAAACAGCGCGTCTAAAATAAACTGCGGTGTAAAAATAAATTGGACCTGACGCGCCTGAGATACACTGAATAAATGGACCGCAAAGGGTTAAAACACCCAGCAGATGGACAAATGCAAACATAAGAACATAAGAACATAAGAAAGTTTACAAACGAGAGGAGGCCATTCAGCCCATCTTGCTCTTTTGGTTGTTAGTAGCTTATTGATCCTAGAATCTCATCAAGCAGCTTCTTGAAGGATCACAGGGTTTCAGCTTCAACAACATTACTGGGGAGTTGGTTCCAGACCCTCACTTCTCCCTCAATTCTCTGTGTAAAAAAAGTGCCTCCGTATTTTCTATTCTGAATGCCCCTTTATCTAATATCCATTTGTGACCCCTGGTCCTTGTTTCTTTTTTCAGGTTGAAAAAGTCCCCTGGGTCGACATTGTCCATACCTTTTAGGATTTTGAATGTTTGAATCAGATCACTACGTAGTCTTCTTTGTTCAAGACTGAATAGATTCAATTCTTTTAGCCTGTCTGCATACGACATGCCTTTTAAACCAGGGATAATTCTGGTCGCTCTTCTTTGCACTCTTTCTAGAGCAGCAATATCCTTTTTGTAACGAGGTGACCAGAACTGAACACAATATTCTAGGTGAGGTCTTACTAATGCATTGTAAAGTTTTAACATTACTTCCCTTGATTTAAATTCAACACTTCTCACAATATATCCAAGCATCTTGTTTGCCTTTTTTATAGCTTCCCCACATTGTATAGATGAAGACATTTCCGAGTCAACATAAACTCCTAGGTATTTTTCATAGTTCCCTACTTCAATTTCAGTATCTCCCATATGATATTTATAATGCACATTTTTATTGCCTGCATGCAATTCTTTACACTTTTCTCTATTAAAATTCATTTGCCATTTGTCTGCCCAGTTCTGAATGCTGTCTAGATCATTTTGAATTACCTTTGCTGCTGCAACAGTGTTTGCCACTCCTCCTATTTTTGTGTCGTCTGCAAATTTAACGAGTTTGCTTACTATACCAGAATCTAAATCATTAATGTAGATTAGGAATAGCAGAGGACCTAATACTGATACCTGTGGTACACCACTGGTTACCTCGCTCCATTTTGAGGTTTGTCCTCTAATCAGTACTTTCTGTTTTCTACATGTTAACCACTCCCTAATCCATCTGCATGCATTTCCTTGAATCCCTACTGCATACAGTTTGAGACTTAATCTTTTATGCGGGACTGTCAAAAGCTTTTTGGAAATCTAAATAAACCATGTCGTATGCTTGCAATTATCTATTTTCAATTTTGTATCCTCAAAAAAGTCAATTAGGTTAGTTAGACACAATCTCTCTTTCCTAAAACCATGCTGACTGTCTCCCAGGATACTGTTACCATATAGGTAATTTTCCATTTTGGATCTTATTACAGTTCCCATAAGTTTACATATAATAGAAGTCAGGCTTATTGGTCTGTAGTTACCTGGTTCGGTTTTGTCTCCCTTTTTGTGGATCGGTATTATGTTTGCAATTTTCCAGTCTGTCGGTACAACTCCTGTGTCAAGAGACTGTTGCATAATCTTGGTTAGCGGTTTATAAATAACTTGTTTCATTTCTTTGAGTACTATTGGGAGGATCTCATCCCAATAGTACTCAAACACAAGGTGGAGGTACCTGGTGGAGACACGGTCTCTGTTAGCTGGGTATCTTCCTTCTCTACTGACACAGTAATTATGCTCCTGGTGGAGACATGGTCTCTGTTAGCTGGGTATCTTCCTTCTCTGCTGATGCAGCGTCTTTCTGCTCCTGGTGGAGACATGGTCTCTGTTAGCTGGGTATCTTCCTTCTTTGCTGATGCAGCATCTCTCTGCTCCCGGATCCTTTGGCATGTCTGCTAGCACCAGGCTACTTTGATGAATACATAGCAGCTGTTTCTCTGTCCTGAGGATGTCGATTAATCTTTTCCGGGAGATGAAAGTAGTGTAGTGCGAACCTGAGCAATCATTCATAATTACTGATTCATGCTCTTCTTTCATCTGGATAAAAGAACATTGAAGCCTCTTAGTTCCAAAAGGATGGACGTCTATGAAAAAATAAGTAGAGTGGAAAGTGCAGTAAGCTGGCCGGTCTGTGAACAAAATAAATCCCAAGGGTCTAAGGCTAATGATGCCCTCCCTAAACAGAGGAAACTCACTTATCCAATAGGGAACAAGGAGAGTGGCTTTTTTCGATGGACAGCCAAGTCTTTGACTGTCTTTAATCCTTATTTAGATGAATAGATTTATAAGTGTTTCCTATTTGCCAAGACACCCCCTACTCTGTAAAACAAAACAAAAAGAAAGAAAAAAGTACAGTTTCCTCAATTAGGCTATCACCCAAATTTGATGAATTGTTTCCTTAACCCAGGGATATATCTCAGTAGTCCCACATCAAATGTCCCATAGTCTGGGTAACCTACACTTTCCCTATGACAGGTATGGGAATTTGAGGAAGATACAACTACTTCAGTGCTTCCATCTTTTGGATTGTAATGTTTTAAGCAGGCAAAGGCTTTTCAAGGAATTTGTCCTTGTGGCAATGTGTCCCACCCTTGTGTGCATATTATGTGTTGTATGTTGCGTACGTGTTTTAATGTTGGTGTATAGATTGGTACACGGGATATAAACGGGTCTGTGTTTCACGTGTGATTTTAAAAAGGTAGATTTATATTTAGGCACGAGGAGGGCACAAATCACTTCACGTACTGGTTAAATGTAATATGTGAGCACGGGGTTGCACAGAATTAATTCACGTGCTGGGATTCAAGTGAATAATTAATTAGTAATTGAATCCCAGCACAACAGTATATATAGATGCATGTTTCTTTCACTCAGGGTTGGGTGTTCGGTGAGTGGAGAACGGGATTGGAGACGGAGGTAGTAATTGTTAAAAAATAATAGTATTGAAATCTGCTCACCGTGTTTTGTCTGTGTAGTCCGTTTTGTTTGTCTGTTTATTTTGGCCTCAAGCGCCGTGTCCTGTTTTGTGTTTTTTGTTTCAAACCTTTTATTTTCTGTTCTGTTTAATTATTAAATGTTAAGCGCGATCACACGCTCAGCTTCATCAAAACCCCAAGTCTCTGTTTATTTCCTGCTTCTGGTCTGACGCCACCCACTCCGGCCGTCTTTGTGACAGTCCTTCATAGAATTTTTGCGTGTGATGTACTAAACAGCTCTTTTTCATGAACAGTTACTGCAGTATCACCGCAAGTTTACAAACAACATACATTACTGTTCATTATACAGGAGAGATCTGAATTTGCATCTTATTATAAATAGATTTGCAACGCTGAAAGTCAAGATTTAGAACTTTCTTCTGGCAAAGATAAATGAGTGGTATAGGGAACAGAAAGAAGTAATAGGCAAATATGGCTATGGCTTCTGCAGACTCCGACCTTGATGAAACTATGGTACTGGCCAAAAAGAAAAGGAAAACACATTTCCACAAAGACGAAATTGACCTGTTAGCTAGTGAAATGAAAAGAAAAAACAGGAAATATTATTTAACATTTCACAGGGTCAAAAAACATTACAAAAAGAAGCATGGAAATAAATAACTAACAAAATAAATTCACTGGGACACTGTAAGTGATAAAACCTGACATTAGACATAACCTTAGGAGGATTACAAAAAAGGAAGCAGCAGAAACTAAAAAACAAACAGGACAAACTGAATGTGGTGTCGTAAACGTAGTCCAGAGTTTGTTTTAAAATATATTGAAAGCATGGTAATTCTCCAGTTTACCATGTTTGTACTCATCTGTACCCTAACCATGCTTCTTTATGCTTGCAGTGCTTTAATTTAAGAATATCACAGAAAACATTGTTTGAGTCTGTGTATATTTTAATTGTGTAAAGAAAAAAGTACAGTACATACAGTAGGCTACGCAAGTAAATACTGTTCATCTTATTTCAGTTGTCTATGCGCTATATAATTACTGAAAAGAAAATATTTCAGTTTGTGTTTAATTAAAGAACTCTGCAATTATTTGTTTCTGTGTTTCCCTTGCAGACTGGTAAATAAAAATAATAAAGTAGAATACCGTTCTCTATAATCAAAACACAATTGTTTTCTGTGTGGCCGTCAGTGTGACTGCTCCCAGGGCTTTTAGGTATAATGTAATATATCTCCTTTATTTCTGCACTCCCGCATTTCATGCTTTGTGATAATATTTAATAAATACGGACAGAAAGGTACACGAACGCACAGCCCCATATGTGTTACACGACTCGAGAAAATTACATTTTAAAACCAAAAACCGTCAAAATGACCACCGCGGGGCTTCTAGTGTTAACAGCTTGATACTAGCAAAAAACTTAAATCTTGTTAGCTGGGCTCTTTAATTCTCATCCCCATCATCATTGGGAAAACTTCAAAGAAATTAAGCTGGTTCTATCTAAGAACCATACATCTCTGCCGCATACACCTTTCACTCAAAAAAGGTGCTCGCACCTTGTACAAGGGAAGACAGGTTTAATGGCCAATAGCTAGAATAAAAACAGGATTAATAACACCCACCAGTAGTGACTGCTGACTATATTGAGTGACTAATGTTTTTATCAAGAATTAGTCACTGCTGACTACAAAAATCTAAAACCCAGAGAAAACACTGCATATAAATCCCACAGAATACAAAATGCAGCACATGCAAAATTTGTAATTTAAATTGTGATGCTATTTATCTTTTTATTTTATTTTTTTACTGTTGAAAATCCAAGATTTTTACACATTAAAAGGCTTTAAGGTCTGAAAAATGTTTATTTTTAAGTTTTTGTTTCAAATGTCTTTACGTCAGGTTAAAACTGATTAATAAACTCCATTTTAAAACAAAAAACACCTTTGTTTTAAACACCCTAAGATTAGTTATCTCCTTTCTTGGCAATCAGTACTTTGATATTAATTCTGAATCTGTACATGCAACAAGAGGATTTGACCGGTCCCTAACTACTCTTTCCCTTCTGATTTCCCTGCCATAGCTAGTTATATGAGTGGCATGGTATGTCCTATAACAGGATCTGTAATGCAAACTTGTGGTTGCTGTCTGGCTGTCACAAATTCCAGTCAAAATTGGAATTTTTTTATGAAACCCAAATTGTAATCTGCATGTTTATATACTGTAGACTGTGGAAAGAGAAGCCCATGATAAAAAGGGACACATGCGATACAGTAGCTCAAACTTGTGAAGGGAAGTATTTTTTATTGCTCTGGTCAAAATTAGCTATGAGACCTGGGGCCGGTTTTTCAAAACTTTTAATCTGGATAACAGTGATCCTATATCACGATTATGAAACCCAGGTTTTTGAAGTAGGTCTAATAGTTTATAGCCTACTTTTTTAAAGAGGCCGTTATTTATGATGTAGCCTAATTTAAAAAAGAAATAAGACCAGTGATAATTATGAGTATTAATACTTGGCAGAAATTAAATAACTACAATGAGATGCACAATAGAATGCATCAATGGGGTGCTTAAGAGACAATTCTGTAAGGTTTGTCTTCTTTACAATAAAATAGTCTGGACAGAGATTGTCAAAACTAATAAAGTCTTTATTGTGGAAACAGCAGAGAAACAAATAGAGCTGAATACGAAATGGAGAGCGTCTCCCCAGGTCTCTTTTGGTGTTAATTTGAGCTGCAGCTGCCTCAGCAGATGTCTTTGTCTGAGCCCTCGTCTCGCATCAGAGATGGTATGTCTGAGCAAAGAGTTTTTTGAAGTAGGCTAGTTCTTAATAGTTTATAGTTTTTTTGTTTTTTTTAAGAAGCCATTATGTATGATATAACCTAATTTAACAAAGGAAATGCGATTGTGGTAATAATGGTTTATACAATTGTTAACAAAAATCACACAAATCACTTTTAATGATAGTGCACATAGAATGCATACAAATAATGGGTATTCTATTTATGCCCACTTAGCAGAAATTAAATAACTCTTAATTGAATAAAAATAAAACTTTTGATATGTGTTTTTAGACATCTTCATCATCTTCCTTGTCAGTTGGTAGTCCAGCATCTCTCAGACGAGCTTTAAGGAGGTGTATGTGAAGTTTTACCTCAACTTGTCTCAGTTTTGTCAGTCAAATGTTCTCCTCTGCCAGATGTATTTCAACTTGTGCCCGTTCAGTCTCTTTTTGAACTAAAGTCTTATATTGACTGTCACCTTCTCCTGCTGGTGTAGTGCGATACACTCCCAACATTAATATGGTTTATTGCCAGTTTGGGGGTATTTGACCTGACTTTTGTCGTTCTGCTTTCATTTTTTCCACCTTAACTTGATTTGATCCATGGTTCGGATCTGCCCAGACCCAGTAAATTTCACTCTGTTTAAAATGTAATGCCACATTGCATTTTTTTCTTTTGCTGTCTTAACAGTATTCACATCTTCCTCCATCTTAACTTCTTTACTTCTACATGATACTTAGATTCTTGTTAAAATAGGTTTATGAAGTGCTTTACCTAATGGCCCATTGAATTCTGCTGCTGTTCAAGTATACCTTATGGGAGAATTACATTTGAATAGGCTGTATCAGAAAAGGTGTTTATAGGGGTTAAAGTGTCGTGGAATTAAAGAAAATCCAGGTGCGTGAAATTGCATTAGCCTTCACATCTACATCTGGGACCATGAAGGTACAGAGGAATACATAAAAATAGATACTGTTTTTGCTAAGTAGGCATACATGCTACATTCAGCAGCTGTCATGACTGCCGTTGTTCATCGTCTAGCGGCTGCTAGAAGGCAGTATCGAAGGAGAATATATACTGAGTGACTGTGGCAGGATGGCTCGCAGTGGTGAGGTGTGGTGACGTCATGGACTAGGAAGTAACTGAAACCAAAACAGTGGATGGGCGGGTGAAGCTGAATGCTACTGCACTCAGCGTTTTTAATGAATAAATAAACAAAACAAAAGATTTAAACAAACAACCAAACACAAAACAAAAAGGCACAAGGGCCAAATGAATAAACAAACACTGTTTAGCAGTCGTTTTTTTAAATGCCGTTATTTCTCCTCACGCTCTCTCTCTCTCCACTCCCCGTACTGTCCTCTGTACACTCCACCCCTGCAGTACGGACAGCTGCAGGTTCTTATACTCTGGCCGAGGGGTTAACTAGCTGTTAATTATCTTATTACCCCTCGGCCACAGCCTGCACGCATTTGGTAAGGATGCATGACTGTCAGCTAGTTAAATAATCAGTAGCTGATTAGTCATGCATCCTCATGAGGTTTTAAATGATAAATATAAAAAACAATAACAAAAGACGTGGCGCTTTTATTCGCGCCGCAAACAAAAATACAAATAATAATACATAGGGGCGGGACACTCCGCCACAGTGACCAACACCGATTGAGCAATACACGGATGATGAACTTTATGCATGGTTTCGATTTGGCCTGAATGACATTATATACAGCACAGATGTAGTTCGACCAAATATTCAACTTGTTACATTAATGAGCGATGCCTTGTCTGTAGAAGAACAGATCCTTATTGCGTTTCTATATGCTGTTGACCACGCATTCTCATGATTTTATCTGGATGGAGCATTTTAACCCTTTGCGGTCCTATGTCGGACCTGGTCCGCCATTACAATTATTCCTATCCGGTCCAATGTCGGACCCTGTCCGACATCATCAAAAAGACGCAAAAAACGGGTTTCTAGTCGTTTTTTCTCTGGAAAAAGCAGAGAAAACCATTCAATGGCCGAGTGGGAGCAACAGGAGCTGAGACAAGCCGAAAAAAAAGGATGTATCCCATGAATAGTCATACACGCCCCTGGCATCAGATAATGGCGGCCATGAGGAAACAAGCTGGCTCAAGCTGTATCAGCGCTCAAATCACTGACATTTGCAGAGGTTTTTTGAGATGTTATAGTAATAAAATAATGACTTGGATCGCATTATTGAGACGTTTGGTGATAAAACGAGTGACCAGGAGATGATTGATCGGTATGTACGACTATTATTATTATTATTATTATTTATTTCTTAGCATATGTGAAAGCTATAGCGAACGAAAGGGTGGGGTGGGGCTGGAGATGCTTAGTGAGTGCTTTGTTGATATGCAGGGCCTTTTAAACCCGTTTGACACTGGAAAAAAATACTTTTAAACAGTGCGTCTAAAATTAAATGCGTGTGTGAAAATAAATATAAAAGAAAAGAAAATAAATTTATAAAACAAATACCACTAAATATGTGTTTTCCTTTTTCCTTGAATGGATACAAAACTTAAATATGTAAATATTATATTATAACACTATTTGGACATATAGTGTGTGTTTGTTATGACAATTCAAACACAATATCGGTGTTCTATGACCATTTAAAAGCTTAATCCACCTCTACAGTAGGATCACAATAATCCTGGTATTTTGGATCAAAGTGATCCTGATCTCTTTAAATTCTGAAAAACCCAATTGCAACATTTAAATCGTGATTAAAAGTGCGATCAGATTACCAAAACGAAATCCAGATCATAGTAATCCAGTTTGCATGTTGATGTTTTGAAAAACCCAATTTCACAATATAATCCAGACCAAACGTGGAAATCCAATTACCAACGTTTTGAAAAACCTGCCTGTGGCAGGCTGGCTTGCAGTGGTGAGGTGTGGTGACGTCACGGACCAGGAAGTAACTGAACCAAAACAACGGATGGGCGGGTGAAACTGAACGCAACGGCGTTCAGCTGAATTTATTAACAAACAAACCAAAACAAAAGATTTGAACCAAACAATAAAAACAAAAGGGCACGAGGGCCAAACGAATAAACAGACAAACAAGTAAGTGTCATGCTGGCTAATCCAGCACGTTTTAGCAATTGTTATTTTCTGTCAGCTGCAGGTTCTTATACTCTGGCCGAGGGATTAACTAGTTGTTAATTAACTTATTACCCCTCGGCCAGAGTCTGCACACGTTTGGTAAGGATGCATGACTGTCAGCTAGTTAAATAATCAGTAGCTGATCAGCCACGCACCCTCACAGGTTTTTAAATAAAAATAATAAGAAATACGTGGCGCTGTTATCCGCGCCGCAAACAATAATACAAATAATAATAAATAGGGGCGGGACACTCCGCCACACTGCCCCAGGGTAATGTGCTCCTCAAACCACTGGCATGGTGGAGGGGTACATTATCATCTTCAAAGGAGGCATCACCATCAGGGTATGAATGCAGCATAGCTGGGTGGACTTGATCCCCAACAATGCTTCAGTCAGAAAATAGGTAAACATACCCCACACCAGGGCGATGCCAAATTCAATCAGGTAGACAAGTGCTAATAAAGTGGCTCGGCAGTCCATTTAAATTCATAATGCACAGCAGGCCACTTACAGATTTGTTATGCTTGTCTTCTCTGCAGCATTGTACTTTCAACTTCATGATAGCTTTTAGTTGGGAGTATGTTAGTCCTGGCCAGCTTCAAAAGTAATGCTGTTTTCCCATAGAATAAATGCTAAAGCCTGCTTTCCCTATAGCCATTTCAAATACATTGCTGCAGAAATAGCTGTAGTCAAACAATGATTATTTTATGTCTTGTCTGTTGTCAAACTCGGCCACTTACTAGACCTGCAGGGCATGAAGTTAAGGTCATGAAGGGCAAGGCAATGTTGCCTTCGTTGACCGTGAAATTTCAGGAGCAGCAAGGCGATTTCATACTCATTCATAAAACAACAAAAAAGAAATAGAGAGCCTATTATGTTGATTACATTTTAATTCAAACAAACACAAATCAATGTTTTCTGAGTGATTCACACACTGTTACAAAAAAAAAAAAAACGTTTCCATTGTAAAAATAAAATGGTAAAAAAAAAAAAAATTTAAAAACAACATACTCTTTCATAATGAAAAAATACAAGGGGTAACTGGAGAAAAAAAAAATTTCAGGGTATTTTTTTACTAAAATCGGTCACACACCACTGAGAAATACATATATTAGACTAGAGGCTTAGTTATAGCCTTAGTGATACAACAGCTCATATACGCGATGTCAGTGAAGGGAAGGTTAAAGATAGATTTTCAGGCAGACTGGCTGAAGATTTACCCATGGCTGGCGTTTAATAACAATAGTGGTCAAATGAGTTGTTCAATCTGCAGTGTCTGCGCAACCTGTACAAACAACGCAGCTTTGAAAAAAAATAATAATAAAAAAAATAAACTTTGTTCATAATGTTGGATATTTACATTTCAGAGACGATATATAATTTCACAGTTCTTGAAATTGACCGTTGCAAAGGATTTACAGTTTTGTTATGGTGCATTGCTGGACACTAGATTCAGGCAAAAAATTGAATGCTGTCTTTAAGCATACTACACATTCTAACCCCTTTAGAGAAAGCACACGTTTTACTAGTTAAAAAGCAGAACTACATAAGGTAGTGAGAATGTATTACACAAAAATAAATGAAACAGAAATTGATGCACTTCTCAAGATTGTATTTTGTTCACTATTACGTTATCTCTCCTACTTGTTTCTTAACGCAGAGATCTGCTGCTTGAACCATGTCATAGCTACTTTTTTTTTGGTGTAAGAATTTGATAAAACTAATAATTATCGGTAACATTTTAGGTATCTGTTATAAGTTGTTATAAACAATCTAAAAATGTTAGCTATTAACCATTATAAACTATAATTAGAAATAATAAGACTGTTATAATACACTTTTGCCATTTTTTGCTATAACACATTATAACAATGTTATAATATTGATTATAACAGAATTTATAATGTAATATATAACATGTCATTTGCCCACTAATAACAATATCTAGTGAAAATGTCAAGGTCAATTTATAAAGCTATTATAAAGTATGTTCCCTTATGGAACAAACATATTTTTAATATATGGTGGAAAAGTATGATCCTTATATTATTCATATATAGAAATTTGACACTTTTTTTATATATTTAAAATATATTTTAGTCTGTAATCCATATATTTATTTTATATAGATTACAGACTAATGAACATATATGGTGCACCATATATTTTCAACATATAAAATAAATATATGGATTGCAGACTATATTTTAAATATATCCACTTTGACAGGCTGGGAATGAATAGCACACAGGGTATCTGGAAAATCGCCATTGAACTGACTTAAGTCAGCTAAACCACCAGTCATTAAGACAAGAGATTATGTCACAGGTGACAAACCTTGTTAATTTTGTTTCACTTTTTGCTTCACTGTGTGTTTCCTGCACGAGTGAACACACTGTTTTTCCTTTGTTGCACTATTTGTTTCTGCCACTGCACATTCACCAAGGCTGAGACAAGGAAGTCCCGCCCTGAGCACAGAGCAAGATTGGCGATTGGGCGAGTGGTTAGGAAGGGGAGTATAAAAGGGGAGGCCGGGGAACCAGGAAGGGGTGGGTCTTTCTTTACTGGAAGTGCGAGACAGGGCATTGTGAGTTGTTGTGGAACAGTGTTGTGCTGGAATTACTTTTGGAAAGGAGGATGATTCAGAAGGGGTTGAAGGAATACTAACTGGAGCTTTTCACCACGGATTGCTTTGGACATCGGGACTTTACTGGAGCTCAGGTACTGTAGCCAATTTGGATTTTGTTTTGTTTTTTTGTATCGGGACTATGTTAGTTTGTTTCTCTTTTTTTCACTTATATTGGCTACGGTACCTCACTCTTTTTGAACTACACCTCATGTTGGCTCTGTACTGTGTATAGCTATCAGTAAGAATGAAGAACTGATTCATGACTACAGTATTTTGTTTTTAATGCAGGTTATTTATTTTATTAAACTGTGCTTACATTACGGCTTGCTTTTTCTAGTTTTGCTGCGGTGTGTTTTTTTTCTTTCAATTTGCACTTGAGTCAGGTGGGTCTGCCTTAATTTTAAACTGTCCATTGTGTATGTTTATGGAAGCAAACAGAAATATACATACAAAACACAGTTCACGCATAAAAAATATTGTTCTGTACAACAAAACAACAAAATACAACAAAAACACCTGCTTATTATATTTACTTCAGCAAATATAAACATACCAAGGCTCCAACAAGTCAGTATAAAACAACAACATACACTATAATGAAAAAAGGCAACACAACCCGCTACTTCTGGTAAATCAATCCAGTCACAATCAAATGAAACAGATTATAGATATTCAATACCCAATGCTAACTGCATTGCTTTTTATAACATTGTTTTTAGCATATGATTCAATTACTTATAAACAGCACATCATACAGTTTTCTTATAAGTTTGGTATACCAGCGATACTTCACTTTTTTAAAACTTGTAGCTCATCTAAATCCATGTCTGAGGCAGACAAGAATGATTTCAGATTGCTTTCTTCATCAGAATGAATTTCTGAAACCATCTCGGCAACAATCTAAAAAAAAAAAAAAAAACTTTTCGTCTCTTTTGATAAGTATGATTTTCCTAACATATGTAGATCATTTTTCAAGGTCACAATAACACAGGGCACCGTGACTCATCACGTATCATATTACATAGTTCTATTATACTCTAATGTTGACAATTTAAGGCTAATGCCAACAATAAACAGTCAAAAGCAAGTAAAATATGCTAGGAAATGATTCCTTTGCTCACATTTTAATATGATGTTAACCCTGCTAGGATACTAATAGTGGGGATGTGCTTTCCACAATTTAAATTAGGGATCTGTCATTCAAAATAAGCTGAACTGTGAGGAGACAAGAAAAGTCCCAGCTGCCCCCTTCCAGTCAGTGACTGGTTAATTGCAATTTGTTTTTTGGACATTCCAATCCCTTTTGCTATTACTCACGGGACTGAGATTTGATGTGCTGCTTATTGCAGAGTTACAGGTTCATTAACCCAACAACATCACTGGAAATCAGAAACGTTACCTCTATTCATGCTGCCAGAATGCTGTTAAAGCACTTGGCTGTAAAAATGCCCAGTCCAAATGGATGGAACATTTGAACAGCGTTATGAATAGTCAGTCAATCAAGATTATTAATATTAAAAGTGGTTTAAAATAAACTTCAGTGGATCATTCACTTCAGTGACATTTAGATATGAAAACATGTGGTGAAGAATATCAACAAGCAAAAAAAAGGGCTTGTAACTAGAAGGTCCCCAGTTCAAATCCCACCTTAGCCACTGACTCATTGTGTGACCTTGAGCAAGTCACTTAACCTCCTTGTGCTTTGTCTTTCCAGTGAGACGTAGTTGTAAGTGACTCTGCAGCTGATGCATAGTTCACACACCCTAGTCTCTGTAAGTCGCCTTGGATAAAGGCGTCTGCTAAATAAACAAATAATAATGTCAATTCCAAATACCTAGCCACTTGCCTCCTTTCACCTGAATAATATAAGCAGCAGATGTTGCCACGCTACTAAACGTCTCCGCCAGAGTTCATCTTGTGTCTGACCAACATGGTCACTGTGCTACAGTGAGGCAAGCCAGTCCTAAACAATGTTCCTTCAAAAGCTCTGATTAAGTATATGCATAGTGAATCAGGTGCAGCATTATTATAAATGCATGCCCTCAAAAACAATACCTGTAACTGTGTGCACTCAATTCACACTGTCCTCATGTCTACAAAATAGTTCTGTTTCCTTGCTGTGGTAAATGATTGGTTGTAAGGAGACAGTACTTTTATCTTAACAGAACAAGCCTTGGGGCACAACAATATAAAACATGTTTTCTTACCTCTCATTAGCATATCAAAACCATATAATACATTCCTGGAACTGATTTTCATTCAATTTCACAATCATTTTTACATCATTTGTGCAATCTATCTGTGACTACCTAAACTTGAGGCATCACTGCCCAATTGCAATCAGAAGTTGACTTCATGTTTGATTTATATTTTTTTTAAAGAAAACTAAGTGCTCCAAGTAAAACATAATGGGTTTTCCTTGTGTTTTATTCATAACCTGGCCATAATCGTAACAGAAACTCGTACTGTCAGAGTACTCAGCACACCATTGAGCATAATATTAATTTAAGGCCCAATTTTGATCACAGGGTAAGGCACAAATGCTAAGGCAAAGGTCGTTGGTGCCTGATTATTGTGATTATACTGAGCACAGCAGCTTGCGAGGAACACAACAATGTAGAGCAAACTAACGTTGGTTAACACAATATTTATTTTAATTTAAAATATATACCTTTATCCTGCACTGCATATACCAGACACTAATTCTCCAGACTGTATTTTTAAGTTACTTTACAGTAGAGTTGAACATTGTTAAAATTAAAGTTCATTTCAGTTTCTCTTGATTTGCCAATCCTTCTGCCTCCCACTTTCCATGGACTGGCCAGCGCTAACCAAATCACGTCAGCGTCCAGCCTTTGCTCTGTTTAAAATCACAACATGGGGGCCATGGCTGGACACAATGTAGACTCCCTTCAGTTTGCACACTGCCTTCCATTCCTTTAGTGTTCACCAGGATAAGGACCAAAGAGCTCTATTCTAAAGCATTGCTCAGGCAAGGAATGAGCAGTTCAATTAATTATCATTATTATTTCTCTCTGAAAATGCCTTTGCACATGTATTAAAATTGCCCAATTTTCTTAAGAAAATAACAAGCTGAAAATGTCAGCCAGGCTCCCTGTCTCTCCAAAAGGATGCCTGACCCATTTGCGGCTCCTTAGGCTGTTGAATTCACTAGCAACTGGCAGAGCAGCTTTCTTCCCCTGCCAGCATCGAGGAGATTGAAAACAACAGGTCAAGATAGCAATTGGCTTAACGAAAAGTGAACACAGTGAGAAAATGCAATGTTATTGATTCAGCAACTGGATTTAAATTATGGGGCCAAGAGAGTTTGCTGTTCTCCTCTGGAAAGGGATTCAGAAAATGGTAATTTAGTGCTGTGAATTGTCTTCTGAAACAGCTAGAGCCAGGGTCAAATGGACAACTCTTTAAGTTAAAATTGTGTTTGTATGTAGCAGGCAGCATCAAACTGAATTGCTGTAGAAGCAGTGGACAGGGTGCCAAAGGATCACAGCATATATTCATTCAACACAGTCAGTCCTGCTGGTCCTAATCTCATTTTAAACAGACAGTTGTATTGTCCTTGTATATTTTGATAATAATTGTATTCCAAAAGCTCAGTAAATGGGGTGGCTTATTTTCTAAATATTTTATTTGTAAACTGTTTGATATTTGTATGTGTGTTCTTATTGTAAATTTTGCTACAGTCATTGTTTTAATGTTTGATATCTAGCTTTGCAAATCATTCATATACAAAAAAGTCAAGTATAATATAAGAAAGGTTAAGAACATGTTATACATACCCCTTAAATACTGTACACACTTCTAAAGCAAAGCAATATTCTGTCATAGCTTAATCCTGTATAAAACCCATATAGCTTTATCCAAAAAGCAGGGCCAGTATTGTGTATTTACTAGGGATTTTAATTAATTAAGAATCAATCGATTAAGCACACCTGTGGGCTTTGAGCGATTAAAAAATAATTGATCGATTATGTTATCTACCTGAACGTGAAAAAGAAATCTTGAAAAATGCTAGAGGGTGATTAAAAAAACTTTGGCAAAAGGGCAAATGGAAAGTATACCTACTATTTCACAATATCATAAAATAAGAAATCACTCAATAAAGTACATTTCTCTTTAGCTAATCTAAATAAAATAGCACTCAGCAAGGTACCTTTGTTCATCTGAAACTTGAAAGCTTACATTATACCAAAACCAGATCTGTTAAATTCAGTATTCTAGGTTGTATTGTAACTGGTAATGTGTATATACAGTGCCTTGCGAAAGTATTCGGCCCCCTTGAACTTTGCGACCTTTTGCCACATTTCAGGCTTCAAACATAAAAATATGAAACTGTAATTTTTTGTGAAGAATCAACAACAAGTGGGACACAATCATGAAGTGGAACGAAATTTATTGGATATTTCAAACTTTTTTAACAAATAAAAAACTGAAAAATTGGGCGTGCAAAATTATTCAGCCCCTTTACTTTCAGTGCAGCAAACTCTCTCCAGAAGTTCAGTGAGGATCTCTGAATGATCCAATGTTGACCTAAATGACTAATGATGATAAATAGAATCCACCTGTGTGTAATCAAGTCTCCGTATAAATGCACCTGCACTGTGATAGTCTCAGAGGTCCGTTTAAAGCGCAGAGAGCATCATGAAGAACAAGGAACACACCAGGCAGGTCCGAGATACTGTTGTGGAGAAGTTTAAAGCCGGATTTGCATAAAAAAAGATTTTCCAAGCTTTAAACATCCCAAGGAGCACTGTGCAAGCGATAATATTGAAATGGAAGGAGTATCAGACCACTGCAAATCTACCAAGACCTGGCCGTCCCTCTAAACTTTCAGCTCATACAAGGAGAAGACTGATCAGAGATGCAGCCAAGAGGCCCATGATCACTCTGGATGAACTGCAGAGATCTACAGCTGAGGTGGGAGACTCTGTCCATAGGACAACAATCAGTCGTATACTGCACAAATCTGGCCTTTATGGAAGAGTGGCAAGAAGAAAGCCATTTCTTAAAGATATCCATAAAAAGTGTCGTTTACAGTTTGCCACAAGCCACCTGGGAGAGACACCAAACATGTGGAAGAAGGTGCTCTGGTCAGATGAAACCAAAATCGAACTTTTTGGCAACAATGCAAAACGTTATGTTTGGCGTAAAAGCAACACAGCTCATCACCCTGAACACACCATCCCCACTGTCAAACATGGTGGTGGCAGCATCATGGTTTGGGCCTGCTTTTCTTCAGCAGGGACAGGGAAGATGGTTAAAATTGATGGGAAGATGGATGGAGCCAAATACAGGACCATTCTGGAAGAAAACCTGATGGAGTCTGCAAAAGACCTGAGACTGGGACGGAGATTTGTCTTCCAACAAGACAATGATCCAAAACATAAAGCAAAATCTACAATGGAATGGTTCACAAATAAACATATCCAGGTGTTAGAATGGCCAAGTCAAAGTCCAGACCTGAATCCAATTGAGAATCTGTGGAAAGAACTATATATATGCTCTTGATGGTTTTTTTAAATCTTTTTCTTTTAGACATAGCATCTGGCTGAAGGAAACGCAAACGACAGTACAGCTTAACCCTTTCAGGACCAAGCATTTTTCAGTGGGATGCTCCCCCAGTACCAGGCGCTTTTTTGCTGTAGTTGACGCTCTTCCTATAAGAATTCACTAAAAATCATTTTTTTACAGTTGCAACTGGTGTCCTTTTTTCAGAGCACTCTGGGGAACATTATCAAGTACTTCAGAAACCATACAAACGTTTAGCTTTTTGTTTTTTCACAATATTTCTTTTTTTGTGTTTTTTTTAAAGTTAAGTCATTTTTATTATGTATTCTGCTTAGAGATACATTTACAATACTTAATGTTTTGTTGAAAAATATTGATGTTTGGGCAGATTACAAGACATTGTTTCACCTGAGTGATTGCAGTGACATCATACACGTTTATTCACAGGGTCTTTGTAAGCAATAATGGACTCTACTCTTGATTTTATTTTCTCAAAATAAATATTTATAAATAAAATAATAGTTACTCATTTCATTATTATCAGTAATAAAGAAAAAAACATACCTGATACACTTAGTTTATGAAATAGTATATGCTTATATCCACTCATTTCTTGATATTTATAAAACACATGAGACAGAATAAATGTTCTAATATAATTATGTCACATACATCAGATTTACAGTGTTTCCCCTTTTTTTATTTATTCGCTCTAAACAAGTTCCTGTGATGTTTTGTTTCTGCTTTTGTCTCCGCCCTTTAGACACCAAATTCCCCTCTCAGTGATGTCACACAAAAAAAAATGAAAAAAAAGTGAACGGCAGTCCCTCCCCTATTCATTGATGTGTTTTACTAGCCTGTACTGCAAAGTACGGTGGCCCTGTAAGTCTAAAAAATGGGGTGCTTTTTTATCATGTTTACATGATCACGGTCCTAGAAGCCCACTTCAGTATGATCATGTTAACACGACCCCGGTCCTTAAAGGATTAAAATAAATTTTCACTTAAACTACTAATTGTCTTTCAATACAATTTCATATCACTAGCAAACAGGTGTGATTAATCAATTAATCAATCATGATTAGGTGATGAACCGATCAATAGAAAATGTAAAGATTTAAATCTCTAGTTCTTACAGGTTTACTAATGCTTTAAAAATAAAAGCCATGGAACTAGAACTTTGGCCATGTTTTCCAACCTTTAACCCTTTGCAGTCCATTTATTAACTGCGCGTCAGGCATGCCAGGTCTAATTAATTTTCACACGCGCAGTTAATTTTATACGCGCTGTTTAAAAGTATTTTTTTTCACAGTCAAACGGGTTTAAATGGCCCTGCATATCAACAAAGCACTCACTAGGCATCTCCAGCCTCGCCCCACCCTTTCGTTTGCTATAGCGTTCACCTATGTAAGAAATAAATAATAATAATAATAGTCGTACATACCGATCGATCATCTCCGGATCACTCGTTTTATCACCAAACTCCTCAATAATGCGATCCAAGTCATTATTTTATTACTATAACATCTGAAAAAAGCTCTGCAAATGTCCATGATAGTCTCTGTGCGCTGACGCACTCAGCCAGCTTGTTTACTATGAACGCCCCGTTATCTGATACCTGATACCATGTATGACTATTCATGAGATACACCTTTTTTTTTTTTTTTGACTTGTCTCGGCTCCTGTCGCTCCCACTCTGCTTTTGAATGCTTTTCTCGGCTTTTTCCGGATAAAAAACGACTAAACACCCGTTTATTGCATTGCTATAATGATGTCGGACCCAGTCCGACAAAGGACCTGTGAGGAATAATTGCAATGTCGGACCCAGTCCAACAATGGACCGCAAAGGGTTAAAAGGCCAGTTTCAGCACCATATTAAAATCTGGGAGATATTTTGGGGTTTTTGTTACACTTGCTTGTTACAAACTTTATTTTAAGGGACTTTTTTGTTTATTAACTTTTAACAACAATTCTAGCTTTGTAGCATCAGGTTGGCGTTCCCTATTTAATGAACTATTAACAATTCACAGGAACCAGGCTTGCGTAAAGGGTCTACTAGAATAAAGACGAAGTGCATGTGACTTAGTAATAGAATAGGTGTTTTCCCTTGACTACTCAGAGAACCGCCCTAGCAGACGTGAGGCCGAACTGATCGACCCCCAAGGCCAGGAAGCGACAGACTTCCGCTAAGGGGAAACTAAGGAAGGATAGGAGGACAAACCAAGGTCTCCCTGGCTTACTGAGTCATCTAGTCGAGAGAGGTCAGACTCAGCTGATGCTCCGAGGCCGCATGGAGAGCCTTGCGATCTACGCAGGGAGAACCAAAATGGAAATGAAAATATGAAATAAATACATAAAGAGGGTCAGGGGTCTCCCCCCCAGTTATAAGAGCCACCTTCGATAGGTTGAGTCAAATGACTAGCTCAAGGTTGGGAACAAGCTTTGCTCTCCAAAGGGGGAGACTGGCATGGGTGCAAATGAATAAATATAAGCAGGAGAATGGAAAACGAAATGCAGTTAAGTTATTTGGTTGGGGGTCCCCTCTGGTCAGCGGGGAACCTTTCTCTCGGAGGGCGATGAGACATATTTGGCCTCTAAGGTTGGGAAGTGAGCTTCATTTGTCCCCAAAAGAGGACCCCTGGCTCCCCGCAACTGTGCCACCAATGCAAAGAAGAAAGAAAATTGTTAGTTAGAAAAGAAAGTTAGTGATTAATTAAAAATATTTATTAATTATTATTTATTTTTTTAATCTAGTTGACTAATCTAACTGCTCGGCGGAGAGGAAAAACCCTACCTTTTATGGGAGGAAACCTTTGGTGGTCCTGGCGGAGACATAGCCCCCCACTCCAGGTATGCTAGCAATACTTTGTTTAGTGGAATAATATTGAGGAAAGAAGAGTGAATGTAAGATTCCACCGCTGAGGAAGGACTGGTTGATTTTTATGTTGACTGCGATTGAGGAGGAAGGACATCTTAGAATTAGGTGAAGGCAAAAGATTGCGAATGTATGACTAGTTGAAAACCAGTTAGCTGAATGTAGGAATGTGTAGAGGGAAATGATGCGAATTGCAAAATTGAAATGTTCTGTATAGAAATGGAGTGGTTGATCTCAAAAGATTGAATGAGAGAGAGCGAATGCATTCCAGTTTATTGGGAGGCAGTCAAGCTTCAAATCGAACAGTATCCAAAGTTATTCCTAGGAACTCAAGAGAGTGAACTGGACCAATGGTTTTCTCCTGTGAAAGGGGGATGCTGACTGCTGAGAAGAGAAACCTGAGTTCTAAGAGTGCTTCAGCTGGAGGGGCTTAAATAAACATAAATAAACAGTCCGGGCCAATGAAGAGAGGCAGTTGCTTTCTACTTTAATCCTATTCTTTCCAAGATCTCAAGGTTCTCAGATATTGAAGCTGGTCTTTATGTTAGTGTTGAATCAGAGCTTTTTAGGTTTGTGGGTATGAGAGCCAGTTAAAATTGAAGATTTAAATCAACACAGGGCTCTGGTAGGGTTAAACATATAAAGTATGAACATTGTCTCTTGATTTTAATTCAGTGGAATGCGATATTCCCACTTGGTGCAAGCAAGCAAGCAATTTTAATTACAGCATCAAAGATGATTGATGGATGCCTCACACTGCTAACTGCAGCTTATGTTTATTTAAAATATGCTACTGTCAATTATTTTCCCATTGCTCTCCCCAGCTTCAGGTCCAAGACTCATTTACTGCCATGTGAGAGACAATAATAGGGCAAGACCTTGGTTGCAGAAACGCCCACAGGAAAAAAAGATGCTGATCTGCCGGAGCCTACTTGTTTCAGTGTATGAAGGACAAGCCTCACCTACACGGAACACACTTAAACTGGTATTGCTTGTTTCAGTGTATGAAGGACAAGCCTCACCAACACAGAACACACTTAAACTGGTATTGCTTGTTTCAGTTTATGAAGGACAGGCCTCACCAACACAGAACACAATAGGGCCTCATTCACTAAACAGCGGTAACGTGTTTTGCAGGCAGTAAGCCCTTTCCTGCATGCTGTGTACACCCGCTGTATTCACTAACCAGTGGCAGGCAACCTAGCGCTTGTAAAAAAAGCGTGTTGAAAAAGTACCGCGTTCGAGTCATTTAAATATAATAAATAATGTTAATGTGTGGAAATGTATGCAAATTACATCACAAAATACCTCAAGGGAGGTATTTGATATGCAGACCTGTCACAAAGACGGCCGGAGTGGGTGGCGTCAGACCACAAGCAGGGAATAAACAGAGAGAGATTTGGGGTTTGGTGAAGCTGGGCGCGTGATCGCGCTCAACATTTAATAACAGAACAGAAAATAAAAGGTTTTAAACACAAAACAGGACACGGCACTTGCACCAAAATAAATAGACAAACAAAATGTACTAAACACTTAACAAACGGTGCACGGAGAGACAAACAAACACGGTGAGTACAAACACTTATAGATTATTATTTTTCTTTACGTTCTCCTTCTCTCTCACCCGTTCTCCACTCTCTAACACCCAACCCCGACTGCAAGAAATGTGCGTCTATATATACTATTGTGCTGGGATTCAATTACTAATTAATTATTCACTTGAATCCCAGCACGTGAATTAATTCTGTGCAACCCCGTGCTCACATATTACATTTAACCAGCACGTGAAGTGATTTGTGCTCTCCTCGTGCCTAAATACAAATCTACACTTTTAAATACACGTGAAACACAGACCCGTTTATATCCCGTGTACCAATCTATACACCAACATTAACACACGCACGCAACATACAACACATAACACACAATTGCACACAGGGGCGGGGCACATTGCCACATATACCCCCCCTTGTGCGCAGCACACATGGCCTCAACGGCCACCTCCCCCCTTAAAAATCCAGCAGTCCAGGCCAAAGTCTCGGGCTGGGAAGGGAGGCTTCAGTGGGCCCATGGCTGGCCATGCTGTCAGCACCCCTGCCGGTAGTGGCACGGCTGACAGCCTGCTGGTCCATTCTTGCAGCGAAACTGCTGCTGTGGGAGCAGGTCTCCGGACCTCCCCCACCTTCTTCGTGGCCGACAGCTCCCCTTTCTGGGGCTCCGGCCACCGTACCTTCTGCAGCACAAGTGCTGCAGTGGGAGCAGGTCTCCGGACCTCCCCCACGATCTCCAGCAGCGAAACTGCTGCAGTGGGAGCAGGTCTCCGGACCTCCCCCACGATCTCCGGCAGCGAAACTGCTGCAGTGGGAGCAGGTCTCCTGACCTCCCCCACTTTCTTCGTGGCCGGCAGCTCCCCTTGGTGGGGTTCCGGCCATAGTACTTCCTGCTGCGATGCGGATCAGCTGGCAACCCCAGGCGATGCGGCGCGGCAGGCAACCCCAGGCGATGCGGCACGGCTGGCAACCCCAGGCGATGCGGCACGGCTGGCAGCCCCAGGCGATGCCAGACAGGCATCCTTGGGTGAAGCATGGCAGGGAGTCAGGACCAGCCGGGGTGCGGGTGTTGGCCCTCTTCTCGGCCTCTGCGGCCAGGCGGTTCTTCCCCATGCTTCCCTCAGCAGCCTATGCAAGGGCTGCTGAGGGCTGCCAGCTTCACGTCCTGGTCTTTCTGGTGAAGGGAGAGGCAGCTCCTGCTTCTCTCCCCCTGATGGTGATGGAGGCAGAGGCAGCTCCCGCTCCTCTCCTCGGGATGGTGGGGAAAGTGATACCAGCAGGCATTCATCCTCTGCTGGTGGGGGAAGTGATACCAGCAGGTATTCATCCTCTGCTGGTGGGGGAAGTGATACCAGCAGGCATTCACCCTCTGCTGGTGGACAGGGACCCAGCAGGCATTCACCCTCTGCTGGTGGACATGGCGGAGGCAGAGGCAGCTCCTGCCGGTGGAGGTGGCGGAGGCAGAGGCAGCTCCTGCTCCTCTGCTCCTGGCGGTGGTGGAGGCAAAGGCAGCTCCTGCTCCTCTGCTCCTGGCGGTGGTGGAGGCAGAGGCAGCTCCTGCTGCTCTGCTCCTAATGGAGGAAGTGGTGGAGGTGGCGGAGGCAGAGGCAGCTCCTGCTGCTCTGCTCCTGCCAGTGAAGATGGTGGGAGCAGCGTGTAGTCTCCTGACGACGGAGGTGGGAGCAGCGTGTAGTCTCCCCCTTTTTCAGGGGACTGGTGCTGCTCTGCCTCTCTTGCAGGGGACTGGTGCGGCTCTGCCTCGGAAGGGGAAACCAGCAGGCATTCTTCCTCTGCTGGTGGAGATGGGGACAGCAGGCATTTTCCCTCTGCTGGTGGAGGTGGGACCAGCAGGCATTCTCCCTCTGCTGGCAGCTTGGTTCCTAGGGTTATGGAAGCCCCGACTTTCCTCTCTTTGGGCTGTGGACGCACCAACTCCTCCCTTTTGGGCTGTGGACGCACCGACTCCTCCCTTTTGGGCTGTGGACGCACCGACTCCTCCCTTTTGGGCTGTGGACGCACCGACTCCCCCCTCTTGGGCTGTGGACGTTCGGGCTCCCCCCACTCAGGTGTAGGACGTTCGGGCTCCTCCCACTCAGGCGTAGGACGTTCGGGCTCCTCCCACTCAGACGTAGGATGTTCGGGCTCCTCCCACTCAGGCGTAGGACGTTCGGGCTCCCCCCACTTGGGCTGTGGACGCTCAGGCTCCTCCCACTATTGCTGGAATCTCAACAAGATGTGTCTAATGACCAGGATGGAATCCAACCCCCTACTTTGGCTGGGATTTCTAAGAACAGATCACATTGCGTCAGCTTAAATATAATTAAAGTAATGAGAGTCACGGCAGTGTGGTTTGAATAAAGCAATCAGCCATATAGAGATGTGATATCTACAAATAGAGTTCTGCCGATGAAGTGTATTGCTCCGGGGTCTATGGATTGCTCCATAGATTTAGATCTGATAAATTACAAAAGAGCAATACAAATAAAAACAAGAGAATCCACCGCACAATATTTTAACATTATTGCACATATAAACTAGATCTTTGGAAACAACCATTAACAGGAATACAAAGCGATGCATTTTTATTTCAAAAGAAGTCATTTACAAGACAGTTTATGTTCAAAGAAAGAGATTAGTTTCCCTCCTATTTCCCTCATTGTGTTTCCCTCCTTCATTTTAAAAGATCCAGTTTGGCACTGGGCGACATATTGACCAAGACTCCAGGAGAGCGAAAGAAGACCTATACTTTATTTTCAATTCCTCAAAGCCCCTGAAATGTGTTGGATTTCCAAAGATAACATATGGTTGTCTCCTAGTAACAGTTTTATACAGTTCTGATTTCACTGGCTACAAGATCCCAGTGTGGTGATGTCCGTTTGGGAAATTGCAAGCTTTTAGATCCCAAGTGTTGATTGTTCTCCCAATATTACATTTTTCTTCAGTAGTACTGAGATGAAACAGCATTCACTGGCTGTTTCTTCCCAGTACTACTGAGCTTCCTGTATTGACTTTGCTGACTGCAATATCCCAGTATCTATTAGTCCATATTGAATATGCTGACCAGAAGTTTATTTTACCGTCAAATTGGTCTATAGTGATTTACTAGCGCAATCTTGGCACAGAGGCCGTTATCAGGCTTTAAAGACCAGGTGGTAATGGACCCTGTTTTTGGTTTTGGTGTTTACTTTATTCTTCCTCTTTGAGAGACATTTCAGCAGTGACATGGTGTATGCTGGTGCAGTTCTGATGTCATGGCTTGGCTGGTCATCAGCTCACCAGCAGTTGCTGTTTGTCTGCAGGGCTCATAGAAAATGTAAAATTGTGTTGTAAACATGTTTCTTCTATGTTTGAGCAGAGATTATTTACTTTTCAAATAACAGGGTGGCAACAGTAGGTTGCTAAATCCAGATCTGTAAATGGGTGGGAGATGGGAACGCTACCACTAGAAACATATTATACAGCTTACATGTTGTTTTTGTAAATAAATATAATACACACCCAATTTGTATTAAGGAACTGACTTTTTAAAAAAGTATTTAAGGACTGTTATTAGTTTCCATTAGATGTTTGAGTGAATGTATTTGTTATGGCTGCTCATTCTTTAAGGACTTGTGATGGGGTTCTCCCACCCCTGGGTGTATTTTTTGGTTATTTTCTATAGTTGGGTTATGTATCAAGGGGAGTTAATGTATATTGGTATATGAGCACAGGGGTGTGGGTTTGTGTGTGTGTGTGTGGAATAGTGGTGACAGGGAGGCAGTTAAAATCCTCCTTGTAAAAACATGTGGGGATGTGGCTGGAGCCGTGAATTGAATAAATGATTAAATGATTAATTAAGGCTCTAGCTACTACTGTATAAATAGGGTGATCATGGGTGAGAAAGAGGTTAGTGTGTTCAGAGGCGGAATGAAACATGCGTTACAGAGAACTAAACATAAATCATAACAATTGCTACTTGTGCTGGCTTGACACCAGCACAATACTTGTTTGCTCCGTGTCTGTCTGTTTTGTTTGTCTGTTTTGGCCAGTGTGCTATTTTGTTTGTTCAGTTTCTGTTTTGTTCAACCTTTTTATTTGTTCATTTATAATAAACCAAAGGTTTTATCATCCCTCCGAGGTCACAGCTGCACTCTGAGGCCAGGGCAATACATAGGCAAGAGTTTCAAAGGCTTACAAAATAAAGAAATGGATATAACATATAGTGAAATAGCTCTATATCCCTGCATATCATATCCACTGACTGTAATACATGTTATGATGTGTATAGACACAGAACTGAAGATTTTAAAAACAAATTAAACATCTTCTAACTTCATTGTATTTCAAATTAACAGTGAAATATATTATTGTAACAAACAGGTTGCAAATGTCACAGCCTTTTTTCTATACAGAATTTCTAAAGAAAATATGTTTTATTACTTTGTGAGTCTCATATTTCTATTCAGTGAATTAACTGTTATAGATACCAATCAAGGTATGACTTAAAGAAATATTTATACCTTCTGCATTTGCATAATATGTTTGTTTGTTTTTTTGCCTGTGCGGATGTTTAAAATGGCCACTTGGGGTGCATACCCTAAGTACAAATAGGTTTTTTACATACAAACAGCAAAGATATCTGAAGTGTTTACAGTACCTATCTTCCTCAATCACTAGAAATGAATACAATTGTGTGTACAATAGCTACTCTTAGTTACATGTGACTCTGAATCAATATTGTATTTAAAGCATATCCTGGAAAAAGGTGTAGTCCACATTTTCAAAAATATGTCATATTTTGTATCTATTAAAATTGTTTATAATGGGCCTGTGTAGTTAAAAGAAAAGGTAGAGGCAGCTATACATACCTATTTTCTTAAACCAGTGATATACCTCAGAGTTTACAATGATCAAATAGCCTGTTATCTTTTACTGGGTGACAATGAACCTAAAATTATATACAATTACAATTGCCTTGTGAACTACCTCATTGGAGGTCCATTATCAGAGACAGTCTCAATGGTCTGTTTAAGGTTGGCCCATTTTAAATTATCAGTACACAGAAACTTGCTCTGGTAGCCTGAAAAATCATCTTAAAATACAAAATGCTTTTTTACCTCTTTCATAATCCATATCGATATATAACTGGAATAAACCTTCAGACATAATGGACCTCAAGCTGCATAAAGTACCTCTCTGATGCTTTCCTTTGGTTAATTATATCTCCAGTAAAGTCTACCCTACTGGACCTGCTGCATTATAATATTATACACTTGAGGAGTCATATGTCAGAGCCAATGCATCATCTGTACTTAATATAGTTATTTCGTTATAATTATATTACATATAGTAATATTGTTATTTATGACACATAAGAACTCATGTCATAGTGAGGGCAGTGAATTGGTTCAGAGTCTTACACAGTAAAATTGCAGTTCATGTAAAATGTACTGTTAACAAGGTCTAGCTGTGAATGAAAGTCTGTGAGGTAACACTGTTGTCCAGCTCAAACACTTTACATTTAGTGTTTCTAATTATGGTGTAATTACATAATAGTTACATAGTAAATACCCATGTGCATACACGTTATTACAATGTTATTATACAAAGCTACAATGTACTTAATGTGTAAATCTTTTCCCATGATATGTGCAAGTACACAATTGTATCAACAAAGGGTCAGGGTTAAGGTTTGATGTAAAGTTAGGTTTAGAGTTAGCAACTATGCATAATAACATTGTAATTATGTGTAAGTAAATATGTATTTACAAAGTAACTACTATGAAAATATGCAGCAATTAGTGACACAAAGTAAATTGTTACCCCTATGGCTAACTGTAATGCACACATCGTATCCTAATCCTAAAAGTAACCATACTGTTAACTGTAAATCTAAACAACTGCACATATTCCTTGTTTTCTTGAATGTGAAGCTGAATTCTGCCATGCTACAAAAAATCTAAAGGATTAGAACCTGGGGCTGGTTTTTCCAAACTTTTAACCTGGATAACAGTGATCCGGATTTTGTAATCGTACATTTTGTGATCAAGATTACTTTTATCTGGATCATTTTGATCAGTTTTTTTCAGAAATGTCACTGCTGGATTACAGTTATCCAGATTACAAATAATTACGATCACAAAATGCATTTTTTTAAAAGTAATTTCTATCAGAAAAATATAGGATTACAAAATCCGGATCACTGCTATCAGCCCAAGGCGCTGGTTTCTACACTCACCTATCCGTGGTACTAGATATTTGGTTTGGGTGCAGCACACTTCAGATTTTTTTTTTTTCTGTGGTTCTCAGGTTCAGTTATCAAAGGTTTAATAAACTATGTTTAAAAAAACATACATTTTCCTACCTTTCATTAACATAATCACCAGTCTCTTGTTTTTTAACTTCATTTTCACTTTGACTCCTGTCATATTAAAGTCTTTAGCTGCAGTATGCCACACAAATAAAATAATTGTAGCTAACAAAGTAGTTCCATACATTTTCTCCACCATAAACATCCATGTATTATATAGGTCTCAAATGTGCAGTTTTGAAAGAAACACATGTTTCAGTAAACATATATTTTCATTTAAAATGTGATACAGTGTATGGTACTACACTTAGGTTAAAAAAAAAACTGCCTTCAACTTATGCTGCCTTCAACTTTCTGGATCATTTCACCTGGATCATTTCACCCCCACCCCTTCACTGGCTTCTTTCATCTCCCAATCAGATGCTTCACCCACTGACTGGCATGCCATCATCCAGTAACATGCTTTGGCGCAGAACACACAGCTGGAGTGAAATGAACAAGGAAGTAAAGCTACAATTACTTTAAAGGCTAAAACTTTTAACCTATGGGTTAACCCTGAATGATCAAGACAACAGTCCAGATTTAGAGTCATCTATGGGGCTCTGTGACAAGCAGGCTCTAGTGGTTACGTCAGACCAGAAAGGAGTACATGAAATGGTGGATGAAATGGTAAATGCGCTTGCTCGTGCCGTTTTATTGTAAAATAAAAGGTTTGAACAAAACAAAACACAGGACACGGCACTTGAGGCCAAAATAAATAGGCAAACAAAACGGACTAACACTTAACAAACGGTGCACGGACAGACACACAAACACGGTGAGTTTAAACACTTATTATTTACTTTATTTTACTTTCCTTTCTCCTCTCCACACCCGTTCTCCACTCACCGAACACACAACCCCGAGTGAGTAAAACATGCATCTATATATACTGTTGTGCTGGGATTCAATTACCAATTAATTATTCACTTGAATCCCAGCACGTGAATTAATTATGTGCAACCTCGTGCTCACATATTAAATACTTTAAATGCATGTGAAGTGATGTGCAATCCTCGTGCCTAAATACAATTCTACATCTTAAATAACTTGTGCTGCACACACCCATTTATATCCCATGCAGCCATCTCTATACACCAACATTAACACATGCAACATACAACATATAACACACAAATGCACACAGGGGCGGGGCACATTGCCACAGGCTCTCAGAACACAGTTTGTTAGTCTTCATAAACTAAAAATCACACAGTTGAGGGTTCACACTCTGAGCCACCATCACCTTCAATTTCACACTGTAAAATGAGGTGCAGATCCACGGACAGAACAGCCAGAGGGGAGCCCAAGATTCACTGGCCTTGCATTACACTGTGGCACCACTAGCAATGGTAGCCCAAGCACTGTATAGTTTCACACAAGAAAGCAGCTGTGACACCACCAATGGTAAGCACGCTGGTATTTTACACAAATCTGACTCACAAAAACAGTCAAAAACAATAAGAAAAGAAAGGTTTGCCATTCGATGGCTGAGTGTGATCCACTGACTCAATCCGATACATCAGCTGATCTTCACAGATATGTCTTTACCGTTCAGTACAGAAGAAGAGATTCAAAGCCACTGAGCTTCTCCAAGGCTACTCGTCTTGTCAATGTACCTTCTGTTCATGCAGCATTGCACCCTTGTTCAGTACATAAAATGGATTGGTTTGTGGTGTATGAAAAAAGAGAGCGATAGTGCAGACGCATCATTGTCAAAAAACAAAAAGTTCCGAAATATGAAGAAAATGACTTGGAAATTGGATTGAATGGCTTTGTTGGCACTGCAGATGAATCTCGTCTGTGGTGATGTACTAGCTGATGACAAAAGTTTGTAGCAATTTCAGTAATATTTTCTTCAGAGAAACTAGTGTCAAAGTCGTCAAAATTTAAAGAATGAGTGAAGTTGATCAATTTTACAAAAGGTACCCAATAGCTGCATTAGAAAGCAGGGCACCAATCCTGCACCCCGATTCATTGCATTCTTACAGATCGTCTGGCTCTGTCCCTCAGCTGACTCAAATACGCCTAGATTCAGCACCGGTTCCTCACACGCACACTAAAAAACAATGCATGGTGTCTGTTTACTGCATTCTTCAATTGTTCACAAATCCTGTTAAACCTGCAGAGCCAAATCCAGTGAACAATATGGTTTTATTTTCTACAGTGGAAGATTATAAATTAACAGGAAACAAAAATATTTTTCCCCAAATAGTATTTTACAGGAAGTGACTACACTTCTGTAATCTCCAATATATATATATATATAATAATTTAATAATACATATATATAACACGTTTCTTAAATGTGTTAAACTGACCCTGGAGCACCTACGCATATAAAGTGAGTTAAATTCTAGTGAATCAAGGCCATCTGTACATTTGACATTTCCTTAACACTACTCCAAACCCTATATTTATGGCATTTATGTGTGTTAATTTGTTAGTAGATCCTTGGTTGGTGTTGCTCTGAATATCTGTTGATTTTCAGCCCCTGTGCCAAGCCTCAGTGGGACTTAGTTGAAAGCGTTTAAAGGTTCTCAGCTCTAAATCGCAGCATATTTCAAGAAATTAGTTCTGCTTCTGACTACAGTATCTGCTACGTTCAGTGACCTAGTTTAATAAATCTGTAAGATTTATTAAGAAAGCAGACCCTGAAACAGGAGACCATATGTGGTGTGTTTTATTTATTAATTCGGTGTTATGGATCCTAATGCCAAACTTTTCCACACAAAGATGTACTTCCTGGAATCTTAGAGCCAGCAGATTTAGTACAGAGAATTCAGTACTGGAGATCTGAAAGTCAGCAGATTTAACCCTTTGCGGTCCTATGTCGGACCTGGTCCGAAACTGCAAATTTTCCTTTCCCGTCCAGTGTCAGACCCTGTCCGACATCATCAAAAAGACACATAAAACAGGTCTCTAGTCGTTTTTTCTCAGGAAAAAGCCGAGAAAACCATTCAATGGCCGAGTGAGATCGATAGGAGCTGAGAGAAGCCGAAAAAAAAGGCTGAATAAATGGACCGCAAAGGGTTAATAGAGAGAGCTGAGTAGCATGGATCTGAGAGTCAGGGAGTTCTGTAATCTCTAAGATCCAGCCAATATCATATATAGTGCTGAAACTCATTGTAAATTCAGCAAAGACAGCTTCAGTGATAAGGTTAGCAAGTTCAAAACAGATTTTCCTAAAGCTCCAATGACTGTGTATCAGCATGAATATAAACCTGGTAAAGGCAGGGCCTTGAGAGTGAGTCATACAGAGGGGTGCAGGTGCTGGCTGTGCAAAGCTGTCATTCTTTGCTAGGGATTCCACAGGGAGCACCCCATTGGCTCTGGCCCTTCCGCTGCTTAGGGGAAGCAAAATCAGCAGGGACTTACCTCACAGTGCTACAGCAACCCCTACTGGCCAGGCACCCGGTGAGCTCTAGCGGACATGTGCAGTGCTGGCAGACATCTGCTTTATAGCTCCTGAGGCGATTGTCTTGGTGGTGGGATGAGATGAGCTGTTGTGGGGAGCTGTTACGAAGCTGTCATGTGACTTCAGGTTTCTGATGGCTGTAAAAAAAAAAAAGTATTTGAGTAATTGCAATTAAAATTACAAACATCATTAAAAGTTAAGGGGATATATAACAGGGCGAGGAGCCCTGTACAGTTATTTGTTTATTTAATTTTAGAACGGGGTCTCCCCCTCCGCCCCTATGCAATTTATTGTTTGGTATGTGTTTTGTTACATGATTTATTTATGTATATATATGACGGCGTAGCCTAATGTATTGTATTGTATTGTTTAGTAGCGTGGATGGGAAGCCCCATCCACAGTAATTTAAAAACCTTGTGCAGAAGGTGGCCATCTACTGAATTAATCTGGATTTTGTAATCCTACATTTTGTGATCAAGATTACTTTTATCTGCTTGATCATTTTGATCTGTTTTTTCAGAAAATGTCACTCCTGGATTGCATTTATCCAAATTACAAATAATCACAATTACGAAATCCGTTTTTTGAAGTAGTTCTAATAGTTTATAGCCTACTTTTTTAAATAGGCCATTATTTATGATATAGTCTAATTTAAAAAAGAAATAAGACCGGTGATAATTATGAGTATTAATACTTGGCAGAAATTAAATAACTACAATGAGATGCACAATAGAATGCATCAATGGGGTGCTTAAGAAACAATTCTGTAAGGTTTGTCTTCTTTACAATAAAATAGTCTGGACAAAGATTGTCAAAACTAATAAAGTCTTTATTGTGGAAACAGCAGAGAAACAAATAGTTCTGAATACAAAATGGAGAGCATCTCCTCAGGTCTCTTTTGGTGTTAATTTGAGCTTCAGCTGCCTCAGCAGATGTCTTTGTCTGAGCCCTCGTTTCGCATCAGAGATGGTATGTCTGAGCACAGAGTCACAGCAACATACAGAAAATATATATATATATATATATATATATATATATATATATATATATATATATATATATATATATACACACTGAGTGTACAAAACATTAGCAATACCTGCTCGTTCCATGAAATAGACTGACGAGGTGAATCCAGGTGAAAGCTATGATCCCTTATTGATGTAACCTGTTAGATCCACTTCAATCAGTGTAGATGAAGGGGAGACAGATTAAAGAAGGATTTTAAAGCCTTGACATAATTGAGACATGGATTGTGTATGTGTGCCATTCAGAAGGTAAATGGGCAAGACAAAAGATTTACAGTAAGTGTCTTTGAATGGGGTATGGTAGTAGGTGCCAGGCGCGCCGGTTTGAGTGTGTCAAGAACTGCAACGCTGCCTGGTTTTTCATGCTCAACAGTTTCCCGTGTGTATCAAGGATGGTCCACCACCCAAAGGACATCCATCCAGTGGTCAAAAACGACTCATTGATGAAAGAGACCAAAGGAGGCTGACACGAATTGTGCAGAGCAACAGACGGGCTACAGTTAGTCAACTGACAGTCCAGTACAACATTGGTGCCGAAAGACCCATAAAAGAATGCACAACTCATCGTACCTTGACACAAATGGGGTATGGCAGCAGACGACCTAACAGAGTTCCACTTCTTTCAGCAAAACACAAGAAACTGTGTTTGCAGTGGGCTAAGGAACAAAAACATGGGGCACTGAAGGATTGGAAAAACATTGCCTGGTCTGATGAATCCCGGTTCCTGCTGTTTCACACTAATGGGAGGACTAGGGTATGGAGAAAACCACACGAGTATATGCAACCATCATGCCGTGTGTCAGCATTGCAGGCTGGTGATGGTGATGTGATGGTGTGGGGTGTGTTTTCATGGCACACATTGGGCCCCTTGATAAAAGTGGAGCAACGTTTGAATGCCACAGGATATCTGAACATCATTGCCAATCAGGTGCATCCCTTCATGGCAGCAGAGTATCCATCTGCTAATGGATTTTCTTCAGCAGGATAATGCCCCATGCCACAAGGCTAGTATTGTCCAGGAATGGTTCCACGAACATGATAGTGAATTCAGCTTACTGCAGTGGCCTGCCCAGTCACCAGATCTCAATCCAATTGAGCATGTGTGGGATGAGATGGAACGAGCTATTCGGAGTAGAGATCCACTACCAGCCAACTTGACACAACTGTGGGAAGCATTGGAGTCAACATGGGCCAGCATCCCTGTGGAACGCTTTCGACACCTTGTAGAGTCCATGGCCTGATGAATTGAGGCTGTTCTGAGGGCAAAAGGGGGTGCAACTCAATATTAGGAAGGTGTTCCTAATGTTTTGTACACTCAGTGTATATATATATATATATACAGTGCCATGCATAAGTATTCACCCCCCTTGGACTTTTCCACATTTTGTAGTGTTACAACCTGGAATTAAAATGGATTTAATTGGGATTTTTACCATTTGATTTACACAACATACTCAACACTTTGAAGATGCAAAATATTTTTTATTATGACACAAAAGTTAATTAAACAAAAAAAAGACATTTGTTGGTTGCATAAGTATTCACCCCCCTGAGCCAATACTTGGTAGAAGCACCTTTGGCAGCAATTACAGCTGTGAGTCTTTTTGGGTAAGTCTCTACCAGCTTTGCACATCTGGATCCTGCAATTTTTGTCCATTCTTCTTGGCAAAATTGCTCAAGCTCTGTCAAGTTGGATGGGGACCGTCAAGTCTTGCCACAGATTCTCAATCGGATTGAGGTCTGGGCTTTGACTGGGCCATTCTAAGACATTCAGGTTCTTGTTTTTAAACCACTCCAGTGTAGCTTTGGCTGTGTGTTTAGGGTCATTGTCCTGCTGGAAGGTGAACCTCCGCCCCAGTCCCAGGTCTCTTGCAGACTGAAACAGGTTTTCCTCTAGAATTTCCCTGTATTTGGCTCCATCCATCTTGCCCTCAATCCTGACCAGTTTCCCAGTTCCTGCCGATGAAAAGCATCCCCATAACATGATGCTGCCACCACCATATTTCACCGTGGGGATGGTGTTCTCAGGGTGATGAGCAGTGTTGGCGTTGCACCACACATAGCATTTTGCGCAAAGGCCAGAAAGTTCCATTTTGGTCTCATCAGCAATGGCTTTCTTCTCGCCACTCTTCCATAAAGCCCAGCTTTGTGGAGCGTCCAGGTTATAGTTGTCCCAAGGACGGTTTCTCCCATCTCAGCTGTGGATCTCTCCAGCTCCTTCAGAGTTACCATTGGCCTCTTGGTTGCTTCTCTGACTAATGCCCTCCTTACCTGGTCACTGAGTTTTGGTGGACGGCCTTCTCTAGGCAGAGCTGCAGATGTGCCATATTCTTTCCATTTTTTAATAATGGATTTAACGGTGCACCGGGGGATGTTCAAAGTTTGGGATATTTTTTTATAACCCAGCCCTGATTGGTGCTTCTCCAGAACTTTATCCCGGACTTGTTTTGATAACTCCTTGGTCTTCATAATGCTGTTTGTTTAGATATGCTCTCTAACAAACTCTGGGGCCTTCCAGAAACAGGTGTATTTAATCTGAGATCATGTAATTTAATTGCACACAGGTGGACTCCATTCAACTAATTATGTGACTTCTGAAGGCAATTGGTTGCACCAGAGCTTATTTAGGGGTGTCACGCAAAGGGGGTGAATACTTAGGCAGTCAAGACTTTTCAGTTTTTTATTTGTAAATCATTTTGAAAAATATGTAGATTTTTTTCCCCACTTCGACATTATGGACTATTTTGTGTAGATCAGTGACAAAAAATCCTAATTAAATCAATTTTAATTCCAGGTTGTAACACTACAAAATATGGAAAAGTCCAAGGGGGGTGAATACTTACGCAAGGCACTGTATATATATATATATATATATATATATATATATATATATATATACAGACGTGCTCAAATTTGTTGGTACCCTTACAGCTCATTGAAATAATGCTTCATTCCTCCGGAAAAGTGATGAAATTAAAAGCTATTTTATCATGTATACTTGCATGCCTTTGGTATGTCATAGAATAAAGCAAAGAAGCTGTGAAAAGAGATGAATTATTGCTTATTCTACAAATATATTCTAAAATGGCCCAGACACATTTGTTGGTACCCCTTAGAAAAGATAATAAATAATTGGATTATAGTGATATTTCAAACTAATTAGTTTCTTTAATTAGTATCACACATGTCTCCAATCTTGTAATCAGTCATTCAGCCTATTTAAATTGAGAAAAGTAGTCACTGTGCTGTTTGGTATCATTGTGTGCACCACACTGAACATGGACCAGAGAAAGCAAAGGAGAGAGTTGTCTGAGGAGATCAGAAAGAAAATAATAGACAAGCATGGTAAAGGTAAAGGCTACAAGACCATCTCCAAGCAGCTTGATGTTCCTGTGACAACAGTTGCAAATATTATTAAGAAGTTTAAGGTCCATGGAACTGTAGCCAACCTCCCTGGGCGCGGCCACAAGAGGAAAATCAGCCCCAGAGTGAACAGAAGGATAGTGCGAATGGTAGAAAAAGAACCAAGGATAACTGCCAAAGAGATACAAGCTGAACTCCAAGGTGAAGGTACGTCAGTTTCTGATCGCACCATCCGTCGCTTTTTGAGAGAAAGTGGGCTCCATGGAAGAAGACCCAGGAGGACTCCACTTTTGAAAGAAAAACATAAAAAAGCCAGACTGGAATTTGCTAAAATGCATATTGACAAGCCACAATCCTTCTGGGAGAATGTCCTTTGGACAGATGAGTCAAAACTGGAGCTTTTTGGCAAGTCACATCAGCTCTATGTTCACAGACAAAAAAATGAAGCTTTCAAAGAAAAGAACACCATACCTACAGTGAAACATGGAGGAGGCTCGGTTATGTTTTGGGGCTGCTTTGCTGCGCCTGGCACAGGGTGCCTTGAATCTGTGCAGGGCACAATGAAATCTCAAGACTATCAAGGCATTCTGGAGCGAAACAAACTGCCCAGTGTCAGAAAGCTCTGTCTCAGTCGCAGGTCATGGGTCCTCCAACAGGATAATGACCAAAAACACACAGCTAAAAGCACCCAAGAATGGATAAGAACAAAACATTGGACTATTCTGAAGTGGCCTTCTATGAGTCCTGATCTGAATCCTATCGAACATCCTATGGAAAGAGCTGAAACTTGCAGTCTGGAGAAGGCACCCATCAAACCTGAGACAGCTGGAGCAGTTTGCTCAGGAAGAGTGGGCCAAACTACCTGTTAACAGGTGCAGAAGTCTCATTGAGAGCTACAGAAAATGTTTGATTGCAGTGATTGCCTCTAAAGGTTGTGCAACAAAATATTAGGTTAGCGGTCGCATCATTTTTGTCCATGCCATTTCATTTGTTTTATTATTTACAATATTATGTTGAAAAAAAAATCAAAAGCAAAGTCTGATTTCTATTAAATATGGAATAAACAATGGTGGATGCCAATTACTTTTGTCAGTTTCAAGTTATTTCAGAGAAAATTGTGCATTCTTCATTTTTTGTGGAGGGGTACCAACAAATTTGAGCACGTCTGTATATGTATATATATATATATATATATATATATATATATATATATATATATATATATATATATATATATATAATTTGCACAGTCAAACGGGTTTAAAAGGCCCTGCATATCAACAAAGCACTTACTAGGTATGTCCAGCCCCGCCCCACCCTTTCGTTCGCTATAGCTTTCACATATGCTAAGGAATAAATAATAATAATAATAATAATAATAATAATAATAATAATAGTCGTACATACCGATCAATCATCTCCTGATCACTCGTTTTATCACCAAACGCCTCAATAATGTGATCCAAGTCATTATTTTATTACTATAACATCTGAAAAAAGCTCTGCAAATGTCTGTGATATTCTCTGAGCGCTGATGCAGTCACAGCCAGCTTGTTTCCTTATGGCCGACTTTATCTGATGCCAGGGGCAAGTATGACTATTCATGATATACGCCCTTTTTTTCGGGTTGTCTCGGCTCCTGTCGCTCCCACTCGGCCATTCAATGGTTTTCTCAGCTTCTTCCGGAGAAAAAATGACTAGAAACCCATTTTTTGATGATGTCGGACAGGGTCTGACATTGGACCGGATAGGAATAATTGCAATGTCGGACCAGGTCCGACATCGGACCGCAAAGGGTTAATTAATTTGCTGCCGACCACGCAGTCTCAGGAGATGTCTGACAGAGACGAGCTGCTACACCGCCTCTGCCAGAACACATTTTAAACCAACAATATTTCCCTTGTAAATAATCCCAAACCATACATTTATTTTACAATACAATTACCCGTGTTTTCAACCCCACATAATACATCTAAATACACTCAGAAATTCCCCCGTTCTAAAACCAAAACAATATATTTTTAACAGGGCTTTGCCCTGCCCCCTATTTACGTGCAGGGCTTTTCTTCTGCCCTGCCACATCCTGCAGTTGTACAGATTTGCTTAACCCTTTGCAGTCCATTTATTAAGTGCACATCAGGCGCGTCAGGTCCAATTTATTTTCACACGCGCAGTTAATTTTAGACGCACTGTTTAAAAGTATTGTTTTCCACAGTCAAACGGGTTTAAAAGGCCCTGCATATCAACAAAGCACTCACTAGGCATCTCCAGCCCCACCCCACCCTTTCGTTCGCCTATAGCTTTCACATATGCTAAGAAATAAATAATAATAATAATAATAATAATAATAACAGTCGTACATACCGATCAATCATCTCCTGATCACTAGTTTTATCACCAAACTCCTCAATAATGCAATCCAAGTCATTATTTTATTACTATAACATCTCAAAAAAGCTCTGCAAATGTCCATGATAGTCTCTGTGTGCTGATACAGTAACAGCCAGCTTGTTTCCTTATGACCGCCCATATGGGATGCCAGGGGCAAGTATGACTATTCATGAGATAAGCCTTTATTTATTTATTTATTTATTTTTTATCGGCTTGTCTTGGCTCCTGTCGCTCCCACTCGGCCATTGAATGGTTTTCTCAGCTTTTTCCGGAGAAAAAACGACTAGAAACCTGTTTTTTGCATTTTTTTGATGATGTTGGACAGGGTCCGACAATGGACCGCAAAGGGTTAACAGTGTACATACAAAAATAAGAAGAAAAACAATAATACAAAAATAAAATATACATGTTTTCGATTGTGCTAACACATTTGAACCAGAACCATTTTTTTGGCGGATTATACCTCTAAAATGTTCATTACCTATTAATTTAAAAGCTCCACGGAACCACAGAAAAAATGTGATCCGCTGGTGGGTAAAACGGTGGCTCACTTTAGAAAATAGAAGGATATTTTTTACCGGATTACCAGGTGGAAATTCTGCAGATTTTGTGATTCCATTGAAAATGAAACCCTTTTCCAAAACCGGGCCCAAAGTGTTCAAGAAATTACCAACAACATCTTAGTCTTGAATACTGTAACAAGGAAACAATACATATTTAAATATCGCAAGTCAGTGTTGTGCTTTTAAAAATGTTTATTATGGTGAGCTTACATTAGGATTCACCAACCCTTTGAAAACAGCTGATTTAGCTGATAGCACAGAGAAACCAAATTGTAATGGCACTCATGTTTTGGGACTTGATGCTAATTCCCTTGTTTACAGGGATGTCACTAACAGGGTATTGCCCAGGGGAATCTGGAATGAGCTTGTGGCCCATTGGAAACTATTTTTACAAAAGAACACTAATGAAGTTATCAAAGGTCAGGTCAATGATCAGCCACCATATTGTTAGCACTGTAAAGCAGAAGTGCAAAAAAGCAGGTGAAATACATAATACAAATTTTAAATGTAAAATCTTTTGAAGGCAGTTCATAATTAATTAATTCATACATAATCATATTTGAAAAATGTTGCATTAACAGTTCCTATAAAAAGGAATTTGTATAGTGCTGCCGCTGCAGTGTGGAGGGCAGTGGGGTTTGTGTAGCTCAGAGGTTAGAGTGGTGGGCATTTTGTGAGTTTGGAAGAGATATGACTGTCGGGATAAATAAAATCAGAGAACCTGAGGACGTCCCTTCATTTTAAGGTCCATTAATGGCTAGTTTCATTTTATAACTCTGCAAATTGTTTTAAAAAAACGAAGAGTGTAATTGCTTTAGTTTTTATTTGAAATTTCTGTATATTCGGCAGGTTTTATCCAAGTTGCCAGAAGCTAACAAATCCTAAACCAGCTGGTCTGTCTTTAAATCCCAGCTGTTTGGAAAAGCAAATTCTCCTTGTCATATTTTTTTTATTAATTTTGTGCCAGATTGACTGCACTAAAACTGAAATGTGTTGTAACAGTACACTACAGAACTGTTGAAAAAGGCATCAGTTTGCATGGTTTACAATGATTATAAAAAGCCTAGTTAAAGCATGACAAAGGGGCTAAGCTTGTATCCAAGTTGCAGGCAGATTCACTGGACTTTACAGCCTTATTGGCTAGACTCTGTATTTTACTTAGCTGAAAGCAAGTTGCCCCACCTCATATCCAATGGATTAGGAATATCATCTAATTCCTCAAATAAATTCACACTCCAGGGATGCACAGGAAAATTCTCTGCAGCCTGGTAACCCTTACTAAGACATTTCAATCCAACTCCCCTGTCATGCGTGCTGGATCAGTTTACTTCAAACAAATGTGACTCAGTTTGTGATTTTTTCTTTTCATTGGCTTTCATTTCTTTTCTCACTCTCTATTTTTATTCCTTTGTCTATTTGTAATGAATATTAATATGTCACATGTTACTGTACATATTTCAAATAGGTCTGCTGCTTTAGATCATGGTCACTCCCCTTTAATGTAAAAGAGCTGGGTAGTAGAGATAGTGTGATCGCTACGGGCAGCAGTGTGGAGTAGTGGTTAGGGCTCTGGACTCTTGACCGGAGGGTTTTGGGTTCAATCCCTGGTGGGGGACACTGCTGTTGTACCCTTGAGCAAGGTACTTTACCTAGATTGCTCCAGTAAAAACTCAACTGTATAAATGGGTAATTGTATGTGAAAATAATGTGATATCTTGTAACAATTGTAAGTCGCCCTGGATAAGGGCGTCTGCTAAGAAATAAATAATAATAATAATAAAGTAGTGAGATACAAATATGTTGCTTTAGGAGAGCAGAGGGCCAAAGGCTAGGTAACGGTCGGGGCAAGGGTCAGGATTTTGTATTTTCTTCCTTCGTTTTCAGAAAACAAAAGAAAAATGATTTCAACCAGCCGCTATTGCTGTTACTAAAATACAGCTGCACCTAAAAAATAAAACAAAAAACATCAAAGTATGAGTATTGTGATTATTATTTATGTTTACCGGAGCGTTTATACTTCTATAAAATACAGAAAGATTGTGCTTCACTGATTAGTATTCAATTATACGATTCAATTATATTTGCTGTAAACAGCAAAGTTCAAGAGCAGCACAGAGCGTTCTCCAAAAGAAGAATCGTCAGATGCCTGCTTCACCCACCCTAATATCAGAGTGGAAATCCGCTCAATCGAAATCACGCATGCGTACAGGTGGAAAGTATGTATGTGCTTGATTCTGTTTTTCTTTTTTCATCTGTGGTTCAGGGCTTTCAATATGTATGCACAATGGTTTAGCGATGATTTAGAATACCGGTAAAAAATCTATTCAATCATTTTCTTCTTTTTTACTTTCATTTTTATTTTTGCATTTCTGAGTCGTCCTGTGTATCCCTGTGGCAAAGTGGCTGAGTGGAAACAGGTGCAGGAGTGATGTAGCACGTTAACACTAGAAGCCCCGTGGTGGTCATTTTGCCAGTTTTTGGTTTTAAAATGTAATTTTCTCCAGTCGTGTAACACATATGGGGCTGTGCGTTCGTGTGCATTTCTGTCAGTATGTATTAAATATTCTTACAACACATGAAATGGGGGTGTGCAGAAATAAAGGAGATATATTAAATTATACCTAAAAGCCCCGGGAGCCGTCACACTGACGGCCACACAGAAAACAACTGTATTTTGATTATACAGAACGGTATTCTACTTTATTATTTTTATTTACCAGTCCGCAGTGTGTTTAGCTGTAATCAGATTAGTCTCTACTCTCTGCCTGAGTGAATGACTGACAGTCTATTGTTTTCAATCAGCATTTTGAAGGCTGGCACCTGCTTGCCAGCTGCGATGCTTTGGTCAGTCAATTAGCATCGGGACTAGTGAAAATAAATACCAGAGACTGTGGAGTTTTAATCGGATTGAGGTCTGGGCTTTGACTGGGCCATTCTAAGACATTCAGGTTCTTGTTTTTAAACCACTCCAGTGTAGCTTTGGCTGTGTGTTTAGGGTCATTGTCCTGCTGGAAGGTGAACCTCCGCCCCAGTCCCAGGTCTCTTGCAGACTGAAACAGGTTTTCCTCTAGAATTTCCCTGTATTTGGCTCCATCCATCTTGCCCTCAATCCTGACCAGTTTCCCTGTCCCTGCCGATGAAAAGCATCCCCATAACATGATGCTGCCACCACCATGTTTCACCGTGGGGATGGTGTTCTCAGGGTGATGAGCAGTGTTGGCGTTGCACCACACATAGCATTTTGCGCAAAGGCCAGAAAGTTCCATTATGGTCTCATCAGCAATGGCTTTCTTCTCGCCACTCTTCCATAAAGCCCAGCTTTGTGGAGCGTCCAGGTTATAGTTGTCCCAAGGACGGTTTCTTGGGACAACATCTCAGCTGTGGGAGAAACTCAATAAAAAAAATAATAATTACATCTGACTGTTTCTCCTTTCGTTATACTATTTACAGTGTTTTGAATATAGCCGTCAAAAAGATGGCTGCGGGGCAAGGTATGAGTATATCTCCGGTCCTTCTAGAGTTAAAGAAGCAGACAGAGATAATTGTAATCCGGTTTAGAAATATTTTTATTTTATTTTCCAGGTCTGGTGACCAAAACAATAATCCCCTGGCAATAAACAACAATGTGTACTGCACGGGGTTAATAACAACGGGGTTGCAATCCCAACTAATAAACAATAATATCTGCCCCATAATAATACAAACACGGTCACCAGTCCTGGGTGCGTGCAGTAGTGCTCATGGTGGGTGATACAGTTTATTTAGTGACTATTGGTGAAGTGCCGTTCCGGCTTAGTGCTGGCCTTAAAAATACTGGCAGGGAAGGAGTTAAATTCTCCTCCCTGCCCAGGTTGATTGCGTCAGGTGGGAGCAATCAACCAATTTATTATTCAATTAGTCCCCAGCCACCTGACATAAAAGGAGGACTCAGCCTCCCAGTAGGGGGGATAGAGTTCTAGAAAGAGGAAGCAAGTGGTTTTTCTGTGTGTGCTGTTTTTTTGTTTTGGTAACCAGTGAAGGCAACACCCAGCCTGGAAGTCTTATTTTGTTGTAAGTTTTGTTTTATGTGTTTTTTGTGTTTTGAAACCTTTTTGTTTGGCTCTCGTGCTGGTTTATTTTGAATTTTTTGTATATTAAAAAGCTATATTTTGAACTTCTCTGAGTCTCAACCTATGTCATCCTTGTCACATTTGGTGTCTGAAGTGAGATAACGCCACCTGGAGGCTCAGGGCAGTATTTATTCATTTTTTTTTTGTTTTTGAGTTTTTGTGAATTTTTTTTTTTTTTCAAAATGGGCAGAAGAAGTAGGCAGCGGCAGCAGCGACAGCAACATCAAAAGCTGCTGCCACCCCAGCTGGAGGACCCAGCCAGCCTTTTCCCCTTGTGCTCTTGGTGCGGGAAGGAGGACCATCGCTGGAGATCCTGCCCAGAGGTGCCACCAGCGGACTGGTGTGGACGCTGTGAAGTCTACGGCCACAACTGGGCAGGATGCCCCTACGCCCTGGCCCAGGAGGAGGAAGATCACGACGGGGAGTTGTTTTTAAAAAATCTCGCGGCAGAGTTGTGCCCCGGCTGTGGAGCATATGGGCATGCAGTGGCCATCTGCCCCACCCAAACAGAGGGGAGAAGAAGGAGGCAGAGAGGAAGGAAAACATGGGAGGAAGAGGAGTGGTGCACCCATTGCATGCAGTACGGGCATGAGGAGCACCACTGCCCGGAGGTGTTACCGGACACAGACCTGGAGTGGGAGGAGCCCGAACATCCTGCGCCTGAGTGGGAGGAGCCCGAACGTCCTGCGCCTGAGTGAGAGGAGCCCGAATGTCCAGAGCCCAAGAGGGGGGAGTCGGTGCGTCCAGAGCCCAAGAGGGGGGAGTCGGTGCGTCCAGAGCCCAAGAGGGGGGAGTCGGTGCGTCCAAAGCCCAAGAGGGGGAAGGCTGAATGTCCACAGTCCAGGTATCCACCAGCAGAGGGAGAGTGTCTGCTGGTTTTGCCTCCATCACCGTCACCAGCAGAGGGAGCATGCCTGCTGGTTCCCCTGCTGCTACCTTTCCGAGAGCCAGAAGAGGTGGAGCTGCTGTCCCGAGAGCCAGAGGGGGTGGAGCTGCAGTCCCAAGGGCCAGAGGGGGTGGAGCCACAGACCCGAGAGCCAGAAGGGGAGGAGCCATGGACCCGAGAGCCAGAAGGGGAGAAGGCTGAAACCCCTCAGCGGCCTTTGCACATGCTGCTGAGAGGAGCTCAGGGGAGGCGCACCCGACTGCTATGGCAGGAGGTGCCAGCTCGACTTCAGAGGCCACTAGAATGGCCAGAGCCGCCAACGCCGGAGTGTCTGGAACCATTGCCACTGGAGGAGCTGGAACTGCCATTGCCGGAGTGGCCGTCGCCTCCGCCTCCTGTTCCAGAGGGTCTGCCTGTTGTTCCTGAGGGTCCATCGTCTCCGCCTGTTGTCCCAGAGGGTCCGCCTGCTGTTCGTGAGGGGTCGTCGGTCCAGAGGGAGACGAGCCGCCGTTCCCGCCTCCGCCACCAGAGGGAGACGGGCCGCCATTCCCAACTCCGCCACCAGAGGGGGACGGGCCGCCGTTCCCGCCTCCGCCACCAGAGGGGGACGGGCCGCCGTTCCCGCCTCCGCCACCAGAGGGAGAAGGGCCGCCGTTCCTGCCTCCGCCACCAGAGGTGCCACCATCGCTGCTCCTGCTGGAGGGTCCAGGTTCCCGGCCAGCGTTCGCGTGCTGGGAAGGTCTGGGGCCCCCGTTATTGAAGAAACCTTGGGGAATCCGACATCAACCCCGCCCACCACTGCCCGCTGAAATAGGAAATAGCCAACCCGAGGGACATAAGGGGACTCTTGGGGGGAGAGCTTGGGTTCAAAGGGGGGGGGGGGGGGGGGGGGGAGTTTGTACGTGGAGGGAGGTGTGTGGCACAGCAGGGCTCTGCCCTTAGAAATACTGGCAGGGAAGGAGTTAAATTCTCCTCCCTGCCCAGATTGATTGCGTCAGGTGGGAGCAATCAACAAATTTATTATTCAATTAGTCCCCAGCCACCTGACATAAAAGGAGGCCTCAGCCTCCCAGTAGGAGGGAGAGAGTTCTAGAAAGAGGAAGCAAGTGGTTTTTCTGTGTATGCTGTTTTTTGTTTTGGTAACCAGTGAAGGCAACACCCAGCCTGAAAGTCTTATTTTGTTGTAAGTTTTGTTTTATGTGTTTTTTGTGTTTTGAAACCTTTTTGTTTGGCCCTCGTGCTGGTTTATTTTGAATTTTTTGTATATTAAAAAGCTTTTTGAACTTTTCACACTGTCTCTGAGTCTCAACCTCTGTCATCCTTGTCACATGGTCCTTGGCGACAGCTCCGGAACTGTGTTAGCTGTCTGGTAATGTGCAAGACAAGACAAGACAAGACAATTACAAGACAAAACAAACAAAACACTCACGATACTGTTCTCAATACACAGAGTCTCTCACAGCCCTTCTCGGTTCAGAACACAAAACACAGCGAAGGAACAGATTGCGATTCTCCGTCCCCTTTTATGCTGTCACACATGACCCCTTGGTAAACGAGTGCAACCGCCTCTCCAATCTGCGGCTACCACGTCATTTCCCTTCTGGGTCAATGCGTTATTGCAATGGAGTCCTGCCCCCTTTCTAGCTGGCCGAATTCCCTTGAACCCTGGGAAAGAACAGTCAGGTCAGGGAAGTCTGTTCTCGCTGCTTAGCGCCCTTACAGGTCAGGAGGGAGATTTACAACCAAGAATCATTTTATTTCTGTCACAATCCCCTATGAACCATAGAAGTGCCCCCAGTGGTACTCGTACCCCTGGTTGAAAAGCCCTGTCCTAGACTGTTTCTATGAAATGTTTAGATACTCCTTCTACACACTATTGACTGGCTGTTCAGTAACTAAAAAAGTGATTTGGAGTCATACAGGTCCTCTCTTCATTGCTTGAATGAAGACTAACCTCACATCTTTTCTCCTCGTATTATTTGTATCATTTGCAGTGTGCATTTACCTCCTTTCATTTTTGCTCTATTCATAAACACTGTTGATTGCTGTGTACATATATTAACCCTTAGCGGTCCATTTATTCAGCGTGTCTCAGGCTCGTCAGGTCCAATTTATTTTCACACGCGCAGTTTATTTTTAACATGCTGTTTAAAAGTATTATTTTCACAGTAAAACAGGTTTAAAAGGCATTGCATAGCAACAGGACACTCAGTACTGCATCGCCAGCCCCGCCCCACCCCTCGTTCGCTGTATTTTTTACATACCTCTTCATAGTCGTGCATACCGTTAAATCCTCTCCTGATCACTCGTTTTATCACCAAACTCCAAAAGTTGTGCAGAAGCAGTTATCTTGTTTGTTTATGTCCGTGTTATCTCTGTGGTGCCGGGGTTAAGTGTATTGCTCAGATCCGCCCCTTTTTCTACGGCTTCTCTCAGCTCCTATCGGTCTGACTTGGCCATTGAATGGTTTTCTCGGCTTTTTCTGGAAAAAAAATGACTAGAGACCTGTTTTTTACGTCTTTTTGATGATGTCCGACATAGGACCGCAAAGGGTTGATGTATTTGATTTGACTAGAAGCTTAAAGTCAATGGATATATAATATTTCAGTTTGTTATGGACACCTGTGTCTGCAAGGAACTTTGATATAGTCCACCGCACTTATCAAACTGCAGAGCTGGACGCATGGATTCAAATTCTAATTCTAACCTACTCATCCATCCTCATTCTAATTGTACACATTCTTCTTTAGTCTATAACAGCAAAATACGTAAATGAATGAATAAATAAAGCCTCTCCTGACAACAGAAATCTTGCTGGCTTTTTTTATTACTCAGCGGGGAGACTTTCAGGACTCCCTGTGTAATTAAGTGGCAGTAGCATTAACTAGAAATGAATTAGCATTGGAAATGGCCCCCTGGGTTTGCCAGTTCAAATAACAGCTGTTGAAACTTTTCTGAGCTCTGTCCAAGCTTCCGTCCTCTCTGCATGAAGCTGAAGGCAGCATGGAAACACTTTTATCTATTCTGCTGATAGTCAGAGAGCAAACCCAACAAGGACTATTTCAAGCTAGCATTTGTCGACTAGCAGAATTAACATTCTACACTGTTGAATGGACGATAGCTTGAAGGTCTGTCAATAGCTGTTGTCAGCAGGGCTGCTAAGCCTCTGGAAGCTGTTCAGTTTTTCACAGCCTGTTTAAAACTGCAAGTCTCCCACAATCTTATTTGATTTTACACTAAAATATTAGCTTGATGTCTCCAAAACCATGTGTGGGAGAAATCTCTTAAGCCAGATATACATGAGCAATTTTGCAAGCAATTTTTTCTTGGCAACTCAAATTGACAATAAGAATTTTTACTAATTGACAACTTGAGTTGTCAACAAATTTTCAGTTGCCAATTGTGTTGCTAGAATAGACCGCTGCTCTGTTTTCAGCAATTTAGTTGACAATTTTTTATTGCATTTTCTAATCACTTAATTTCACTCTCAATTTTGATAAATAGGAAGTATTGCTTCAGACAAGTGGACACATGAGGAAACTTTGCAAATGATGTAATTTTTTCATGATATAAAATGTTTATGGGATGTTATATGTGCAAAATATAAAGGCCACAATAAAAAAGAAGATGAAATAAGGAATTAGCAAATATTTTCAGGAAATCGGCAGTTTGTCTTTTACCTCTGTTGGTCCACACTTGAGTTTTTTTACGTCAACGTCTTTTCAAAATGATTCCAAGTACTAAAACAGAAGCATTTCATTGTTAGTAAATCCAGTATGAAAAAGTGTAAATGTGCCTGTGACAGGGATGACGAGTGGTGACGTCAGACCAGAAGAAGGCACAACAAAAAGGTACGGTGCAGTGGCGCGGGCGCCGTTTTATTTAAATAATCCACAAATAAATATTTAAACAAAAATAAACACTTGCTCGCAGAGCAGAAATAAAACAAGTAAACAAAAATAAATCTCAAACACAAAATAAATAACAAAACCCAGGTCAGGCTGCGCAAATGCCTTCACTGTTCCTGGAATCTTTCTTTACGTTTTCTTTTAAAGTTTCGTTTCTCTCCTCGCTCGCTCCTAACACCCACCCCGAGCTGGAGAGCTGCAGGCTTTTTATAACAGGTGACCATCTCCCGATTAGCAACAAAATTAATCATTTAATTAATTCGGGAGATGGCCACCTTCTGCACGAGTTTTTAAATACTGTATGGATGTACAGGGCTGCTCGCCCTGTTACAGTGCCCAATGAAAGACAAGATGAAATATTTAGAAATGTATTTAACAAACTGTGCAATGTGAAGGCAATCACACTGAAGGACCCCGCACTGCCACCCACGCTCTTCAAAGTTTTGACTGCCGCGCAAATGGAACGTTTGTTCTATTAAAATCTTTGTGAAAGCTTGTTCCAAACACACATCACATTGTTAACTAAGTTGTCTTAAAACTTGAAGTCAGTATTCTCTTTATCGCTGACACATGGATTACTTGTAAGGTGTGTTTAATATATTTATAAGGGCTATTCTTACTCGTTTAGGAAAACAATCCTAAAATGAGTGATTGCAGTTACCCTGTACAATTGTATACTGCTTCCAAATTATAATGTTAAATTATAATATGGGGGAGCTTTAAAAATAACAGTTTGGGAGCAAGGACTTTTTATAATTTGCGCCCCATTATTTTATGGATAGCATGTTAAAAAGCATTCAAGCACCCAAGCAATATATGAAAAAAGGGTCCCATATTTCAATAAATTCATTGTATTTATCCTGTATCCTTGCTGTAAGTTTCTCCATAGATGCATGATAAAACATTATATTTAGCCACTGGGGGATTGATATGTTAGTTCTGTTTTTTCAATTTAGTAAACTTTCTTTTCTAGCAATTGTAAGGGATAGTAAAGAAGGTCAAAGCATGAAAGGTCACCTAGTAAACTTCGAAATGTGTGCCGTCAGCCATCCGCTTCATTTCACTCTGCAGGCCCGCCATGCAGCCACCTCTGAGCTACAGCGTCAGAGGACACCCTGGCCGACCTAAGCCCTCACCACCCGGGCAGCGCTCAGACAATTGTGCGCCGCCCCCTGGGAACTCCTGTCCACGGTCGGCAGTGGAATAGCCTGGATTCGAACCGGCGATCTCCAGGCTATAGGGCGCATCCTGCACTCCACGCAGAGTGCCTTTACCGGATGCACCACTTGGAAAACCCCGATTCCATTAATACCATTAATAGACCATCTGAACAGGAGAGTTGAGGCTAAATCATCCCAACTAAACTGATTTAGGGACAATACTTCAGATTTAGACCAATTAATCTTATAACCTGAAATCAATCCATAGTTTGATAAGATCAAGAACAGATGGCAATGTTTTATGAGGTGCTGTATGAATAGTACAATATCATCAGCATACAAACTTATTTTATGATGTATATTTCTAGGTAAAACTCCTGAGATGCGGGTATCCTGACGTATGGCAATGGCCAGGGGTTAAAAAAAAGAGAAAATAACAGAGGAGAAAGTGGGCAGCCCTGTCTGATACCTCTGAAGAGTTTAGAAGACTGTGAAATAATCCCATTTGTAATAACCGAGGCATGGTGGGAACTTTATCAAATCTTAATCCAATCAAGACTATATTTCCCAAATCCACATTTTTCTAGGACCACAAATAAAAAAGACCAATTAACCATATTGAAAACCTTCTCTGAATCTAAGGAGGCTACCACGGTAGAATTGCTATTTTTACTGGCCAGGTGTATGATATTAAAATTATGTCTTGCATTATCTGATGAGTGCCTATTTTTCATAAACCCGGTTTGGTCTGAATGAATCAGACATGGCAGGACACTTTCTAGTGCAATTCAATGTCGGGATCATGACTGCTTATATGGGTATGGTGAGAGGTGATCAAGGACTATTTGGCCACTGGTCCCGCCTGTTAACCCTTTGCGGTCCATTGTCGGACTGGGTCCGACATTGCAATTATTCCTCACAGGGCCTTTGTCGGACTGGGTCTGACATCATTATAGCAACGCAATAAACGGGTGTCTAGTCGTTTTTTCTCCGGAAAAAGCCGAGAAAACCATTCAATTGCCGAGTGGGAGCGACAGGAGCCGAGACAAGTCGAAAAAAAAAAAAAAAAAAGGCGTATCTCATGAATAGTCATACATGGTATCAGGTATCAGATAACGGGGGCGGACGTAAGTAAACAAGTTGGCTGACTGAATCAGCGCACAGAAAACACTGACATTTGCAGAGCTTTTTTGAGATGTTATAGTAATAAAATAATGACTTGGATCGCATTATTGAGGAGTTTGGTGATAAAACAAGTGATCCGGAGATGATCGATCGGTATGTACGACTATTATTATTATTATTATTATTATTATTTATTTCTTATATAGGTGAACGCTATAGCAAACGAAAGGGTGGGGCGGGGCTGGAGATGCCTAGTGAGTGCTTTGTTGATATGCAGGGCCATTTAAACCCGTTTGACTGTGAAAAAAAATACTTTTAAACAGCGCGTCTAAAATTAACTGCGCGTGTGAAAATTAATTAGACCTGGCTTGCCTGACGCGCGATTAATAAATGGACCGTTAAGGGGAGAAGAATGAGCCACCGCCATCTGAAAGAGAAACTGATCTGACGATGCCAGGATCAGCAGGGTGGACGAAGCCACGACCTTCCTCCCAAAAAGTCAAGACCGAGCGGATCCACCAACTCCACTTAAGTGCAGGAATAAACAAAATAAATGAATAAAATGTACCCAACCCCCCAAACTATTGACTCATGGCTAGTTGAGCAACAGCTATGTCTTCTGGAGCAATTGTAATGTACCGTTCTACTGCACTTGAGGCCCATCTGCCAAGGAGTTGGATTATGGATTGAATGTCCGGCTTTGTCTGCTGAAGTCCAATCCTGAAAGAATGGCCTGAAAATTGTGGAAGAGAGACCTGCATGAAGTAATAGCATAGATAGGTGGCTTGAAAACCATGATCGAGTTCCTGGTTTATTTGTTTCTTACGAACAAAGGATCTTGGGGAGAATTATTGAAAGTCCTGGCTAAGGTGTACTTGTAGATGGAGTGCTAGGGCAAAAGGTTGAAGGAATCTTCTGGTAGCGAATTTGGACTTTTTATTGAAGATGGTCTGCTTTGGAACGACTGAGAAGGAGAAGAATATAATAAGTCTGTCATATAGAGGTCATTGATGCAAAGATTTGCTGCTGGATTGAAAGAAGAATAGCATGTGAATTCTCCCATTCATAATCCCCCCCCCCCCCCAAAAAAAAAGCTGTCATGCATGAAGTTTCCATGAGGAGGTCCACGTAAGAGAAAAAAACAACCATTTCTCAGCTTAGAAATTAGTGTAGATAACATGTTGAAGGTGGTAGGATTGGGTGAGGATTTCTTAATTCCATGTAATAAAGATGCTTGTGGTAGTCTGGTGATAGAAGAACAGTTGATTCCATTTAGTCTTAGGTTGAATTAGATGCCTGATAGGCATGTTTTCATTGTAGATAGCTGGATGTAGTTTTTCATGACACTGTGTAATGAAGACCAGGAACTGACTGGAAGACACGGTGTGGCAGGATAGATGGTAAGCTGAACAGAACTGGAGATAGGATTTGCAACCTGTATTGTATTAAACAAGGGGTCTGAGGGGGGCTAGGGAATTCATCATGAGTTTACGGGCTGAAAATAGTATATGGCTGGGAGGTCATTTATAGGATTAGGCTCTGGAAGTCTGAAACTGGTAGGCTGACTGGATCAGCGATTGGGACCAGTTTCTTGAAGCGTTGGATCTTGGAGAATGTTGCTTCTTACCAGGAAAGGCGTTGCTCTCACACATTGAAAGTAAGACTACAGATGGTTGCGGTAATAATTCAATGTGAAGCCAGCACCAGAGTGATCCGTTTTATGCTAATAAGGGTCTTCTGAAATGGCACTTTGAAATTGCCTGACTTTCTGTGTATTAAACTTATGCTATTAAACTAACTCAGATGCATTACTAGAAAGCCCAATGCATATGTGGTACATATTTTTCCGCGGCACGGAACTTTAGTAGAATGAATGGTTCATTGATAAACAGTATTTTCAATGCTGGTCAGCCACCGAGGCGACAGGCTAGAGACTGTACAAACAAGTAAAAGCATAACAAAACATGGAGCACGGCGGAGGACAGGCAGGCACCGTGAAGCTGAAGCAGACGAGCCCCGAAAACAACACAAGCCAACAAACGCACATAACAACCAGAACATAAACAAACCAAGGCAAACCACTCACGACCAAGCACAGAAAATATAACAATGCAGTAACAATCCTCCAGTAAACAAAAGCCTGGCAACGCATGGGGAAGCGCAGACTGAGTCCAGGTGAGTTTACCTGAGATTTATGTAGGAATTCTCTAATAAGCAATTATTCAATAATCCTAGAGAGAGCAATAATTCAAGAATCCGTCCCCTGAATATAAGAAAAGCTTCCAATAGTTTTACTTATTGTTTTAATATCATTATTTATTAACGATAAGGGATGGTAATTGGCACAAAATGAAGGGTCTTTATTCCTTTTCAACAGAAGAGTGATTAAGGCTGTATTCATAGACTGTGACATTAAATTGGAAGTATATGAATAACTGACCATGTTTTAATAAAACAGGAGAGATAAGAGAGCAAAAGTGTTCATAAAATTCAACTGGGTAGCCATCCTGGCCAGGAGATGTTCCATGAAGCACAGCAAACACAGCTTTTTGCAATTCTTCAATTGTAAGTGTGTTGTCAAGATTTTTGGAGTCATGTTCAGAAAGTACAGGTATTTTTTAATTATCTACAAACAAATTAATTTGGGTTATGTCAGGATCTGATTCAGGTTTATATAGGTTGGCATGGAAAGACTTGAATGTTTCATTAAGTTGTTTGTGATTTGTAATAGTATTATCATATTGATCTCTGATGACAGAAATTGTTGTTTTTTCTCTGTTATGTTTAGCCTGTAGCTCATAAACGGCCAGTTTTTGTCTAATACAATAACATAAGAATGTAGTTTTGGATGATATTAAGTTGTGAAGTTCAGACATGGCCTGTAGTAGACGTCTGTGGCAGAGAAGCTGAGCAGAGAAGGTGAGCAATCAGGAGTGTAATTAAACTCCAAAAAGAAAGATCACTCCTTTGAAAAAAAAGCACTGAATTCGATATCGGACAAAAGTGAGGTATTGAATCTCCATCTCATAGACCGAAATTGATTTTTATTCAAAGATAAAATGAAACTGACAGGAGCATGGTCAGAAACCATAATGGGATGAATTACAGGGTTTGATATATTAGATACTAAAGTCAGATTAGATAAAAAGTAATCGATGCAAGAATACAATTTATGGCATGGAGAAAAATAAGTGTAATCCATCTCATTAGGATAATATAACCACCATATATCTCCCATGCCATATTCTGTCAAATAACCTTTAATGATCTCTGCAGATTTGGATGGATTGATGTCATTGGATGTGTTGGATCTATCAAGAACTGGATCTAGAGCTACATTGAAGTTTCCTAAATGATTAAATACGGAGTGAAAAATGTCAGGGGAGTCAGTGTTGGGGCCATATATATTTAAAATTGTATAGTGCTCACCCTCAATGAATCCATGAATCAATATAAATCGACCTCTGGGTCAGATATTAAAGAGTCCAAAGTGAAAGGTATGTTTTTACTGATTAAAATTGCTGCCCCCTAAGTTTTGAATTGAATGATGCTGCAAAGGTATTTAATATTTTGGACCTTTTGTTAGGAGAATTAATGCCTCTAACATTTCAGGAGACAAAAGTTGCTGAGCTCTTAGTCATATTGCTGGTAAATAATGTAACATAGTAATTTGAGTCTGTTTACCCACATGTAAATAAGCACAATAGATTAAATAGCATATCACATAATAGAACCCAATATAATTAGGACCCTGTGGAGTCACCCATAACAGCAAAAACCCTGCATGTATATATAAATAAAAAAAAAACCACAAAAAAGAAAACAAGTAGACAATTGAGTGAAGGAAATTAGTAAGAGGGAAAGAATAAAAGGACTTAAAAAGGGAAAGAAGAAATAAAGGGGTAATACACTGTTGTTGCTAGTTACCCTTCGTCCCAGGCGATGTACTCCATGAAGAGTTGTTTTTTTACCTGATCTGCTGAGAACTTCAACACTTTTAAAATAAAATCTTTAATTACAGCTTCGGTATTCTCCAGCTTGTCTTCCAAATCAGACTGTCCCGCATACTGCGACACTGTAAGTCTAGTAGTGTTCTTTTTAACATTTTATTCTCTTGTGTAATAAGTTCAGCTTTGTCTTGTAAAGAATGTAAAGTACCTTGCATTTCCTTGTTCTCGTTCTTCAGTTCTCCAGGCACCTGATGGCTGTATTCCAGGCTTTACTTCACCTCCAGTATTTGTTTTTGTAGTACTTCCAGGATGTCCAGTTTACAAAGTTTTTCATTTATTGATGCCAGTATGTGATAATCAACATCGAAGCTTCTCTTCGTATCCGCTGTTGTATCGCTGGATGATTGTCTCTTTTATGGTCATCCTGAGTGGAAGCAGTGACAGATGTTTCCATATTTATCCTCACAGGTGATTCTAAGGCCCTGTCCACACTACGTAACCGATCTCGAGAACCGTACTCGAAACCGCTCTAATTAATACAGCTCAAAGCGTCCACACTGAAGTACCGTTTAATGTTTAGTCGGGCTTAATGCATCCTCACACCATTGGAATAGTTCAGTTACAATTCCCAGCAGCGCAACGAACCGTGGAAATTAATACGATAGTATCCCACCATGCACTGTATTTTATTTTAAAATAATGTGTTATGCCCCATATTAACAGAGGCCCATATTGCTAAAATATGGTATTGTGGAAAAAGTAAATCCTAACACACACACACAAGTACGGCTTGAAGTTTTCAGGTTTTATTTTTAATCAGGTGAAGTCTCTTTAAACAAATTGAGCTGATTCTGCTTTATAATTAAACTCAGAAAAAGCTGTTAATTACAAAACAATCTTTGTTTTTACCTTCATATCTTGCCTGAGCCTAATTCTGTTCCTCTTAATTTTATTTCAAACAGAGCTGACAAATTACGTGATTTGTTCATCCCCGATCCTACTTTTAACTCGCATTTCATTTTTGCAGTCACCCAATTTAACGTTGTGTTTTTGTTATTTTCCCCAATAGTTTAACAGAGATGTCCTGACAGATTTTTTGAAGCATAAAAATGAATACCTAGTGCGGAGTGTACACTGATAGCAAGTCCTTCAGGCGCCTGCTCTGAGTATTTCGCCAAACATACCACAAAGCATTTTGGAATATTGGAGGATACACAAAAAATGTATTTTAGTATTATAGCATCCACACTTCTGTTAAACTGCACTACCTGATGCGATCTAATTAGAACCGGACTTGAGACTACCTCCTGAGGTGGTCTCGAGTCCGGTTCTCGAGTACGGTATTAAATGCTGAGTAGTGTGGACGCAAACCGTATTTAGCACTTTTAAGCCGGCTTAAATGCAACTAATACGGTTTAAAGGCATAGTGTGGACAGGGCCTTAGTAGCAATCAATAAATTATTCAAGCTCCTCTATACTGGAGGAGACTAGATTGTCAGCTTCCAGCACAATTAGCGTTACCTTTACCGTGTGTGCAGACCAGGGCTGGCGTCAGGGGGGGTGCAAGGGATGCAACTGCACCTGGGCCCAGCATTTTGGGGGGCATTCTACTCCACTGGGATTACAAAAAAGAATATGTAGCTAGGTAGTATTGGTGGACTGTTAATCCAAACACAAATTCACAAATCACAGCTGACAGTTTGTCTGGAGGCGGGACGCAGAGCGAGCGCTCTGGCTATGGGTCAGTGTTCAGGTCGTGTGATTGCTCTGCTGGGAGTCGGAGATGCAATACTAAAGGTGTAATTACGAGAGCCCGAACAGACCAAACATAACTGGACAATCTGATTTGGCGAAACCGTTGATCCTTCCTGCCATGGAACGTGTTCTGCTTGTTTGGTCGAACAGCCTGGTCTGCTCGAGGAGTTCCAGGTAGTTCCAAAGTTTTGCAGCCCCTACTTTTTTTTTTTTTGGATTGAGACATAAACATTTAGATGTTTTATTTAATCAAAGAAACTACAGAATGATATTGCAAAAGTCTACTGGAAGCCATAATAATAGTACAGTATTTCATGTTAGAGTTCAAAATGTCACTGACAGAGAGCGAATGAATCCTAGATAACAATTTCCCTCCTGATCTATGAGGGCGCTGTCAAACAGGAATAGAGTGCCTCGTACTGGTTGGTCTGGCAGTTCATTCCAGGGTCAGTCGAAAGCCAGCCATCCAGGAAGGGGGCGGTGTCACAATGCCCAAAGTCATCGCCCTAAAGCGGTACGCGATGTGTCAGTCATGGATTGGAGGAGACGTGACTGAACTAGTTATCGCAGGTGTGACTAAAGGGGCGTTCACACTGGACGCGGCGTGCATGCCGCCTGCTTGCGCGCTGCACTGCAGTACTGTTCACACTAAATGCAGCAGGGTAAAGTCAGTGGGCGGTCCGTTGTTACGTCACGGCTGCAGGTACAGTGGCTTTTGGTTGCTGAGCAACAAACAGTAAATGCCAGCGGGAAAATAAAACTCGTTTGATTGAACTGAAGACACTGAGACAAAACTGAGGTGCGAAACATTATTATAAATATTTTTTTTTTATAAAATCTAATTGTAACCCCCACACTGCCACAATCACCCCCCCTCCTTTTTTTTATTAATTTTGTTAAAAACTGTTAAAATATAATACACCAAATAAAACGTTTTGCTTTATCTTTTAAAAGTCTGTCTGCAGTTAATTTATAAAAAAAAGCTTATGTTATAGTAGCACCACAATCATACAATACTTTGAAGAATGAACAGCAAACAAAAAAAATAATTGCGATCACTCTGCTCTAACGGAGAAAGAAAAAAACTGTAAGATCGTTGTGGGTACATGACATCCTGAAGAAAAGAAAAAAGTACGGCGCATACCATCGGCTGAACCAGGAGCTCCGGTTTGATGAAGGCAGTATTGGACTTTACTATTGTTGAAGTACACATTTTATATGTATGTGTGTGTGTGTGTTTATATATATATATATATATAGATATATAGATATATAGATTTTGAGAACTGTCAAATAACATTACCTTTGTGAAATAATACACATCCAAACGATTGTAGTTATACATTCAATTTTTTTTTTTTAAATATAGTTGTTCAAGGTCAGCTATAGAGAGATTGATTTAATATAATCAAAAACTCACCTGAGGCATATGGCCAGGTGTTCTAATGGGCTGATAGCTTCCCTGTAATCTATGCCCATTTTTGTAATAGTTGGCCCGATTTTTGAAAGGAGGCAATTCAGTTGTGCTTTTGGCACTAGTCAATGCAAATTACTGCTTCACCATCATTGATGTTGGAGCATTTGGGAGAAACAGCGATGGAGGTACACTTTCAGACTCCAATTTAGGGAAAGCACTTAAGGAAGGGAAGCTAAACATCCCTGAAGACACCACTCCCTGGAGCTGTTCACCTGGGACCGGTACCATATGTAATCGTGGGAGACGAAGCCTTTCCAATGCGGAAAAATCTAAAGAGACCTTACCCTGGAAGAAACCTGCCAAATGACAAGCGCATTTTTAAGTACAGCCTTTCTCGTGCTATAAGAGTAGTTGAAAATGTGTTTGGCATTTTAGCAGCAGAGCATTTACAGGCGTGTTATTGGTGTGAGCCCCAATAATGCAAAGATAATTGTTAAAGCAACGTGTGTCCTGCACAATTTGATGAAGAGACAACATGGGGAGTCTGTTCTGCAAAGCTCTGCTACCACCGCTGAACAACAAACAATGCAGGACATCTCCCAAGTGAGCAGTAACAACGCCACAAGGGAAGTGCTTGACGTGCGAGAGGCTTTTAAAACATACTTCAGTTCTGCTCCAGGTGAAGTGGAATGGCAGCACAGCATTGTTTAAATAAATAAATAAATACATTTTTTACATTTTTACTTATGGGTCATACCGTGTCAATACATCACTGTCACCCATATGTCTCAGATTTGGATGAAAATCTGTACAAAGTTAGTAAAAACATTTTTACAAAATCTGAAATCTGAACACTCAACTAATAGTTTCTTTGATATGACTGTTTACGACTGGTTGAATTGATACGGAATGACAGATAAGTAAAAAAAACTGGAAAGTAAACTTAAAACACCCTGCTGTATACTATACTGTCTATTTTGTCTGCCTGCTCTTTGGTATGTTTGAAAATGTAAATCATTGGGTAGGTTTCATTAGAGATGTTTAGCTTCCTGTTCTGAAGTGGATTTGCTAGCAGTGTACTCCATATTCCCTTGCAATTGCTCCCCAATCCCCCAATATGGCTTTGCATACTGTCCTTTATTAAAATTGTGCCAGCTACTGTTGAAAATCTCTTGTCGCCAAAAACTTTATATGAGGTACAATAAAATTATTTTCTTCCAAATTAATTAATTTAGAATTATAATAATTCCATGGATTCCCCAAGTTAAAAATACAATGTACATTTTTATTAATTTTGTTAAAAACTGTTAAAATATAACACATTAACACCAAATAAAACATTTTGCTTTATCTTTTAAAAGTTTGTCTGCAGTTAATTTATCAAAAAAATGCTTGTTATAGTAGCAGGTGCATAATTATTTTCAATGTGGAGTTTAGCACAAAAAATATATATTATCTAATTTAAGTAATTATGTATATTTAATATTCACTTACCTGGTAATCCCATTTCTACACCCACAGTCCTCCATGCTGCAGCTTTTTTATTAATATCCCTGTAACTATTAATTGTTGTATTATACAACGCCGGGAAATGTGAAATTAAAGCTAACAGCTTTTCCTCCATTTTATTTTTTTATTTCTTCCTCGCAAAGGAACCTCCTACTTTTCCCTGATTGGCTGTTAGCAGGTTACTTCAGCCGCCTTCATTGAAAACCATTGCTAGTGCCGCGCCGCATCTGGTGTGAACGCCCCTTAAGGATATAATTAGGGGATGTCACAATGAAATGTGTTCCTTTGATGTGGTTATGACATTGACCGAGAAAGGAAACTGACTGTGAAAAGCGTATCGTGAGTGTTAAGTGTTTTGTTTGTTTGTGGAAACTAACTGTCTGTGTTTGTCACTGCTAGACGGCTAACACTACACTGCACGATTGTCACTGTATTACCTTGCACTGCACCTGCACTCAGAGCTCCCACTGTCAGGAGAAATGGCCGTGTCTGTGTTGTGTGTTGTTTCTTGTATTATTATTTTAGGACTGAACCCCGTGGTTTAAATGCTGGCAATACACATGGTATCAAACGCCACTCAAAGGGAGTCGGTACACAGTGTGACCGAGAGGGCGAGGTTATTGGGCCATCCAGGGCAGATGTTACTCCAGCCCCTCAATATACCGGAGATGTGGGACCGAAGCGCGGACCTAGTGTGGGGCCAGAAAAACGACCCCACACTGGTGCACGCTTGGGGACAGGTCCGGTCTATTGAAGGTAAGGATGTTGAAGGTGCTGGTGCGCTAGTATATCCACACTTGATTATTCATTACTGGCTCAGCACCGGCAACAGCAGCATTACAACCAAAATGCACAGATTTAGACATTTCGACCAGGAGACAAGGTAATGCTGCATCTTCCCACATCAGAATCCAAACTATATGCTAAATGGCAGGGGTCATATGAGGTGATCCAGGCTATAGGGAAAGTCAATTATTAAATTTGGCAGCCCGATCGCCGCAATGAATGGGAAATTTACCATGTAAATTTATTGAAGCCCTGGCAGGCAAGGGATAGCCCCAGGCGAGGTAGAGGATGATTTTGGACCCTGTATAGAAGCCCCTAACATACAGAACATTCCAATGGGGGAACAGTTACTCCCAGATCAGCAGCGTAAGTTAATTGAGGAGTTCAAGGATGTTTTTCTGACGTGCCCGGCAGAACTAATCTTGTTGAATATGACATTATCTCTCCCCCAGGTACCACGGTTCAAGAGAGACCTTACCGGATCCCGGAAAGTCGACGAGGTGGCATTCACAAAGAGGTATGGGCAATGCTTGCACTTGGAGTGATTGAGCCTTCCAGGAGCGAGTGGTGCAGTCCGATTGTGATAGTCGCCAAAAAGGACTGCACCAAACGCTTCTGCGTTGATTTCCGCAAGGTAAATGCTATTGCCAAGTTTGATGCATATCCCATACCTTGGGTCAACGAGCTTCTCGATAGACTGGGAATGGCGAAGTTCATCTTGAATTTGGACCTGGCAGATCCCCTTAACCTGCAGATCACGTGAGAAAACTGCATTTTTTACCCCTGATGGTCTGTTTCATTTCATAACCATGCCGTTTCGGCTACACGGTGCGCCCACTACCTTTCGGAGACTAATGGACCAGGTTTTATGCCCACATCATGAATATGCTGTGATGATGTGGTTATTTACAGCTCAACCTGGTGAGAGCATTTAGTTAGGGTCACAGCCGCAGTCTCTGAGGGTAGCCCGGCTGACAGCCAACTTGGGTAAATGTGCATTTTCCAAAGAAGAAACCCAATATTTAGGATTTATTATGGGACATGGGCAGGTGAAACCCATCGCCACCAAAGTCCAGGCTTTGATGGATGCGGCAATCCCGAAAACCAAGTCCCAGGTGAGGTCTCTCTTGGGGTTGGCCGGCTATTACCGACGATTCATCCCCGAGTACGCCACAGTGGTCAACGCTCTAGTGATCCTCACTAAAAAGAGTGCACCAAATTTAATTAAGTGGACAGGAGAATATCAGGGGGCATTATGCAACGGCTCAACGGCTCTGCCAAGCCCCCGCCCTGATCACACCAGATTTTGATAAGGAATTCCTCCTCCACACCGACACTTCAGATGTTGGTCTGGGGGCGGTCTTGTCCCAGCAGGTCGACGGAGTAGAACACGCTATCCTGTATATAAGCAAGAAAATGCTCCCCTGGGAGCGCAACTACTCCATCATAGAAAAGGAATGTCTGGCCATTAAATGGGCCACTCAGACCTTACACTACTACCTCTTGGGACATTCATTCAATCTCGTCACTGACCATGCCCCACTCAGATGGTTAAGCATGATGCAGGATAGCAACACCCGGATATCTCGGTTGTATCTAGTGCTGCAATGTATTTCATGACACACCGTGCAAAGAAAGATCACCAAAATGCGGATTACTTTTCCCGGGAGGGGGGTGTAAAGCAGATTCAGCTGAGTGTTCCTTCGGCTCCACAGAGAGCGAATGAATCCGAGTCAATAATCTCCCTCTCGATTCTTGAGGGCACTGTATAATCGGAGCAAAGTGCCCCGTAATGGATGGTTTGGCAGTTCATTCCAGGATCGGATTGGAGGAGACGTGATTAGCCGCGCCATCGAAAGAGGGCATGACGGAGGGTATTTAGGGGAAGTAGCCCCAGCAATCTGTTCCTTTTGATGTGGTTACCGCTAGGACCGAGAAAGGAAGTGATCAATTTGTGAATCGTGATTGTTAAGTGTTCTGTTTGTTTCTAACTGTCTGTACTTGTCATTATAGAAAGCTAACCTCCGGGGGCTGTAGCTAAACTGCCAGCAATTAAACCCGGACTCCACTTCACCATTGTACACGAATAAACCTGTATATCACCACTTTCACTAAGAGCACTCACTCTGGATTTGTGACCGTGTTGTGTTTGTGTGTGTCTTGTTTAGTTTATTATTATTTTGGGACTGAACCCTATGGTTTGCCTGAGCGATACACATCGTTGTGTAGAGCCAGGTATTATTATTTGTCAGCAAATAAATAGCTGCTTTTTCACAGTGGACTGTCTTATGTCTATCATTCTTGAGCACCGCATCACCACTGCACCTGTGCAGTACAAACCACAGTGCCATACTTTTTGTTTCAATAAACCAATTTAGCCTAACTACATTGTTTCTTTTGCAATGTATTAACCCTTTGCGGTCCTATGTCAGACCAGGTCCAACATTATAATTTTCCATTTCCGGTCCAATGTCAGACCCTGTCCTACATCATCAAAAAGACGTAAAACACAGGTCTTTTTCTCCGGAAAAAGCCAAGAAAACTATTCAATGGCCGAGTGAGACCGATAGGAGCCAAGAGAAGCCAAAAAAAAGGGGCGGATCTCAGCAATACACATAGCCCCGGCACCACAGAGATAACACGGCTATAAACAAACAATATACCTGCTTCTGCATCCAGCGCTCAAAGAATATCACAGACATTTGCAGAGCTTTTTGAGATATTATAGTAATAAAAAACTGACTTGGATCGCATTATTGAAGAGTTTGGTGATAAAACGAGTGATCAAGAGATGATTTATCGGTATGCACGAGAAAAGGGCTTGTAACCAGGAGGTCCCCGGTTCAAATCCCACCTCAGCCACTGACTCATTGTGTGACCCTGAGCAAGTCACTTAACCTCCTTGTGCTCCGTCTTTCGGGTGAGATGTAATTGTAAGTTATTATTATTATTATTATTATTATTATTTTTATTATTATTATTATTATTATTATTATTATTATTATTATTATTATTATTATTTATTTATTTCTTAGCAGACGCCCTTATCCAGGGCGACTTACAATCGTAAGCAAATACATTTCAAGTGTTACAATACAAGTAGAGTGCAGAGTTCACACACCCTAGTCTCTGTAAGTCGCCTTGGATAAAAGCGTCTGCTAAATAAACAAATAATAATAATAATAACAATAATAATAATAATAATAATAATAATAATATTAATAATAATAATAATAATGAAGAGGTATGTGAAAAATACAGCGAACAAGGGGTGGGGCTGGAGATGCAGTACTGATTATCCTGTTGATATGCAGTGCCTTTTAAACCTGTTTTACTGTGAAAAAAATACTTTTAAACAACACAAAATAAAATAAAAAATAAATTGGACCTGATACGCCTGAGACATGCTGAATAAATGGACCGCAAAGGGTTAATGAAAATAATATTACATACTTGATATATCCTTCCTGTCAATGGATGAAATTATAGTAATAGCAAGCATATCATCCATGGTTATATGAGGTTGTTGTTCATATCATAAAACAAAAGTCTTCAAAAATCCTACAAGATACATTGAAATAAGTGTGAGAAATACAAGGTACATTATTTCATGGCATTGACATTACTACATTGTGACAGGGCTATAAGCCCTGCACATGAAAAGGGGGCAGGGCAAAGCCCTCCTGCAAAATGTATTTGTTTTGTATTATTATTTTAAAATGTATTGTTTGGTACCCCTCCACCTCTGTGTTTAGTGTGTGTTATTTCGTATCTGTTTAGTTTTATTATAATTTAAAATGAAAATGAAAGGACAGAAGAGTAGTTTCCCTGGCTATTGGAGAGCTGCTCACGGTGGGAGCAGAGATCTTCCATCAAGGAATATGAAAAGAGGTAGAACATATAACGGTTAGTTAGGACATTGAGCATTAAGAACATAGCAGGCTAAGTCCCGAGCAGATAACAGGAAGAAAGAACTAAGCCTCTGTTTTCTAAGAAGGAATAGTGCATGAGCTGTGAAAAGATAGATATGGCTAGGGGTCCCCACTGAGTTGTACGATGAGAACCCTCCTTATCTGAAGGCAGAGGTGGCATAGCCTGACCCGAGGTCGGGGCAGTGAGATCACTTGCACCCCAAAAGAAGGACCTCCGGTTCCATAGAAGTTCCCCAAAACTGTGCGGCAAACAAGAAAAAAGACCATGTGCCAATACATTGGAAAAAACACACGAGAATAAAACTGGGTTAGATAGATGTATGGATTATGTGTATGTATAACTATACCTATATCTCTTACTCAGTGGAGAGGAAAACCCCCCTCGTGGGAGGAAACCTTTGGTCCCAGCGAAGAGACAGGGATGGAATGTGGTGACGTCAGGCCAGAAGCAGAAACCAAAAACACAAAGGCAGTATTGCAGTGAAAAAGAGACGCGGCATGCAAGGTTTATTTAAATAATACAAAAATAAAAGGTTTTTAACAAAAAGACTTTGCTCACAGAGCCAAAATAAAAAGGTAAATAAAACAAATCTCGAACACAAAACCGAATAGGTCAGGCTGGGCAGATTGCTGTCACTGTGCCTATTCTTCGTTTTTAAATAAATTTCTCTCTCTCTCCTCTCGCTCTCGCTCTCGTTCCTCCTCTGAACACCCACCCGGAACATGGAGAGCTGCAGGCTTTTTATACCGTGGCCTAGGGGTTTAACTAGCTGACAATTATTTTATTACCCCTCGGCCACAATCTGCACAAGTTTTTTTTTTTTTTTTAACGCTACTAAACAATACAATAAATAAATACAAAAACAATACCGACAGCACTTCGCTGTCATATAAATACATAAATCATAACACAAAACAAATACAAAACAATAACCTGGAGAGGGGGAGACCCTGTTCTAAAAATAAATAAACAAATCAATGTTCAGGGCTCCTCGTCCTGTTACACCCCCACTCCGGGCAAGCTAGCAATACTTTGTTGAGTTGTGGAAATGTCAGAAATGGAAGAGTAAATGTACAAGTGAACTGCTGGAGAAGACCAGTGCCCCAGACTCTTAATGAGATGCTGGTTGATTCTTGCCTTGGCTGCTGATGTCGCTGCCCTGATCCTGAAGGAATGAGGGGTGTAGAACTGGGGCGGTAGGCCTGCCTTGGAGATCAGGGAGGCCATGTGGGAAGAGAACCAATGTCTAGAGACAACTGAATGGGAAGAGACCACAAACAGCGGGTCTGATGGGAGGAGGGGTTTCCTACGTGCTAGGTACCTAGACATGGTGCTGTAAGGGCAAAGAGGAGAGTTAATCTTTGACAGTTGAATGAACTGGCCTTGACAAAGCTGATCTGTCTTGGAAGTGCATAGTAGGATGATAAAGTGGGATCCGGGAACCAGTGAGAGGTCGCAGAAATGGATGCCGATGGAGGAAAAACTGGCAGTTGATGGAACTGTGAACTGCTCATCTGAGGAATCCGAAGAAAGCAGTTAAAAACATTGTCTACATGAGTAGGTCACTGAAAGGATTGAAGCAGTCATTTTGAAGGATTTGTATTAAAGTTAATAAAATGTCCACAGATATAGGTAGGCACTATGGGGAAGCTGGGGCTATGCTATTGATGATTCAAGGTAAGGGAAGAAACTGCCAATAAACGGTAGTATTAGACTGGAGCCAGATGGAGAGTCTCTTGTGTGTGTGATTAAAGCGAGGATCCAGTCTTGATTGAACTGAATAAGCAGAATCCAGTTTTGAACACAGAAGACTGAATAGCAGTTCCAGCCTGTGGTGTAAGATGACCTTGTAGACAGAGCAAGAGCTGAAGCCATGTAGTTTATGGCAGATTGAAGGAGCTTGGATAGAGCTGAATTTAATTGAACACCAGGTGCTGGAATGGACTTGAGTGTGACAGTGAGTTCTGTGTAATCAGCCAAATGATTTTCATAAATAGCTAACCTAAATAAGCAAAATAATATATAACCGTTTTCTCTACCTGGCTTTGGCTGCCACTGCAGCGGTGTTTACAATTTGTATTGCTGTTCCACACTGGAGAGGACTAGATTGGAGATTGGAGACTAGAATATTGCTGCTCTAGAAAGAGTGCAAAGAAGAGCAACCAGAATTATCCCTGGTTTAAAAGGCATGTCGTATGCAGACAGTCTAAAAGAATAGAATCTATTCACTCTTGAACAAAGAAGACTACGCGGTGATCTGATTCAACCATTCAAAATCTTAAAAGGTATAGACAGTGTCGACCCAGGGGACTTTACTGACCTGAAAAAAGAAACAAGGACCAGGGGTCACAAATGAAGATTAGATAAAGGGGCATTCAGAACAGAAAATAGGAGGCACTTTTTTACACAGAGAATTGTGAGGGTCTGGAACCAACTCCCCAGTAATGTTGTTGAAGCTGACACCCTGGGATCCTTCAAGAAGATGCTTGATGAGATTCTGGGATCAATAAGCTACTAACAACCAAACGAGCAAGATGGGCTGAATGGCCTCCTCTCGTTTGTAAACTTTCTTATGTTCTTATTTATATTTTACACGTGTGGTTTTTAACTGTTATATTAATTACCCAAAGGGAGCCCCAAACAGCTGGGTTAAATATGTGTGCTGTTATTTTGTTTTAATTATTTAGTTATTTTAGCAAGGCTTTCAGCCTGAAACAATGGCCAGGTGCATGTGATCAGAAACCATTGATTATTATTTTTATTTAGCAGATGCTTTTACCCAAGGTGACTTAAAGAGACTAGGGTGTGTGAACTATGCATCAGCTGCAGTTCCTTACAACAACGTCTCACCCAAAAGGAGGTTAAGTGATTTGCTCAAGGTCACACAGTGAGTACCTCCTGGTTACAAGCCCTTTTCTTTAAACGCCAGACCACACAACCTCTTATATTCCCACCATAAAAGAAGAACAGAAAGTTCAGGATGAGAGAGGAGGTGAGGGAAGCACCAGAAGGGACCAGGCGGCCATTATGTTTGTGGAGAAGCAAGAAGGAGAGAACTATACATATGGCTGGGAAGAAGAAAAGACTGCTATTAAGGAAAGTTAGTAAAAGAGAATGATTAAACAGAAGATTAATTCTGAGCTGTTGTTTACATATGATCCTGTAGTGAAGAATGTTGTTAGTACAGTAGTTGTGGTGCATAATTATTCAGTAAGATAAAAGTATAGTGCATAAATTACAGTCTATTGTGGATAAAAGATTAAAGATATTTAAGAGTCAAAGTAATACTGGGATGCTGAATTGGGTTTTGTGTCTGTCTCCAGGGCATCCTTCTCTCTCCCTCCTGTTTGAACATCAGCCCGGATCATAGGAGCATCAGGAGGAAGGGCAGACCGCTGCATCATCATCTCAGACACCCCGATAAGCGAGGTCCTACTCTGCAGGAGTTAAGTATCAGTGGCCGGGTCGGAAAACCAAGACCCGATTGCAAGTACGGCTGAGATCGGGGTGTGTGAGGGAATGCCGGTCGGAGAGGGGGCTGGGGAAAGGAGCAGAGTAATAAGGGTGGATCTCCCTGCTTGTCCTATTCAGGAGTTGACATCATGGAGTGGAGGGAGAGAGGAGGTGCGCTTTGGAGGTGACCCAAAGAGATTGTGCTGGCAACCGGGAATTAATTGCTATTAAACCCCAGGATTCAGGGTTTTTTGTATCACATTCAGAACGAGTTAAGGAGAGTTAACTTTGACCACAGGAATTGGGACACTCCAAGGCCATGGAAGGCCAGGTGACTATACAGCAGTATCGTGGATATATACTTTTCAAGTGTATGGTTTGGGACATTGGAGGACTTAATAGTCAATACTTACCTTGCTGCTTAAAATCTGTGCACTTTAGTTTAGTCTTGCGCTGTGCTGTTTAGGAATTTATAACACCTAGGATATTCGTTGATAGATGCTGTATAGTGGTGATATATTTGATCATTTTTATTTTTAACGCATTGATCATTGTAATAAAGAAAAATACTTTTACTTACTGGTCTGTGTGGTTCCTGTGCGCTCTTTGTTCACACTGGTGGTCAGTCCGAGATCCAAACAACTTGTGGGGTGAAGAGGAAAAATTGTTAAAATCTGTAATACAATAATTACCTGTGTAAAGTCAAGCATACCCCGTGACATTTTCATGTACCTCTTAGGTGTCTCATCAAAAGCCAACAGTGTAAATACCAGTGCCCTAGCCATCACGATTAGTAAAAATAAATCTTGCAAATGTTGAGTCTGCATCTGTGAGAGTTGACATCATTGTTGAAAGCTTTAATCATAAAAGAAAATAAAATCCCCAAATTCATAAAACATTATAAAAACAGTTTTATCTTTTCTAAAGAAAAGCACTATAGCAGACAACCCATAGAAAACTATTAAAAGCAGCTGGTCTAATATCAGCAGCAGGGTTTTCCTTGGTCCATGCAGAGAGCAATGCTGCCATGCCTCCTCCAAAGTCTCAGTCTCAGGTCCTTTGGATCATGAATGTTGTTTCTGGACCAGTGCAGGCTGGGGCTTCACTAAACAGACCTTTCTTCCTACCCCCAGCAGCAGCTTTCATTATTATAAAAAGTGTAGCACAAGTTGTTAGTCACCTGATGGCGTTTACTATTACCACCAGAGACTCCGAAATAAACTCAGTCGGTGCACCCTCACAGTGATAATGAGGAGAAATTGTAGAATGCAGCAGCAACAGCGACCTCTCTGGTCTGTTGGACAGTAGTGGTGAGCTGCAGCATTCTCCAGATTCAGTCAGACTCATACCCTGAAGGCTCCACCAGCCCTGCCCATAGGACTGTCGAATCCTCCACTGCCAAAAGCGGTAGGGGTGGACAGCTGCCAGCAGCAAGAGCAGCACACATTTCCCTTGGCCAGCTGTTTGGGCCCATCTACAGAGGGAAACTGCAGCCAGTCTCCAGTCTCCTGAGCACAGCAAGGGTGCTTCCCAGCCTGAAGCTAAGCCATGAGCCAGATCCCAGCACCACAAGACAACAGCAGGAGTGCAACGACTGACCTTTAAAAGTGTTCTACAAGACAGAAAAAGAGGGTTTAAAAATAATATATATTAGTCTCCATCATTATCTGTTTTGTTAGTTAGACAGTTGTATATTGTACTCTTAAAAGCACTCTAGTTTGTTCAGCCAATCGCAGTACAGATAACCATTAATTTATTACACAGCAGCAGCACAAATCTTTCCCAAACTATACAAATATGCCTCAACCAATCAGTGGCACTCTAAACATTTAATTATAGGCATGCAGTTAAGCTACAGCCTCGGATGAAGCCTGCGTCACAATTGAATGAGTCACAATTCATGTGCCGTGGTTCACAGAACATCTCGCTTTCGTTACTAAAGCTGCGTACGAACTACAACGCACTGAGCTCACTTTGTTGTAACAGCAGAGATGGGAGGATTATCCAAAGTATTGCATTAATGAAATGACTGGCTGGGGGGTTCTTGGCTAGGTAATTGGCTCCACGAGGACAGCATGTATTGGATTGCATGAAAACACTACAGGGGCGTTGAAATGATTGTAACTAACAAATATTTTCATTTTCATGTAGGGCAGCAGTGTGGAGTAGTGGTTAGGGCTCTGGACTCTTGACCGGAGGGTTGTGGGTTCAATCCCCAGTGGGGGACACTGCTGTTGTACCCTTGAGCAAGGTACTTTACCTAGATTGCTCCAGTAAAAACCCAACTGTATAAATGGGTAATTGTATGTAAAAATAATGTGATATCTGTAAAATGTGAAATAATGTATAATGTGATATGTTGTAACAATTGTAAGTCGCCCTGGATAAGGGCGTCTGCTAAGAAATAAATAATAATAATAATAATAATAATAATAATAATGTTCATGTTGTGCACTTCCATTCATGGTGTATGTCTCAAATAAGCAATTTTGAAAGAACCATAAAGTATTGTTGTGACAGGGTGGACGAGCAGTGACGTCAGGCCAGAAGCAGGAACCAAACACTGACACCAGGCAGTACTGCAGTTAAAGACGCGGCGCACCGTTTTATTTAAATAATACAAAAAATAAAATGAAAAGTTCAAACAGAAAAGACTTGCTCACAGAGCGAAAATAAATATTTAAACAAAAACAAAATCTCGAACACAAACAACACGATCAGGCTGGGAAGTAGCCTTCACTGATACTATATGTTTTGTTTTTTTTAGTTTCGTTTCTCTCTCGCTCCTCTCGCTTTCTCCACTCTCGCTCCTAACATCCACACCTGCAGCTAAAACAGCATGTCTTTTATATCCTGGCCAAGGGGATAACTGGCCACCAATTCTCTCATTACCCCTCGGCCATAGTCTGCACAGGTAGCATTATTATGCGTGACTGCCAGCTAATTCAATAATCACCAGCTGACAGTCACGCATTCCCACAAGGTATTTTAAAACAAAACACATGGCTACACCGTAAATACATTTTTAAATAAATACAAATAAACAATAACAAAACCCATGGCGCTTTGCCGTCATATAAATACTGTGGCAGGATGACAGAGGTTTGAGGCTCAGAGACAGTGGAAGGGGCAAAATAATGATCTTTATTAAACAAAAAATAATCAAATAAATAGGCACAAGGGCCAACAAAAAGGTTCAAACAGAAATGTAGGCTGGGCATTCGCCTTCACTACAGTTTCTTTTTTCAAAACAGCACAGCACAGCACAGCACAGCACAGCACAGCACAGCACAGCACAGCACAGCACAGCACAGCACAGCACAGCAACAAACAAACTCACCCCAAAACTCTTCTCCCTAACAAAGGGTTTCAGCTGTCTTTTATAGTCTGTGGCTGGAGCCCAATTAACTAATAATTAACAATTAAACACTTAAGGCTCCAGCCACATTCTCACATGCATTTTTACAGGGAGGAATTTAACCCCCTCCCTGCCAATCCAAAACAAACCAAGAATCACAAAAACATAATGAAAACAGTAAAAATAACAACAATAACAAAACACAAATTTATAGGGGCACCCCATCACAATACAAATAAATAAATCATGATATACAAATACAAAATAACACAGGTGCGGAGGGGGAAACCCCATTCTAAAAATAAACAAATAAATACATACAGGGCTCCTCGCCCTGTTACAATTGTAAGCAAATATTTTAATTTAAAAACAAAACTTAGAAAAGTTTTCCACAGTGAAAGCATAGCAAACTGTGAGAAATCATAGTAACAGCATGGTTAAACGGAGAAAAGCACTGTAAAGAACCAGCGCGCATGGTAAATCATATTAAAAAACATGGCAAATCATGGTAGACTGTGGTAAAAGCATTGTATAGCAATGGGATAAAGCAAAATCACTGTGCAAAAATACCATGGTAACCTTTAATAAGGGTACACTTACTGTTTACATTACACTTCCTGGGTCCTTTCACCACAGGTGAAAGGACTGGCTGAAAGCATGTCAGTCAATAGGGTGTTTCCCTCAGTCAGTAACCTGGGTGGTTACTAACAGGAAAGCAGGCTCAGAAGGAGTGGGTGGGGACAATTTGCATTGGTTCCTTTGAAAACACATTTGAGACCTGCATAGTAATGGATGTGTATGTCGTGGACAATATAAGGGTTTTTATTGTTAGCTGTGTTCACTTTAAGGTTAGACAGGCTACATCCAGTAAGATAGAAGATATCAGAGTTGTGTTTTGTTGTTTTGAGACACTGCTGCGTTTAAAGCAGGTGACTGAAACAAATGAAAAATACCAGCCAATATTGTTACCCCATTCAAATCTATAAGCACGTTTCTGAACCCCTCAATTAATAAATACAAAAACTTACATGGGATTAAATCAATAATGAAGAAACTATAAACTGGAGAGTGTGATAAAAGCAGAGGCATATTAAAAGGCATCTAGCTGTCATCATCCACCTGAGACTAAGAGAGTAACAACAGGAATGGTTGAACCATGTAATGAGACAGAGCAAATGACAGCAATCTGCATGTTCATCATCATTCTCAATGGATCATGACCTGTGTTTGGTCTTGTTAATGATTCTATGCTGGGGTATTCAGGGAACAGCAGCAGCCATTTGAAGGTATCACTGTTAATTACACAGTTGAGTGCTGCTAATCACACAGGTATGACTGTCTCTTTCATGTTTGGATGATTAATGGGAAATGTACCTTTGCTTGAGTATAAATGGTTTGATCCAATTTAATACTGTTTACTCCTGGCTGGATGACCATCAATGTATGATGTTTCAATTCGGTACCTACCTTCCACACTACTGCCAAAATACAGTATATATATATATATATGTTTTGCATATCAAATACCTCCCTCGCTGTATTTTGTGACGTAATTTTTTTGCATACATTTCCACCCATTAACATTATTCATTCTATTTAAATGACTCAAACGCTGTACTTTTTCCACGTGCATATTTCCACGCGCTAGGTTGACTGCAACTGGTTAGAGAATACAGCAGGTGTACACAGCATGCAGTAAAGGGGCTCACTGCCTGCAAAACACGTTATTGCTGTTTATTGAATGAAGCCCTGTGAATTCCATGCTCTAAAATGATTTCATCACAGACACCAGCCAGCGTAGCACAGTTATGCCTGTTTCAGGACAAAATTAATCAAAACATTAATCAGTAAGTAGCTTAAAATATCTATA